>NW_026591294.1:0-26352 GCF_907164565.1 Psammomys obesus | reverse complement strand
AAAGAAAGAAAGAAAGAAAGAAAGAAAGAAAGAAAGAAAGAAAGAAAGAAAGAAAGGGAAAGAAAAAAGAACTAGGTGAATCTGAACAAATGAGGAGGAAGAGAGAGAGAGAATGAGGGAGAGATAAGAAACCAGTGAGCAGCTTTTCTTTATCATTCCTGCTGTGAGCTTTCACCCAGACTGTGACCTAGAAGCAGAGGATGAAACAAACTCTCCTCCTACTTTTGGTGTTTATCATAGCAACAGAGAGAAAAACAGGGTTAAAGCAAACACTTAAAAGGGGGCATTGTTATAAGGAGAAAACCCAGAATTCTGGGTGTCACAAACTAGACTTCAGGATTGCTCAAAGGCCAAATCAAGTTTTCACATCTATCAGCTTTGGTTTCAGAGACAAGGCTTGCTTAAGCACTGCACTTGCTACGCTGGCCAATAGCCGAGACTACCTCACCACCACACTATTCTTTCCTCACTGCTCTAGACAAGGCCAACCAAAACAGGTAGCTGGAAACAGGGCAGAGAGCAGATGTCTGGGTATCTCATTCTCTCTTGTGATGTTTGGTATTGTTTGCCAAGTCGATAGGATCTGAAATCACCTGGGAGACACACCATGCACACCCGTGAAGAGTTATTTGGTGAGGTTAGCCTCGAGCATGGCCATGGGAGATGAAATTCTCTTCATTAGGTTCATTGAGGTTAGATGTTGCGTTATTGCCTGAGTTGAGACCCTCTGGATTATACAAAAAGAGGAAAGTGAGTTGAGCACAAATGCTCTCTCCTTCCTCACTGTGGATACAACTTGACCAGCTGTCTCAAGCTCCACTGGCAAAATTTTCCTTCCATGATGGACTGTATCCCTGAACTGTGAGACAGAATAAATTTTTTCACAATTAAGGTATATATCCCAGGGGGATATATCGCAGCAACAGGAAAAATAACCAAGATATCCTCATTAGTTAGTGGAGTTGGCCCTCTCACATCCCTTTCACCGGAGCTCTTGGGTTCAGAAAAGCTGGAGGAAGCAGCTTAAAAAACAGCCAGCTCATATGCATAAAGGGCCAGAAATGCTGTGTAAGGCTACATTCAGTGTATAAAAGTCTTTTGTTAGGAAGTATGAGTCAGGGACCAAAGAGATGGATCATGGTTTTCTTGGTTACTTAGTTACTGCTGTGCTGAAACACCATGATCAAGGTAACATGAAAGGAAGCATTTAATTGGGGACTTGATTGTAGTTTCAGAGGGTTACTCCATGGTCATCACCATGGAGGGCATGGCAGCAAGCAGGCAGGCATGGTGCTGGAGGAACAGAAGCTGAGAGCCTCTAGTTGCCTCACAAGTTGAAGGCAGAGAGAGAGAGGCAGAGAGACTAAGATTGGTGTGGGCTTTTGAAACATCAAAAACCCATCCCTAGTGACATAACTCTTCCAACAAAGCCATAGTTCACAATCCTTCCCAAACAGTTCTATTAACTGGCAACGAAGAATTCAAATATATGAACCTATGGGGCACATTATTATTCTAACCACTACAGTACTGCTCTTGCTGAAGACCAGAGTTTAGTTCCCAGTGTTCACCTAGGGTGGATCACAACAACCTTTAACTCTGTATCTATGGAACCCTATGTTCCCGTAAGGCCTTTGCAGGCACCTGAACTAAAAAACTTATTTACAGACCCCCACGCAGATGTACACATATAAACTCATAGTTTAAGAGTAAAAAAAAAAAATATTAAGGAAGCAGGAACTAATGGGTGAAAGTCTGTGCATGTCTGTTTAAACATGTGAGCTTCCAAACAGTCTCTTTTCTTTTCTCCTTTTTTCTCTTCTCATTTCTTCCAACACATTTCTTGGAACCATTAGCATGGTTACATTGTCCCTTTATTCTTCTTTGTGAATGATTGCTGCATCTTAGTCAGTGGGCTGAGGAACTAAAGGGCATGAATCCCCTTTTCATAAAAATAAATGTATGCCCAGATTTTAATTAAGGAAAAAGGAAAACAGAACTGAAGATATGACAATGATTACTTGTAAACTTCTTAAGTGAGTGGCTTATCTAATTTGAGTTAAAGTTCTTTTTATCCCATTTTGTTACTATTTCTTTTGAGAGAGCCCAAGTTTCAAGGATACATTATTCTTAGGGAATTTCATTTTGTACAGTATTTATATTAGCGTGTTTTCATGACAGCAACAACACCCGAGGTGGACCCTTAAGAATGGAAAGGCTTCTTATCTAGGCTCCCAGTTTCAGAGGTTTCACTTCATGTTAAGATTGCATTTTCTTGGGTTGGTGGGGAAAAAAGACTATTATGATAATAAGACTGTTTTGTTAAAGTAACTTAGAGAGAGACAGTGGCAGAGACAGAGAGACACACACACACACACACAGAGAGAGAGAGAGAGAGAGAGAGAGAGAGAGAGATCCCAATGTATCTTTCAAAGACATACTCATACACATTGACCAACTGCCTCTCCCTAAGGGCACTTTCTCAATGGTTGCTTTCTCAATGGATTTGCCTACTGATGAGTTGAACACGTTCAGGATCCAATCTTCCCTTCAGTAGTGCTACTAGCTGTGCACCGAGCCTCTGATGCAAAAGTTTTCTTGGAGGGCTTTAGATTCAAGCTATGACACCATTTTTAATCTACTCAAAGTATTATTCTGGTCTTTGCCTTAAGTTTTAATCCTGCTGATATATATGTGTGTGTATACTCCTACTTCTTGATCTTGCTCAATAAAAATGTGGACATGAAGAAGGGAAAAGGAAAAATATAAGAGGGAGTTTATCTGGGAATACATGAGGGAGTATAATATAGAGTGAGGAAGAAAGAAAAAATAACACTAAGGATGACTGGGAAAGTGGTGGGGAAATGTATAATTCTAGAAGAGTACTTAGTAATATAAATATAACACACATATAAAACTTTAATGCAGTTACCCCATATGAAAAGATAATGATTACCAAAGAGCCATAAAATACATAACAAAAAAATCTAGTACCAGGCAGGAGACATCTCCTTTCATATTGTTGGTCATAAGGGTTCAAGAGACCCCCAAAACAATATAGGCTCTTACCATTGCCTGCCGGAATATGAAGGTAAGACCCTATTCTTGAAGATATCACATTCTTGAGTCACAAGACTTAGAGAAATGAAGCTGGTTTACCTTGATATGTCCTCCCTAAGGGTTAGATCTCATAATGTTGGGATGTGTTATTAAAGTTACTAATGGAAAATAGTTAGCAAAAGTCCAACCCTGTTGTAATGCCTGAGGACTGTAACGACAGGACAGGCAAGAGATCCCCAACAGTAAAATAGTGGCACTTGTATCTAGGTGACAACCAACAGAGCTGTCTAATTGGATCCAAAGCCCCCTCAATTGGAAAGAACTCATTTCTGCTGCTGTAAAATTAACCAAGATCTCCATTATTCGAGAGGTCATAGGAGAACCTACAACTACTGTATTACCAAAGTGATAGTTTTCAACTGTCTTTTAAGTAAGATGTTTATACACAAAGATATGTATAACTCTTAGTTGTCATCAAAGCATTTCTTTCCGCAGGAGACTAAGGCTATTAGAGATATCCACAATTGGTCAAATTGCATAGAAAACATGAAGTTGGGTTGTCCAGCCCCAAATGGGACATCTACAGTACCATACCTAAGGCTCAGGAAACATTATAGAAGAGGGAATGGGAAGTATATAAAAGCCAGAGGCCTGGACAACTGCTGTATGACAGGTTTTTTTTTTTTTTCTTTTTTAATCAAAATAGGAGAGCGATGTTATCCCCACGAACTTCCAAAAGTATGGTTGTCTGCTGAAAAGACCACTCCAAAAGACAAGTCAACATGAAAGGAGAAAAGAATCACAAGGCTCTACTCCTATATGAAGATCTATGTGGAGGAAATATTTGGTGGGAAAGAGAACCAGGGACAAGGCCCTGAACCTAAGGGACTAGTCCCTAACCCATGCAAATGAGAGCATCACTAATGTCACTAAACAAATGTGTACATACATACTGTCAAAGACCATATTCGATATTAAACTGGAGGCAAACTGAGTCAGGGCATAGATCTGTGGCTGCTGGCTGGTGGTCCAACAGACTTTCTCTGAGGGTAATTTTCCAGGACCAGAACTGATGGTTATTGACTGTGGCTTTCACTGATAGTGGCAAACTGAGGGGCCAGAATTAAATTGCCAGCATTGGCCAGTGCTGTTGGCTCTAGTGTTGGCTTGCCACTGATAGTGGCAAAGTGTCTAAAAAAGAAAAGGAAAAGGGGAGAGAAAAAGACCACACACACACACACACACACACACACACACACACACACACTTACACTTGATGATGAAGTAAGACAGACAACAGCAGGTAGGTTCCAACAAACTTCTTCTTTTTATTTGACTTCTCTTCATTTATCTTCTCTTACAGGTTTCTTCTACTTTATACATACATGTACATACATACGTACATGTATGCATGCAGCATGCATACACATTCACATATTGGGTGGGTGAAAGAGTGAGCTCCAACTCAACCTTACATACATATGTACATACATACATACATACATACACACATATACATATACACATATCTTGATAGATGGAAATTTAGTCCCACAACCTTACACACATACATATATACATACACACATCTTGGTGGATGAAGCAAACTCCAAAGAGTGAGTTCCAAACCACACTTTTACTCTTTTTCCCTCAGCTTATATATCCCAGCAAGTTCTTTCAAGCAGTACAAAAGTTACATTCTATTTTTCTTAAAGTGAATGATTACAATAAGCATACATAAGAAAAACATGTTCCCCAATATTCTCACATGATCAAATGTTTTACATATTATGGGTGAAAAACAAATATGAAAAACAATTTATTCCCAAGAACCCATATACACTGTAACTAAGCAACCTGTTTATATATTAACAAGGTGAGCAAGCAAGGTAATTTCTCAGCCAGTTTTTCTTTACTGGCAGGCTGCAGTTTGAGGTTACAGAGAAAGAATCAATTATCTTAAAAAGTAATCTTATAAAAGTCTTAAAAGAACCACAAATCTAAACTTTAATATAAAAAACAGTCAGCCATCTCTACTTTAAATCTTTAAGGTGCGCATCTACTCATTAATAATTTTTATTAAGTCATATCAGGAATCTGAGGGCAAAAGTGAGTATAAGCAAATCAATTGTTGTGTCAGTCACCGGCCCGACTTGAGAGAGTCACATCAGCCAGTGCTACTCTGGGCTATTGTTTCTGTTTACCAACCCTCACAAGTCCCTGGCTTTACTATTAACTTCAAATTTTTCTGTAAGATTTTCTGTATCAGAGCCATTTGCAAAAGAAAATCTTCACTTAACCTCCCTAAACAATTTGTTTTTCGTGTCAGAACCACTAGCGAAACCATCTTTGCCTAACCTTGCTAAACAATCTTTTTTCCCCCCCAATTCTTTCTAAGGATGGTGGCCACTGCTAACAATCTACATCTCTAGATTCTTATTTCAAGGGTGAGGGTTACATCATTAAACTGCAGCAGCAGCAATGCCTGAATGAGACCAAGCATTGTTACTGTAAGGGCCAGTGAGCTGCCCAGTGAGGGGCTGATGCCCATTAGAGTTCTCAAACAACTCATCTACTACGAGGAATGTGGTGACCACCAGGGCAGCAAGCAGAGCGATGCTCCCTCCCTGCATGAGGTCCTCAGGACACGTGGTTCTCACGGTAGACTTATAACAATTGTGCTAACCAGTGAGCCGCAGTCCATGAGCTCTAGAACTGTTTTGCTGTTACTCCTGTATGGCTGCCGACAACATACATAATATGTATATTCACATATATGAAAAAATATATGTAACAGAAAATATCATGAATTAGGGACAAGGTGTCTGGGGGACATGGAAAGAATTGACATTGGAAGAAGGGTGTGGAAAACATATAAATTCAGCATGGGTGTGTATAAGATCTTGGAATAAAAAATGAAATATCGAAGGACATAGCCAATTCTGAGGTTCTTTCAAGTCCCTAAAATGAATTATTTTAAATTCATAGGCATAGCTTCTCTGTCTCCTTAATGTGCACTTTTTTTCAATTTAAATGTTGTGAAGTTAAAGTATGTATATTGTTCTTTTTCAACAGACTTTTAAAAAGCAGCTTTAATATTTAGACCATGTCTCCTGGCAGAATCTTTCTGGCGGATGTTTACATATGGAAAGATAAGTGGATGAAGATATCAATAAGGAATCCATCAACTTTCCTATTGGAGTTTGTGGTCAGGCGATAATGCACAGGAATGGACTTGAAGAAGAAATTTGTAAAATGAGGCCAGTAGGAATGTAAATATGTAACTAAAACTACATTGATGAATTTCATAAATAATTTAGTAAATAATTTCTCACATTTGTGGCCATCTGATCCCTACAGCAAGTTAAATACTGGATCCATGTTCTGTTGCAAAATACATGAAGTTTTAAGTTTCAAGGTTTTATAAGATGCGACATTGTCAGAACTACAATCACAGTGGCAAATCCTGAGGACACTGCCTGGCAGGCTACCATAGAATCAGGTGGGAGGTCCTACAAAGGTTGTGATCTTACCTTCTGTCCCAGGAAATTTTATTTTATTAATCAGGCAATGGACTCCAGATTGTTAATATTGTGCTGTTAGCAAACTCCTGAGGTTTTGAGATTCATTGTTCTTCAAGTTGCTTGACATGAGGAAGGAAAGAAAGGGGAGGAGCTGAAATGTTGGCTGGAGAGAGGCTCGCATTGGCTGTGCAATCATGAGAATGGAGCTGCGATTCCAGCACTCATGCAGCAAGGCGGGTATCCTGCAAGGTGAACCAAAGACTGGAGGACTGCTTGCTTCTAGCCTAGCTGAGAAAATAGAAACCACAGCATCTGGGAAATATCTTTCCTCAAAGGAATATAAAGAATGTGATAGAAGAGGACACTCGACACCTTCTAATGGTCTCCACACATGTGCAGATATCAGTGATCACATAGGTGCATAGAATCACACACACATACACACACACACACACACACACACACACTGACACATGGACACACAGACACATGGACATACAGGCAGACATAAACAAGCAGAATATGCACTTAGGGAGATACCCCAAGTTTAGATACTTATCACCAACATGAAAGTTCAGCATAGAAATAGGTCTTTAATCTCAGTACTCTACAATGAGGCGGTACGAAGAGAGCTAGCCTAGACAGCACAGTGACAAATGAGTCTCTGTCTCCAATAAGGCAGAAGGAAAGGACTAATATTTGAGGATGTCCTCTCCTCTCCACATGTGCTCATTGGCATGGATATGCCTGCACATGCACACATGAAAACACACATACAACACACACACACACACACAGAGAGAGAGAGAGAGAGAGAGAGAGAGAAAGAGAGAATAGTCAAGTGATAAAAGCATATCTAATCCTCTAATTTTTATTGGCAAAGGAACATGGACTGCCAGCCATGGTTCTGTGGGATCTTGGGAGGCTGGGACAACTCTTACCTCATGACCTTGGATGAGGGCTTAACTTTTCTGGGCCTCAGTTTTCTTGCCTGTAAGAAAACGGTTTAGATCAAAGAATGTCACTTTCCTTTGCCATTTGACAGTGTTCAAGAAGCTTCTGGGGTCAGCGCAGGTACAAGGTCTGAGCTATAGCTGATGAGATCAGGTACAGCACTCACCTCCGATTTGTTTACAGTGTCAAATAGGATTGTGTCTGGGGAAAGTCTCTAGTGGCAACAGTCTGGACATGATATCTCTCCGGATCATCCTGCCTCCGCTGCTCAGTGGCTCTGTACAAATAGCCATTAAAGAGACAATTACCCCCGAAGAGGGACACTGGAAAGAGATGGTTGATAACACAGTCAAGCCTTCAGTCTTGGAGCAGCCCATCACCTGTCTTTCCATCTGAATGCCTTACAGCAATGTTTTCCCATTGATTTATGTGGCTATCAGAATGAATGACTAAAGCTGAGGAAAGACGTCTACAACCACGATTAGACCTCTGTAATTGTTACCCATTCCACAGCATGTTGTTCATCTGTTACTAGACCAGGCAGAACACTAGCCATGGCTGCTAGACAATGCTGTCTGATAGCTCACCATGCACAGCTCCTGTAGTACTCAGAGATGGACAGCTGTTGGAGATGGAACCCCCCCCCCCCGACCTTGATTTTACTCCTAGAAACCATTTCTCATCCCATCCATCTCACTCAGGAAGAAGGTGTCACCCATGAGCCCTAGTTTTCACTGTATCTGATGATTATCATAAATAAAAATGATGATTAATGAATGTAATTTCCTCTCTGGGTCAGGTTTTCTTCCTTATCCTGAGGAATCAGTTACATTCAAGTAACATCCAGGCACATGATCGCTTCCCCTCAAATCCATCCTTCTCTGCCATCAGACTGAGCACACAGCTAAGCTGAGCAACCTTCTTGTATAAATGGATGGATGGATGGATGGATGGATGGATGGATGGATGGATGGATGGAACTTGCATGTTTCCCCTTCTTCTCTATTTCTATAAATACTCGTCTCCAAATTGAGAATATGAGTGTTGATTTAGTCCCTGGGCTGTAATTTCACCCAAACAAAAGGCCCTGATGCATGCCAAGGCAGTGACTGACATAGTCAATACTTGGAACCTCAGAGAGACATGAACTTCCAGAATCAACAGCTGCAGCCATGGTCGATGGTGTGTTCAGGAGTTGACATCTTGCTTTCTGTACATACCTCAGGATCCCTCTCTTCCAGGAGCTATTGCCCAACACTATTTCTCATTTTTCTCTATTATTAGTAATTTTGCTGTTTGACAGTTTCCACAGCCATATACAATGTATTCTTATTTCTCTCTCCCCACACTCACTTACTACCCTTCCATCCTTTTCAACTCAACCCATGCCCATCAACCCTTTGCCATTTTTGTGATTTTTGGTGCCATTTAATTTAGCCGGGGCTCTCTATGCATCTGATGGAAAAAGTCTATATCTTTCCAGCTACATTGCTGCTCAAGGCTCCTGAATCTGTGATCTCTGTCAGGTGCGTTGTTGTTGTTTTTTTTTTTTTCCTGTGGAGCCAAGACACTTGCAGAGTGAGTCTCAGTCACCTTCAGTGGAAGGTTTTGTTCCTGGAAGATTCAAAGCATGGATGGAGGCAAGGAGACAACACAAGTATTGAGAAACATTTTACTGGCATAGTGGCTGTCATTATGAAGGGTTTTGGAGTTTACAGTTTTAAAATTATTTCAACTCAAAAGCAGTGATTCAATTCCTAGTCTGCACTGGTAGCAGTGTCACTTTGGACAAGTCTTATTTGATGTGTGTGTGTGTGTGTGTGTGTGTGTGTGCGTGCACACTCGCAACTGTGTCCCAAGCCAAGCACAGTGACAGGCTTCTGAGCTATGCTCTTTTTACAAAATTTTTTAAGAGTTATTTACTTTATGCACATGGTTGTTTTGCCTGCATATATGTCTATGTCTGCCTTGTGCCCAAGGAGGTCAAAAGAAGTTGTAACTGGATTTACAAATGGTTGTGAGCCACCATATGCATGCTGAAAACCAAACTCAGGTCCTCTACAAGAACAGTTAAGTGTTCTTAACAACTGAGCCATCTCTATGCTTATATCTCTATGCTTATATGCCAATATCACCTTCATTTCTCTTCTCATGTTCCCCTTCAATATATATTTTTGCTATGTATGTCAAGGGATGGTTGCTGTCCACCCACACACCTCTGTTTTGAATAAGGTTGAATATTTGTCAAAGTCCGATTCCCTTAGGCAGTGCATAACCAGAGAGACAGGACCTGAAATGCATGGGCGGCATCATTTAGTTGGCAACTCTATGTTAGTCAAAGAAGTGCAGAGAGACAAGATCATGAAAAGAGAAAAAAAGAAGTTGCAAAAAGATTTAAAAATTAAATAAGCTTAATGGCATAACCGAGGAGATAGAGAAAACCTCAGAGGTTGTGAAATTTATATCAAAGGTAATCTCAGAAATGGAAATGTGAAGAACACAAGAGCACAGCTTTATGACTTCAAAACAGTGTTACTTAGGTACCGACAAAAAGCTGTCTATGAAATTCTGCTTTGAAGATCACTGTAAAACACTGTACTACACACACTGGATGGTTTTTGTGTCATGTGGATGGATTTAGAGGAGAATGAGTGAGTTTCTCTCCCTTTTCTCTCCACCTGGCTTTACTGTTTGAGGAAATGTACTATCCAGGAGAGCCACCTGGTTACAAAGGTGGGAGTTTCCATTACTCTTCTGATTTGGTCTGTGGGTACCCACACTTAATATTCTGCTCTATCTGCTCTCTTTTCTTTCTTTCTTTCTTTTTTTTTTTTTTTTTTTTTTTTGGTCTTACCGGAGTTTACTTAAGATTTTTTTTTTGCAAGAATGCTAATGAAAATTTAATTATTGAGTCCATACTGAATTTTTCTTTTAACTTTGATTTTTCTGCACATAGAAATCTTAATGGATTTTAGCAAAGACACTCATGGGTATTGGTGCATTGTTTTCTGGTACAAGCAGCTGATTATTGATGAAATTAATGTGTCACCAAAGTTACATTTCTAAAGTCTCATTGCTTGTGTGTCTTTGTAATCTGAGACTCCTTTCTTCCTCTATTTTTTTGGATATGTTTTGAAAAATAAACAACATTTTCTTAGGAGGAAGGAGCAATGGCTCAGTTGTTAAGAGCATTTGCTGTTCTTGTAGAAAACCCAGGTTTTACTCCCAAGACCCAAATCATAAGCTAACAATTACCTGTAACTCCAGTGCCAGATAATCTGATGATCTTTTCTGATGTTCATAGGTCCCCAAATTTAGGATCAAGAAAGAAATCTGAAAATTAAACTATAGTATGGGTTAAATGGAATGCATATTATCATGGGTTTTCTGTTACTGTGACAAAACACCCTGACTGAGAGCAATGTGGGGAAGAAAGGGCTCATTTCACTCCCACTTCACATCACAATGTATCCTTGAAGGAAGTCAGGGGAAGAATGTGAGGCAGGACCCTGGAGGGAGAAACTGCAGCAGAGTCCATGGAGGAACGACACTCACTTGGCTTGCTCAGTCTACCTTCTCATTCACCGCAGGGCCACCTGCCCGGTGACAGTATCATGTACAGTGGTTTGGGCTCTCACACATCATCATTAATCATGATACTAAATTACACATGTTCTCACAGGCCAATCAATTATTAATCAATAAACTAGTTCATAGACATTTCCATAGGCCAATCTGGTGGGGTCTTTTTTTTTACAACTGAGTTTTCCTCTTTTAAATGAGTCTAGTTATCATAGTCCAAAAAGCATTATCCAAAAGAATATACATAGGCTATAAAAAAGCCTTATCAAGTAAAAATGAGTCTCATTAGGCCCTGGATGAATGATCCTAGCTGTCAATAGTAAGAAAAACTATGGAAACTACATAAATTCACAGATTGTGAATGAACTAGTGAAGAAATTAAGAAGGAGATTTGAAAATTCCAAGGTTCCACTAGAAATGAAATTATGGCTTACCACACACTTTGGGATACATCAATACAGTTTTAAAAGGAGAGTTCATAGCTGCGAGTGTTCACATTAACAATGAAGACAAAGCTCAAATAAATAACCTAATGGTATATCTCTAAAACAAGACCAATCCAAACTCAAGTGCAGTAGAAAGCAAAAAGTAATAATAGTCAGGGTAAAAATTAATAAAGATAAAAATGATTTACAAAATCAGTAACTTAGAGTTGGATTTCTGAAAAAAATAAATAAAATTGGAAAAGCCCTTAAATATGCTCAAACAAAAGAAAGAGAAAACTCAAATTAACAACATTGAATGGAAAGAAGGTGGTTACTATAGTCCCTGAATTTCAGAGACTCACCAGGAAGTAATTTGAAAACATATCAGAAAAGAGGTGGGAAAGGGAGCACGAGGAGGGGCAGTGTGTGGGCATAAAAACATGTGTGTGTGAAAATACCATCATGGAACCATTACTTTTGATGCTAGTTAATAATAACACAATAAAAAGAAGGTTGATGCAGGCATGGATCCATGGCTTGCTCATTGGCCCTCTGCACTGCTTCTTGTGATGGGGTGGGGAGAAGACCTGGGGACCAAAGGGCAATGCACACAAAGTCGCAGAGTGAAAGTCATAGGCACCTTGGACGTTACACTGTTTCCCCTCACCGTTTCTTTCTTGCCGAGAATGGAGCTGCTCTTCCCAACAAGCCCATTCCTTGCCAGGCAGTGAGAAGTGATGGAGGGAAAGCAACAAAGCAGGCATAAGGTGCCATCCAATGTGATTTTAAAGTCTGATTTGTCAGACACTGGTATAGCCATGCCAGCCTGTTTCCAGCTGCGATTGACCACAGAGAAGCCTGAAAGGCCTCCATTTTGGATTCAGAATGCATGGAATATAGTCAGTCCAAGACTCAGCTTAGGTGATTTATGTTTTAATGTTTCTCTGTCTATGTAATCAAATAATAAAGCTTATTTGAGAGAGAGTCATGTCTATGCTTTTACACCTCTGTGTCCTATTTCTTAGGTTTATAGAACTGCGTCCCAACAATAAGGATGTTTAAGTTGGTCCTTTTCTTTCTTTTTTTCTTTTTATAGGATGTATCTATAAGTGGAAGATTTGAGCAGAGGACAAAGGGAAAAAAAATTGGTCAACTCTGTGAGCAATAGCACCTATTTCATTTTTCCATAGTTGATACAGGTGCTGCTGAAAATGACCCACTTACTTCTGGAGGAAAATATAAAAAGACCGGTTGTGGGGATTTGATTTTTATGAAGTCCTCATTTGGGAGACTGTCAGGCCGCAGACAGACCTGTTTTTAACCACTAGTTGATTTTCAATGGGAAAAGGACAAATCTTCATAAAGTGCAATCTTGATGCTGCCCTCTTCCCAGAAGCAGCAATATGCCTAATTCTTAGCTATCAAGTTGTCCCACTCTTCCATATTATTTAGCCACCTGAGCATTGAACTCTACCACTGAGTACAGAGAAGCCTTAGGTGCCCCCAGCTTTGGGATCAAACCATCTGGCATACCGCATGCTGCATCCAGGACGTTAGTTAAGCTGTATATGGTACCCAATCCATTCGCCCGTCTGTATAATTGATCACACACCTCCTTTGAGTCATTGTGCCCAGGACAGCCTCTCTGTAATAGCTGCTATGTGCTGCGTTGGTTGGTTCCTGCTGTAATTACAGGCGGATGCTCTGGAGCCAAAGCACCAACTACACCTCTCCGATGCCACCATACTGGAAGCTGTCCACCCTTTCTTCTTCACCCCACACTAACAGGTCTATCTAAATGCAATCCAAGGCAGCTTCATCTCACATTTCAGGTCTGTTCTACAAATGCTTATAGTGTCCCAGAGTCTGTTTATTTCACATATTCATCCTTGCCAAACAGGGAAGGTAGCAGGTCTCAAAGACTGCCAGCTCTCATGTTACCAGGCTATCTCCTGACACTATTTATTATTTTTTTAATTATATTACTTAACACAATGGCCGGTGTTTTCAAGTCCCCTCTAATGACCTAGATCTTTTAGTTAAAAATAACATTTCATGATTCTCAGTTTACTGGAATATTATTCGGATTTAACTTTGGCTATTGGGGTAATATGCTAGAATAAATCATTTTTTTTCTGTTATCTTTTCTAAAAGTTGTGAAGCTAATGTCATATGCTTAATCAAAATACAGTGGGTGTTTTTAAAAATGGTGGAGTTTTTCAATTATGTCCATGAACCATAATAACAACCAGCACGGCACAATAACCCCAAAGGTGCAGAAACTGCACTCATACCTTGGCAGTAATGACTGTCTAATTGGACTAACAACCTGTTCAGCAAGAGGGAAATCATGCCTGGCACCACCCTCGCTAACTATTCAGTATTAGTGAAGTCATGGATCTTGAAGGAGAGCCTATAACCATCTCTTTACTAAACCACCACAATCCCTAACTACACTCTAAATATTCATCTTTATACCCAATGATAGGTGCATTCTTCACCCCTCACCAAGGAGACTTCTCTTTGCAACAAGCTAAAAATCACAACTAAACAAAATGCAAGAGGTGTGGAACGCAGTCCTTGTTGATAAATATGCAAATCTCCTTCATCTAAGGCTCAGAGAACATTGTGGAAGAGAGTCAGAAAGATCCTAAGAGCCAGAAGATCAGGGAGCCCTAGGTGAGGTTATTTCTCCTAGTAATGGCAGATGTTACTCCCATAAAGTCTCACCAACATGACTGCCTAACATGGACAACAGTGATATACATGCCAAAGCTGGACATGAGAAAGACCATGAGGCCTCAACCCTGCACAAGGAACAAAGGCAACTAAGGAATGTCAGAGTGGGAAAAATAGTTTTCATCAGGGAAGAGAATACCAATAAGTTATCCAGTCCCAAGTGGTCAGCCATGAAAATGAATATGAAAGTAATGCTATACAGATTGAGCAAGTGATATTTAGAAATATATATGCTTGTACATATATGTATATAAAAATAGTTAATGAAAAACTGGTCATGGATTTGAAAGAGAGCAAGGAGGGGTGTATGGGAGATTTTGAGTGGAGGAAAGGGAAGAAAAATGATATAATTATGTTATGATATCCAAAAGAAAAGAAAATGGTGGGTTTATAAGAGCGTGTTGCTGAAAACGCTGTATGCTTCCATTACAGGACTTGGGGTAGCCAAGAGGGTGACCTGCAAGCCCCCTCCATACTGGCTGGCTCCAGAGTGCTGGAAAGTGAAAGTGCTACGCAGTCCGCTGGGGGAGAAAAGGCACCAAGTGTCATAGGCAACTCTCAGCACCGCAATAATGGCCAACCTGGCGGGGTATAACCAGGGGTGGAATACAATGAAATTATTTCTATTCCATTGAAATCTATAAATACATGTTTAAAGGTTTGTTTTAGGTGAAATATACTTTCTGTGAAACAAAATGAGGCTGGAAGTCATGAGGGTTTTCCAGGCCTTTTGCAAATGTCTTAAAGTTTAATCCCCATTAATGACATGTAATAAGCCTTGCAATCGGGACAGTAACTGTAAAGTATCCTGTGTTGATTTCAAGGTGGTGATTTTCAAAGTAATTTCTGACTTCCCCTACTGTGCATAAAATCAGACATTATGTCCCCAGATAACCTTTCATCTAATACAGGAAAGAGTAGAGCCCAGTGGCTCTCCTGACTGTCACATTTTGCTGCTTCTATTCATTGTTCTGAGATAAGAATGACTTGATTAGACTCAGGATGGCCGTCCAGTGCCTAACGTTTTGGGGTCACTAGAGCTGCAAGTACGCAACATGATTTGTAATGACTCAGAATGTTAAACACAATGATTACGTGAATTGGGGTTGATGATAATTTTTTTCACTTCACAAAGAAAAAGAATAACAAAAACAGTGTTTCAGTTTGTAGAGACCACGTCCTTGTTTCACTAGTGCGGATATATCACTTCAGACGTGCTCTGGTATAATTTCCTCAGCTACTCTCACCCATCAGCTACACCTGCCTTCACCTGCCATGTACGCTCGCCGCAGGAAAGTGTTCGCCTGCACAGACTGGTCTCGTTGTGAATTTATGACCTGAAGATTCTGGGAACATTTGTAAACATTTGGTAGCGTAATGACTTAGACCTCAGGCTCTGGATAGATCATGAATCTTGAGTTTACATCCTGAGTCTGGTAGTAAATAGCCAGATGACTTTGAGATAGTAGCTTAATTTCTTTACATTTCAGTTCCCTGGCTTGTAAACTAATAATTAGAATTTTTATGAAGGAGGAAATAAAATTGTCTTTGTTTGAAGATTATGTTATTGCTTGTACACAAAATTTGAAAGAAAAATAATAAAAATAATTTCACCAAACTGTTGTGATTATGGAAAGGTAGCTTAATGCAGAGTAACTAATCTTGTATATTACAAATTGTTTCCCTATTTATCAGCAAGGAATCAAGTGGTATTTGAAATTAGAATACAACATCATCTACATTAGCACCAAAATGGAGGAAAACGGAAAATGTGCTGAAAGCAAAGAATTAAATATGGAGAGATTTTTCTATGCTTGTGAAAAGGGTATGATCATTGTCAAGTTCTTCCTAACCCCTCTCTAGAGTCAGTTGAGTTCTAATCCAACTCCCAGTGACTTATTTTGTGGATCTAACAAGCTGACCCTAAAGTTGATATGATTAGTTTAAAAATACAGAATAAAGGATGGTACTAAGGGAGAAAATTAAAGTGAGAGGATAGATGACAGACACAATCCTACTTTAAAATCCATTTTAACTATCATAATTAAGGCAGAGTATTGGGAGAAATGATAAATTGATTCTTGCAACTTGTAACAGAAACCGGAGATAGACATACATAAATGCATCCAACTGACTTTCGTTTTAGATGGAATCTCATATTGCCCAAACTGGCCTTGAACTCATGAGCTCAGGCACCATCTTGCCTCAGCTTTTAGAGCAGCTGGCACTGCAGGTGTGCAATGCCACATCTAGCTTAGTTAATTAACCCTTAACGATGAACCAGACTACACAATGGCACAGACACCGCCTCTTCAACAAATGGAGCTGGACTAACTGAAAATCTGCACATACAAAAAGGAATCTAGTCAGTCCCTGAGTGAAAACAAATCACTGACATAAATATCACACACAAAACTAGGAATGTTGCAAGAAATAGCAGAGGAGACAGCTTAAATGACCTTAATACTACAAGGACTTCTAGATGAGATGCCCAAAACATCATAATCTATACAAGAAATAACTGAAAGGTAGTAATTCATTAATGCTTTTTAATCTTTTGGGGCCAAGGGGATAGCTCTTTCAATAAAGTGCTTGCTGTACCCACGTAAGGACATCATTTCAACCCTTATTGTCCCATACATAGCTAAGCATGGAGGTGTGTGCTTGTCTTCTCAGCATGAGAGAGGGGAGGAGGGGAAGATTTCTGGGACTGGTTAAGAGTTCAGCCTAGCCTAGACACCAAGTCCTGGGTCTCAATGGGAAATCCTGTCTCAAAGCTGGACAGCTTCTGTGCAATGACACCTGGGGTTGACCTTTGTCCTCCACTCTCATGATAACACATGTACCTGCATATACACCCCAAAACATAAAGCTCTGTTATAAGAAGGGTACTGGGATAGTGAAAAGACAACCAGTCAGTAAAGAGGCAATAATGGTAAGATGGAGGAATCCAAATTCCGATTCTATAGGAGAGTTCCACCAATAAAGATGTGCTCTCTTCCTACACACACACACACACACACACACACACACACACACACACACACACACGCATACCATTGTCAGAAGCCATGAGGTGACCCAGCCAGGATGACCCCCACCAGACCCTTCACAGTTTGTTTCGTCTCTCAGGCTCCAAAACCAGAATCAAATAAACTGGAATTAAACAAACCTCATTCTTTTTTGAAGTTAGCCTGCCTCTGTTATTTCATTATAGGGGTGAAAAATGGACTGACACACTCAAGACGCAGTGTGTCAAGATGCAGTTTATCTAAGTCGTCGTGGATGAAAGGAAAAAGGAAGTGGGGGTAAATATACACAATAAAAGAAGTTTTAAAAGGACAGAGGAGGATTCTGTTATTTGTGAGAACATGAATGAAACCTCCAAGCATTCTGCTAGGTAAAGCAAGCCGGGTACTGAACAGAAACTGTCTTATGCATGAAGTTAAACCAAAGTTATAGAAGTAGAGAGTAGATGACACTGATTCTGAAATGACAGTCAAAAGGCATGAGGTCCTAAACAGGGAGATGACTTCCATGATTTTTAGAGCTCTACGCATTATGTTCATGATAATTAACCTGCATAGTGTCCATTATACAATGGCTGCAGAGTAGATTTCAAATGTTATTGCCACAAAGATTTTTTTTAAAGATTCTGAAGTGACTCATCTGTCAACTAGATTAATTAAAGTAAAATAAACTCAATACAGAATTTTTGTCATTCTACATTCTTCTAAAAAGCAGGTCACTTTGTATCTTATAAAAATCTACATGATTATAAATAGTCAATTTACAATGAGTATTTTTAAAGTGAATAAAGCACAGAGTCAGAAAAATATTTTCAAAGACATATTAGACAAAGTGAAGATTTTGAAAAATTCACAAAGAACTCTTAAAATTAAAAATGGAATACAATCATTTCTATTAAAACAAGTCATTTCTATTAGAATTGTTGTTACTAGAATAATGCTGAAACACAATAAATCAGCAAACAAATTTAGCAGCTTTTTCATACATCACTACCAAAATTTTTAGGAAAGAAATTGTGAGAGAGCTCCCATCATCAATACTTCCAACCAAATAAAAAATGAAGGAATACATTCAAAGAACTTAAAAAAAAAAAAAACAGTCTTTACAATGAAAACTCACAAAGCCTTGAGAAAAGAAATAAAAAAGGACATGAAGAAATTGAAAATACTTTCCACAATCAAGGAATAAATAGATTAATATTGCTTAAGTACTTATCCTAATGTCTGAGAGATGTCTCAGGGTTAAGAGTGCTTGCTTTTCTTGACAAAGACCTGGGTTAGATTCCCAGCACCCACATGGCAGCTCAGGACCCTCTGTAATTTCAGTTCCAGGGGGTCCAACATTTTCTTCTGATTTCTCTGAGCACCAATCATCCATTTGGAGCATATACATACAAGCAGCCAAACATACAAGTAAACAATAAAGATAAATAAACAAGAAACATTTTCAAAGTGCCAAAAACAAAGCCCAGCCTAAATGAAGCAAACCCTTAGAATGTATCAAAAGTGATAGAAGAAGGCATAGAGGAAGATAGAGACAGCAATTGTCTTGTAGATATGACACTAAAATCTCAAGAAATAAAAGCAATGATGATGATGAGCAGAAGGAGGAGAAGAAAGGGGAGGTAGAGGAAAAGAAAATAAGGTTATAGCAAACTAAGAAAGCTTCTGCAAAGGAAACAACACAGTAAATACATGATCCACATGAAGAGACAAACTGTGTAGTGTACATGTGATTTTGAATTAGTATTCAAGAGTACAGAAAGACCTTACAGAATTTAACAACAAAAATGACACCATCAAAATCTGGGCAAAGTCTATGGGTGGACACTTCTCAAGAGAAGATGTTCTGATGACCAACGATTTATGAAAAATATATGAAGTGACCCCCAGAGGCTCAAGCATAGATTAACTGGATTAATTAGCTATTGCTAATGATGTTGACAATCTCACCGATGGGGAAAGAACTGCAGGTGGCTAGAAAGCATTTACATTCTTCTTCCTGTGTTGACAGGTCCTACTACTCACAAACAAACATGCTAACTTGGCAGAGCCTGGCTGGTCGCTGTGTGAGGACGTCTATATTCAGAAGTCTTTGAACTTCTCCCCATTAGCCACAGTTATTTGATACAGACATGGACCCACTGCAAACGTGCTCAGGCCATTACTTATGTACAGTTAATTCCCCTGGAGCCAGCAGAACTTACCAGCTGCAGTTAGGAATCTGGGGGAGCACTGTCAGATCGCTTTTGTTTTCTCTTGTTCTAGCTGGCAAGTCACTGACAAGTTAATGAAAGGCTTTATCTTTAATGTAAAACACCCATCTCCATAGCTCTGAGGATGCGGGTAGCAAGAAAACAGAAACCCACTGCAAAGACTCCTGGGGAAGAAGAATAATGGATAATGAAGCATGGTGTTACACGAGATCATCACTCCATGCTAGCTGGTCAGAGCAGGGAGCAGCTTCTTTGACAATCCATGCAGTATTAGTTGGCCTGTCTCAGTAGAACACCACAGGTTGATTCCTCAATAGTTCATGCAAAAAGACAAAATGGAAACAGGCCAATACCTGAAGCTCCAAAGAAAATAACATGTTGGCCCATCTCTGCAAAAGCCATGCTCAGAATTTTCCATCATAAACACTCTCTGTCAGATTAACTAACTTAAATATATATACAAACCCCCAGCAAATAGTCAACAGATTTCTTTGGAGTCATTCAAAGAGTACCTGTGTAATGTCTGTGCTAAAATATAAATTAATCAAGCTGTGCAGTCAGACTAGTCCATTACCACTTTGGAGTCTGAAACTGGAGTACTGGTATTCCAGGACACATGTTTTCCAAAGTATTTGTAGACACAGGGATCTTCTATGAGAATGAGCCCTGAACAGTTGATCCAGATCCTCTGCTAGAAAGGCTTACTGCGAAACAGAGTTTTGGAGGTAATCAAATTTACACAGAAAAACACAATCTGAATAGAATTCGCTCCAAGGTCAAGGGGCTCAGACTGGTATCCCAGCTAGAATGTCTGTCATAAGCCAGAAATTCATTCTTGGTGAGAATGGCTGGATCCATCTGACTCCATCATGTTCAGCTTTGATAATTCCTGAGGTGGAGAGACATGGGTATCATGGACCCATGTTGGTACCATGAAGAACCTATGTTGGTACTTCATCCAACACAAGACCCGGCCTTCTTATGAAACTGGAGGCTCATGGTTTCATTCCTCTGCACCTAGGAAATTGAAGAGGCATTCAGGACTGCCTGAGCCCTCATCTTCATTGCCCGAGTGAATCTTGAAGGCAGACGTGGACCATCAGCCGAGATGATGAAAGCACAGCTGTCCCCACAGCTGGGCAGTCAGTTTCACTTCTGAACATCAGAGGCTGAACCCAGTTTATAGAGTCTAGGACTCTTGCTAGCCTCAATGTGCAAGGCAGTCTACAGAAATATTTGCGATAAATTTGTTAAGACTTCTGCTGAAGTTATATGTTAATAGCTATTGGACTTTGCTAAATTTCTTGTTATGAATCTATGTAGGTTAGACTTGAGTGACTTTTACCTTATGGTTTTTTTTTTTTTAATTAAAGCCGTCTTAATTTGCTGAGTTTCTATGAAAGAGTTAGCCTCGAGTGTCAAGAACTGTCTTAAGTAGTGTAACAATAGGGACTTTCTCAAATGAGTAGGACTACTGACATGTATAGGTAAGCATATATGTCCTTGGTTGTTTGTGTTGTACAAGAGATGTGTGTGTGTGTACAACACACCTAAGTAAAAGCCAGAGGTCACACTCAGGTGTCCTTCTTCAAACACCATCCAGCTTGCTTTCTGAGACAAGCTCTCTCACTGGCCAGGAGTTCCTCACATACTGTGCTGGCTGGCCAGCAAGCCCCAGGCATCAGTCTGTCTCTCTTTCTCTAGTGTCAAGGTCACAGAATATACTGCCATGCCTGGAGTTCATAAACAGATGCTGATGATTGAACTCAGGTCCCCATACTTGTGCCATCTGTCTCCCCAGCACACCACATAGATTCTACCTCATGAAACTGCCTTCTGTCCTCTGTGTTGGGCCTAACGTAAGTAGAATAGAAAATGCAGATGGTTGAATGTTCAGGAATTTTGTTGGACTGTTAGTAGCTAGATATCATTACTGTTCTGGAGAGCTGGGCACAGAGTAAAGGTGATGGTGATTTGACCAAATATAGCTTCCATAGGCTCATATCTTTGAATGCCTAGTCCCCGCTTAGTGGAACTGTTTAGGAAGGGTTAGGAGGCGTGGCCCTTTTGGAAGAGGCATGTAACTGGATGTGGGCTTTGAAGTTTCAAAAGCCTATGCCAGGCCCATGTCTCTTGCTCTGTCTCTTACCTGAGAAGTGGGATGTAGAGCTCTCCGCTACTTCCCCAGCACCATGTCTGCCTGCGTGCCGCCATGCTCCCTGCCATGATGACAGTGGACAGCCCCTCTGAAATGGTACTCCAGCCACATCTAGGTTGTCTTGATCACAGTGTCTCTCCACAGCAACAGAACACTAACAGGACAACAAGGAAAGCAGAAGTGGAGCATCTCAGGTGCTGTGGCCCCTCACAAGCACACACTGGTCCTCCTCTTTCCCTATTAACTCTGGCTGTGCGTGTTACTCACAGTCATAGGACCAGATCCAGTTCCAAGAGGTACACAGAGAATATAGCATCCTGTGGAAGACAACAGATGCATCATGAGAAAAGGTGAGAAGCTGTACTGACTTCCCAGCATGTGTGGCTGTGCCGATCTTCCTCCATCTGATCAGAGTGTCACCCACAGCTAACCCTTCTCCACAGCCAGAGGGGCCAAGAAGTTCCACGAGGTATGTGCCTGGATTAGCTAGGTTGAGATAAGAAAACACTTCAAAAATAAAGTGAAAAGAAAGCATTAAAGGTCACTAGTCACTGGTGCAACAGAATGAGTTGATACCCTTAAATATGATATAGGAAGGATGCTAAAAGTTTTAAAAAGTATTTTCATGTCTATAAATGGACAGACATGGATTTTAATTTGTGAAAACAATAATAGAATCTCATATGTGCAAAATGTTAAATCCACTAATGTTAAGAAAGCTACAGTTTCCAAGTGTCAGTAACACTGCTTACACTTGCCTGATTCCAACATGTGCCAGAATCCTGCCATCCAGCATCTCATGCTGTGGCGCACAAGCTCTCTGCAGACCTCAGCTAGAAAGGACAGCCTGTGCTCCAGGCCATGGCTCCACTCTCTATGGAGGTCAGCCTTCACTGCTCTTCTGAAGTTCCTAGACTCTGCTGTTCTGCTTAAGAATTCCTGTACCTCACATCATCCTCATTTGAAGAACTGCTCCAGCTTTTTAAGATGCTCAGTGCAAAATCAAGTATCTGGTGTCTCCGGTCTCAGAGGCTGTGTTGCATTTGACTATTGTTTTGCCAGAATGTAAGGATGCAGGCCAGAAACAACCTTGTGCATTTCTAGTCTTTGAGTTTTAATGTTGAAACTGATGGTGATGTACTTTTCAATATTTAATTTTTCACCCCCCCTTTAGGGTTTCTGCCTTATCTTCAGCTTCATAAAATATTCATGTTAAATGGTTTAAAAAGTTTTTTTTTTTTATACTTACTTACTTATTCATTTATTTGCTGTGTGGAGGTCGGAAGACCAGTTGCCAGAGAGAGTTCTCTCTTATCAGGTGGGTCCCAAGAATTGAACCCAGGTCATCAGGCTTGGTGGCAAGATCCTTTACGTTCCAAGACATCTTGACGGTCTCTTACATTAAATCTTAAGAATCTGCTATTTTCTTTCCTTTTTGCCATTGATGTATGAAATCTATAGTAATAATAAATACTCTATCTACCTTAGTTTAGGGAACTTTTACTAACTTTTTCTTTTGTCTTGTTTTCTTCACAGTTTCTATACCTTAATGTGGTAAAAGTTGTACTTCATGTATTCACCTTGTAATTTTATGCTGTAATACTTTCCTCCCAGTTTTTATATATATATTTTTCAGTTTGGGGAGAAATAAATTTGAGCTGATCTATCTGCTCTCACTTTGCTACTTGTGATTTCTATGCATGCTGTCTTGTTCTGTGAATGCTCTGTTTTTATAATTTCATTTCCTTTTCTTTCATAGCTGCAATTCAAAAACTGTGAATGAGGAAGGTTTAATTTGGGTAATTTATCAGGTTTCCTAGATATATTTCTATTTTCTCTGATAGCTTTTTATTTATTTTGTAACATTTTGCTCAGCTTTCTGAGCTTCTCAGTATTGCTAATCTTGAAGGCCTGTAGTAATATCATTTGTTGATGATGGTCCATTATTATTGAAGATTGAAACATTGTTCACCTAACTAGACATTCTGTGTATACAGCTAAGGGAGAGGAGGTTCTCTCTGGGCTTACCCTTGTGGTGAGATGAAAATGAACCATTGTCTGCACCTTACTGGATAAATCTGACCCTTCGTGTACAGTTTCAGGTCAACCTCTGTGGTTCAGCACCATATTGATTATGTGCACACTGTCTTTCTTCAGTATTTTTACAGAAGTTGTGCTAGGCCTAGTGATGTGAGAGGAATTGAGTATCAAACCGCCTTTTACACAAATTATAATACCACCCTCTTGGTTTAGTGGATGTCCTGGTTCTACTAAAATGGGCCTTGGTTCATCCTTTCAGGGTTATTGATGTCTTATTCCCTTGTCTGCTTTCTGCTTCTCTTTGTGTTACCTTGACTTCTGTTGGGAAAGATCAAAAGTTCTTTTGACATACAAATCTTACCTGCAATGTCCTCATGGGTCCTTTTGCCACATCTGCTCATCGTAGAGAGATGGTCTAAGAAACATACAGGTATAAACCCTCTATCAGACACTCCGAACCATGAACGGCCAAGTCCCGGAGGAGAGGATGAGACTTCTTCATTTTTCCCTTTAATAATACCTAGCAAGATTGAGGACATTCTGCCTTTCTTGCTGGTATCGAATGCATATTCTTCATGCTAATTAAATACTACAGTTACATGCAACTTTCAGAGATAAGATCTTTCGCTTCTTTTTCTAACATCTTGAAGCTAGTGTGACAGACAAAGCAATTCAGTTGGGAAGGCCGATGTGAGGGTTGGGAGGAATAGAGGTTTAAATTTAGCCTTCATGGCTGTGTGAAGGGTGCTGTATCAGTTACCTCATGCTTCATAACAAATAGCTCCAAAGATGAGTGGGTAAAAGAACAATAATCATGTGCTGTTGAAATCAAAGATGTGGCTGGCAACATCGCTTGAAGACTTGAACTGAGACACACTGAGATATTGCCTGGGCTTGTGAGAAAGAGAGAGAGAGGGAGAGACAGAGGGAGGGAGAGAGAGAGAGAGAGGAGAATTCAATGGCCAAAAGTACAAAGTATGTTAAAAGTGAGGAGATGGCAGGAAGTACAGGAGACCCCTTTCTCTCTGTTTGGCTTTGGTTTGCTACAAATAAAAAATTGATGGGCTTTCTCAGAAAACAAAAGTCTTAGAAGAAATATTGTTAAAAAATATGTAAGAATCACTTACGCCTTGTGGAACGAAACCACGGGAGCAGATTGGTGCTCAGAACAGCTGTAAACATGTTTGACTGAAAGTGCTACACAAAACCTCTCCTCTGGTGGCATCAGCACTTACTTTTGGATTACTGTTTATCTCAGTTACCTGTCTGCAAATAGGGCCATCTGGCTTGTGATGCAGAGAGTGGAAAATACCCAAGGTCAGAACCACAGCCTCAGTAACCGAATGAGAGTGGGGATGCTAGAGATTCCTAGAGAGGATTTTTCTTTTTGTCCAGGCAAATATAGAGTTTTTTGTCATCTGCCTGAGGTTTTTTAACCTGGTAGGTGAAAAATGGAGAATGAGGGAATAGATGTCCTAACTAGTTCTGTGAGTTATGCACAGAGTTATATAAAAATCTTTCAAGATTTTGGTTACCTCACACTTCATTTGTGTGTGTCTTTGTGTGTGTGTGCTTGATAGCCAACCAAGTTCCTTTTCAAAGGCCCTTCCAACCTCATTCTTTCTTACATACTTCATTTTTAATATACACGAATACTTGCACTAAACCTTATTTTTGCAATTTGGGTAGAACGAAAAAAGCAGTGAAATACGGAGTGGCCACTGCCCTGCCACTGACAACGAATCTCTCTTAATTCCAGCATAGCCACGAGGCAGTCTGTGTTTTTATGATTTGCTTACCTTTTCATGCCTCTGGGGATGGAATAGCAGTTTTATATTTTTCAGGAAAACATACACACCAGGGCTGAGAAGCTGACTCTGTGGTTATCTGAGGAAGGGTTACTAGTGCTGTGATGAAACATCATGACCAAAGGCAACCTGGGTAGGAGAGGGTTTATTTCCCTCAGAGGTCCACATAGCAGTTCATCATCAAAATCAAGGAGGACAGGGACTCAAGAAGGGTGGGAAGCTGGAGGCAGGAGCTGATGCAGCGGCCATGGAGGGGTGCTGCCTAGTGGTTCTCTTCCTGCGGATTGCTTAGTCTGCTTTCTTACAGAACTCAGGGCTACCAACACAAGGGTGATACCACCCACAGAGGCTTGGGCCCTTACCCATCAATCACTAATTAAGAAAATGCCCTACAGCCAAATCTTATGGATGCACTTTCTCAACGGAGGCTCTTTCCTCGCTGATGACTCATGTGTGTCTAATTGACATAACCAGACAACACAGTGGGAAAGAGTGTTTGTTCTTCAAGCAACAGGACCTGAGTTCGAGCCTCCAGACTCCACAGTGTCAGGGGCTGGCTGGGCATACCTGTACCTCAGCATTGATGGACAGAAATGAGTGGATTCTTAGAGCTTGTTGCATGGCCAGTCAGTCTAGCCAAATGGTGAGCCATGAGTTTCAGCGAGAAACCTTGTTTTAAAACAGTAAAGACGAGAGGGATAGAGAAAGACACTGAATGAACTTCCTGCTCTAGGCTCATATGTGCCCATGGCTGGGCACACCACACACATACACACACACACACACACACACACACACACACACACACACACACACA
>NW_026591293.1:1495-1723 GCF_907164565.1 Psammomys obesus | reverse complement strand
CTGACTGCATGCCTGACTGCCTGACTGCATGCATGCCTGCATGCCTGCCTGCATGCCTGCCTGCCTGACTGCATGCCTGCCTGCCTGACTGCATGCCTGACTGCATGCCTGACTGCATGCCTGCCTCACTGACTGCATGCCTGACTGCATGCCTGACTGCATGCATGCATGCCTGACTGCATGCCTGACTGCATGCCTGCCTGCCTGACTGCATGCCTGACTGCATGC
>NW_026591293.1:0-1395 GCF_907164565.1 Psammomys obesus | reverse complement strand
ATGCCTGACTACCTGCCTGCCTGACTGCATGCCTGACTGCATGCCTGCCTGCCTGCCTGCCTGCCTGCCTGCCTGCCTGCCTGCCTGCCTGCCTGCCTGCCTGCCTGACTGCATGCCTGCCTGCCTGCATGCCTGCCTGCATGCCTGACTGCCTGCCTGCCTGCATGCCTGACTGCATGCCTGCCTGCCTGCATGCCTGCCTGCATGCCTGACTGCCTGCATGCCTGCCTGCATGCCTGCCTGCCTGACTGCATGCCTGACTGCCTGCCTGACTGCATGCCTGACTGCATGCCTGACTGCCTGCCCACCTGCCTGCCTGCATGCCTGCCTGCCTGACTGCCTGCCTGACTGCATGCCTGACTGCATGCCTGACTGCCTGCCCGCCTGCCTGCCCGCCTGCCTCCCTGCCTGCCTGCTTGTGAAGAAATTGGAAGAGACTCAGGTGCTGTTTGGGCACTCAGTTGACTTTTTCTAAATTTGTTTATTTCTTTTTAATATAATATTTCTAATGTATTCTTGGAGAGTTTTTATAACATCAGTATCCTTACAAAATAGTCATTCAACACATTGATGTGATCTTCCGGGTACTAAATATTTTGATTTCTTTCTTCATCGGTAAACTCCGAGTTTACTGAGAGATCCCATCTCAAAAATAAGGTAGAACACAAAAGAGAAAGGTACACAAAGTCAACCTTTGTCTTCCACGTGCACACACATAGCAAGTGAAGGCACACATATGCACAAGTATACTTAGAAAATTGTAATATTCAACATTGACATCTGAAAAACTAAATATTACTTAGATTAAATTTTTTAAGATATGAAATGTATCTTTTCTTGTCCATCTTGTCCATACATTTCTAGTTGTTTATCTATCTATTTATTTATGTATTTTTAATTATACTTTATTTACTTTGTATCCCCCCTCTAGTTCCCTCCCTCCTCCTCTCCCAATCCCTCCCTTCCTCCCCCTTCTCCACACACTCCCCTCCCCATCCACTGGTAGGGAAGGGTTTCTTTTTCTTCCTTCTGATCCTAGTCTGTTAGGTCTTATCAGGAGTGGCTGCATTGTCTTCCACAGAGGGCTAATATCCAGTATATATAGATTAAATTTTATCCCAAGTTTTACAACCTATCAAACGTCTTCACTTTGTTCTGAAGACCATGAATTTATTTATTTAAAATGCAAAAGATCAATTTCAAGCCAGTGATCTCAATGCAATTTCCAGAACTCACATTGGGTGGCTCATAAATACCTTTAACTCCAACTCCAGTGGAACAACACCCTCTTCTAGCCTCTGAAGGCAGATGCACAAACATGGCACACAAACATGGCACACACATGTACACACACACACACACACACACACACACACACACTGGGGATGGTCTTAT
>NW_026591292.1:0-1171 GCF_907164565.1 Psammomys obesus | reverse complement strand
TTCATGATTTCCTTATTTTTCATTGCTGAGTAATACTCCATTGTATATATGTACCACAGTTTCTGCATCCATTCTTCAGTTGAGGGGCATCTGGGTTTTTTCCAGCTTCTGGCTATTACAAATAAAGCTGCTACAAACATGGTTGAGCAAATGTCCTTTTTGTGTACTTGAGCCTCTTTTGGGTATATGCCTAGGAGTGGTATGGCAGGATCTTGAGGAAGTGCTATTCCTAGTTGTCTGAGAAAGCGCCAGATAGATTTCCAGAGTGGTTGTAGAAGTTTACATTCCCACCAGCAGTGAAGAAGGGTTCCCTTTTCTCCATCATGTGTTGTCCCTTGAGGTTTTTATCTTGGCCATTCTCATGGGTGTAAGGTGAAATCTCAGGGTTGTTTTGATTTGCATTTCACTAATGGCTAATGAGGTTGAGCATTTCTTTAAGTGCTTCTCTGCCATTCGATATTCCTCTATTGAGAATTTTCTGTTTAGCTCTGTTCCCCATTTTTTAAGTGGATTACTTGGTTTGCTGTTTTTCAGCTTGTTTAGTTCTTTATATAAACTGGAAATAAGTCCTCTGTCAGATAAAGGGTTGGTGAAGATTCTTTCCCAATCTGTAGGCAGTTGCTTTTTTTTGATGATGGTGTCCTTTGCTTTACAGAAGCTTTTCAGTATCATGAGGTCCCATTTGTTGATTGTTGCCCTTAGATCCTGTGCTGTTGGTGTTCTCTTCAGGAAGTTTTCTCCTGTACCAATGAGTTCTAGGGTATTCCTCACTTTTTTTTCTAGCCAATTTAATGTGTCTTGTTTTATGTTGAGGTCTTTGATCCACTTGGACTTCAGTTTTGTGTGGGGTGATAAGTATGGATGTATTTTCATTTTTCTACATGTAGACATCCAGTTGAACCAGCATCATTTGTTGAAGATGCTATCTTTTTTCCATTGTATGATTTTGGTGTGTTTGTCAAAGATCAGGTGTCCATAAATGTGTGGGTTTAATTCTGGGTCTTCTGTTCGGTTCCATTGATCTACCAATCTGTTTCTATGCCAGTACCATGTAGTTTTTAAAACTGTTGCTCTATAGTACAACTTAATATCAGGGATGGAGATACTTCCAGAAGATCTTTTATTGTAGAGGATTGTTTTAGCAATTCTGGGTTTCTTGTTATTCCATATG
>NW_026591291.1:0-5448 GCF_907164565.1 Psammomys obesus | reverse complement strand
ATACATACATACATACATACATACATACATACATACATACATACATAAAGACTTGTTCAGCATTCACCAGATTTCCGGGAAGGGAAAAAAAAATCAGCTTCAGCTTAATTCTGTGTAAGTATATTCTTCCATGTGCCACTTTCCATCAGCCTGTGTGCATATTAATACAAACTCCTTCCCCCACTCAGGCACATCACTCTTCTGTCACAAACACTTGCAAAACTGCCGTACATCCAGGAGACTGACCTGAGCTCCTGAACCCGGACCTTCTCTGGGCTGTTCTATGGTTTAGTTGTTATTTTGTGATAAATGATGAATGTTTTCTCTTATAGAACTCAGAGTCAGCATTAGAGTCATGATAACTGACTTACTAATCTCTGCCCTTTTTCCAAACATTTGGTTTTTTATTATAGGTGTATTTTTCCATTAAAAATGAAATGCAAGAATACAGTGCAAACCCTATGAAATAATTTCATAGAAAACACAGGAGTGGGGCATATACTGACTTGTTACATTAATACATATCTGTATAAACCTGTAATCAATAGATATAGGAGTGCAAAAATAAATTTAAAATTTAAATGTGCTGCAATCTAAATCTATCTCAGAGGTTCCTTTTGCTTTACCTAGAAAAGACAGAAGAATAAATCATCAATAATGTAAGATACAAGAAAATCCCCACTTTATAGATTGTGTAAACAGAATGACTGGAAAAGTAGATGTAAATATGGACCACACATACATATTTCTGTATTAGAACATCAAGTATTTTCTTTTAAACAGAAAATATGCAAAATTTCATTAACTTCTCAGAGGAATCCTTACAGGTCCCATAACAACAATAGAGCTGTAAAACATTTCATATCAGGTAGATGCTATTTATAAAATTCTGCTTGATAAATGAAATTTCCATTAAAGGTAGGGGCTTAAAAACCGAAGGACTGTTCACAGCAAAAGGAATATAGAATACATCTTTCGGGTATAATATCAGAGATCCGCTTTTTGTGCACTTGGATCCTTGTTGATATTAAGCAACAGAACAAAACAGAGGGGAAAAAAAAAACACAAGAATAAGAGAAAGATTTGGGGATTTTGGCAATAACTAATCCGGCTAGGTATGAATCAATGTTGAGGAAATACTATACTCTTTGTGCAATTGCTAGATGGTATATATTTTTGAACAGCATGTTTGGTATAGACACATAATTTTACCATATTCAGAGATTATATTATGGAATGTTTGAAAAACCTTTCCCTCCTCTTCAACAGTGAAGTTTGGAGGCGAGTTACAGATAAAGAATCAAACAGGAAGTTGACTTGTGATTAGAAGCTCTGGAAAATAAGTACACTATACACTCTCTTCTGCATGTATTTGAAAATACGCACAGGATATAGATTTTAAAAAATATATTTAAGAGGTAAAACAGCTAACAGTCATTAAAGCAAGAAAGATGTTATGAACATTTACAGACTACAAGTATATCCATATTAATTGATTTTATTTTAAATAAATACTGGTCATTATTTAAAAAGAAGTTTCTTTAATGTACTTAGTGTTTGGAGATTTAAAAAAATGTCATTTGAGTTCTGGTGAGAGTCTGTGAATATGTTACCTTTCTGGCACAAGGATGATGACATGGAGAAATATTCAGGGACTAGATTTTCTCTTTTAACACAAAACTATTTTTTGGCAACTCAGGAGCTTTTATGAAAACTATATTAATTTCTTCTAAGTGCACCAGATCCAATAACATACCAACTTTCTACTAAAATCCATCTTTTAAATGTTTCACCACCCCAATTCTGCCACATTGAGACCATTGCTAACACATGACTGTTTGTAAACACACTTAAACTACATATAAAGTTTAAAAATAGCTCAAAATTAATTTTGTATTTCGTTTCTAAGAGAGTTATTGCACTAGATGGCAGTCTGAAATGAGTAGAATTGACTAGGGTTAGAACATAATGTACAGCATTAGAGAAAATACTTAGGGGGCTGTGCTATCTATGTAGTCTACCAACCAGCACATATGAACACCCACACAGGCACCCTTAGTATGTGCAAGTATGTGCACAGACATAGCAGCCCCTTCATATGCAAACACACAGACCCACACACAAAACAAACCTGTTTCTGTATTACCTTTCATTCATGTGACCCCAGATTATACATGATTCATTTGAAGATTATTGAGATAGATTTCTCAAAACCAGTTAGTAGTCACAACAAAATAGACACTTTGCAAATCATACAGCTGTTCTGAACTCCAGAGACAGTGCTTAAAATTAGAAATTTCTTGCTTCTTCCATCTGAGATACCAAGGATAGTAGTCTTCTTGCAGTATTATGAAAAGGTAACATTACATTGATTCCTGTAGTCTGTATCAAGAATGAAAATGACTGTTAGCCATGGTTACCTAACCATATTGAATTGAGAAATAAACAAGTTTATTCAATAGTCTACAAATCTCACACTGATTCTAGAGATTTACATGTTGTAACTTTTTCTTTTTTTTTTCCTAGAGTCAAATACCCTCATTTAAAAAAAAATATTTATTTATCTTTTCTATGTGTGAAAGTGTCTTCCTGTGTGTTTATGTGTAATACATTCCTGTTGTAGGTGAATGCCAGAAGAAGGTCTAAGATATCCTGGGAGGAGTTGCAGTGCTGTGAGCGACCATGTGACTACTCAGAGCCGAAGCTGAGGTCCTCTGCAAAGCAAAAAGATCTTAACCATTTCTCCAGCTCCCAAATATTTTATGTCCTTAAGTAAATCGTGGTACACTGCAATTGAGCTAAGCACAATTTTTATTTATTTCTTTGATACATTACATGTGGACATAAAATAGCTCCCAGATTTAACCAGAATGACAATTCATGGAAGAAACTATTAGGGAGGTCACTAAATTACGCAAGGGTGGATTATTAAATTTAGAAAAGTTTATAGCCTATGTAGATGTATCTCTGAGCCAAATACTGACTAAATCACACCAGATAACCAGGATAGGACATACTTGAAAGGCCTGAGTATCAAAGTATCTGTACACTCTCCTCAAGCTTAGCTTTCATGACTCCACATGGTGTATTCTAAAATCTGTGATCTGAAGAAAGCCTACGTATTGCAGTATGTCTCTAAGGCCAAGAGTCCTTCACAGGATCTGCTGGTTACATCTGACACCCAGCTTTAAAACCCTTGATCACATAGCTGTCCAGGCCTTGAGTGCAATAGAATTTAGGGGTTCCTTCTAGAAATATTAAGAATGGCAGCTTGCTGTAGATTCCAGGAAGGCTACTAATAATGGAAAACCAGAACTTGATTTCTACTATAACTATTTTTTAAATAACTTGTATCACTCTATCTTCTAATAATTTTGTGTGAGTAATGATATTGGCCTATCAATACCCAATTTCCTAATAAATGGTAGGATATTTTGAAATAGACTAAGTTCTGAGGGTCTTGTAAAAGTCTGAGGTTAAGTACTGTTCAGGGTATATCTCTTAAGATTTTCATTTCCAAGAGCATAAGAATTCATATTGTGACTCTCTCCCTCCCTTATTAAGAAAATGTAATCCTGAATATGCAGGGTAAATGGCAAAAGAAAGGGCAAAGGGTCCAAGATAAAAGAAGCTGCCAAAAGTAAACATGAATTGATTGGTCATCTATGTTGTATCAGATAACTAGCTGACCTGCAGCTCAGAAGCCAGCACTCTGCAGCTTTCCTTACAGTATAACAGGTAAGAAGAATGTGCTTTTAAGCTTCAGATCATATAAATCTTAAAATATAATAATTTTTCAAAAAAATGTTATCACAACTAAATAAATAATCGATAGCCATGAAATTCAGAGAAGTCTGATGGAGATTTTGCACATGCAGGTACCAGCCCTCCTTCAAGACTTAATGTCAAATTTAAAACTTCAATGAAACAGAATCTTTCATGGGTTCCTTAGATCAGGGGCCATGAAGTGATTAAGAAATCTTCTTCTTTTAGGCTATGTCTGGTCTCAATATCTAATAAATAAATTGCCCTGTCAAAGCTTAAATAGTGATATGCTTGTAACATAACCATCTATTAATACTTTGCTAGGAAAAGATGTTAAAATATGATGCATCATAGTGATGCAGACAGCAGCATAGAGAAACAAATTATTTTCTATTCTAATACAGTAATAAAAGTATCTCACATATCAATTAGCATAAGAAATAAAACCCAATACTTAAAATAAACAATTATTTTAGAATATACTAAGCACCTGGTAAGATGCAGTGAAGTCTGGAAAAGTCTCTGGAAAGCTTTCAGGATATCACAGGACATCAGACCTGATTGCCTAGGTTGATGGATTCATTAGTAAGGAAGGTTCAGCTTTTATTTTCTGATTTCTATTAGTTTGTAAAACGGATTTTACATTTGCATTTAAATAAGAAGGAAATGTGATAAAGATTTCAATTAAAAGGCTGTCTGTTTGGGTTAATTCATTTTTAATAGGAACAGTAAATATTTTTCAGTTGACATAGCTTTTTTTTGGTGCCAGATCAGTTTCTTGTTCTTTTTTTTTTTTTTTTTTTTTTTTTTTTTTAATCTAGGAGTGTCAGGTAGTACTCAGTAAAGAACTTCATACTGTCAGCCCCTACTCTTTAAGAAACATTGCTTATTTTCATCATTGACTTTTTTCTCTTTTAGAAACCAGAGAAAGCACAGTTTTAAAAGTTCTTCCTGGGAAAGCTGGGGATGTAGTTCATTGTTTTTTGTTTTGTTTTGTTTTGTTTTTTTTTTTGGTTTTCAGCAATTTATTTTTATTTTTATTATTAGTTACACTTTATTAACTCTGTATCCCAGCTGTATCCTGCTCCCTTATTTCCTCCCAATCTCACTCTCCCTCCCTCAGCTCCTCCCTACCCCTTTCCAAGTCCACTGGTTGGGGAGGACCTCCTCCCCTTTCATCTGACCATGTTTTATCAGGTATCTTCAAGACTGGCTGCAAATCCCTCCTCTGTGGCCTAACAGTACTGCTCCTCCCTTGGGGAGTGGGAAGATCAAAGAGTAGTTCATTGTTAAGAATAAAAGTTTCTGATAGGGGAGGTTCTCCTCTCCTTTCTGATCTTAGTCTATCAGTTCTCATCAAAATTGGCTTCATTGTCCTCTACTGTGGCCTGGTAAGGCTGCTCCCCCCTCAGGGGGAGGTGATCAATGGGCAAGCCAATCAGATTATGTCAGAGGCAGTCCCTCTTCTCATTACTAGGTAACCCACTTGGACACTGAACTACCATGGGCTACATCTGTGCAGGGGTTCTAGGTCATCTCCATGAATAGTCCTTGGTTGGAGTATGAGTCTCTGGGAAGTTCCCTGTGTTCAAATTATCTTGTTCTGTTGCTCTGCTTGTGGAGTTCCCGTCCCCTCCAGCTCTTACTATTTCCCACTTCTTACATAAAATTCCATTCACTCTG
>NW_026591290.1:0-1142 GCF_907164565.1 Psammomys obesus | reverse complement strand
CATTGAATCTGTAGATTGCTTTTGGTAAGATGGCCATTTTTACTATGTTAATCCTGCCAAGCCATGAGTATGGGAGATCTTCCATCTTCTCATATCTTCTTCTAATTCTTTCTTGAGAGACTTGAAATTTTTTTCATACAAGTTTTGACTTCCTTGGTTAGGGTTACTCTGAGGTACCTTATGTCATTTGTGGCTATTGTGAAGGGTGTTGTTTCTCTAATTTCTTTCTCAACCCTTTTGTCTTTTCTATCCAGGAGTGCTACTGATTTTTTGGAGTTAATTTTGTATCCAGCCACTTTCATTATTACTTTTTAAAAATATTGTTTCAACACTGTAAAATTTTCATAAGAATTTAAGAATTCAACTGCAGAACTAATGCTTCCCTAGGAAAACTAAGAAATTTCTAAAAGACTTGAAACAAGTATATTTTCTTTTAGTTTTAAGCAGTCTTATATATTTCCCCTAAGGAATTTTCGTGGCAGTAGAACATTATTTTTAAATTAATTTTCTCAATAACTGCTTGTTTCCTTTGAAAGGGTAGCATCTGTTAGTGCTGGCAGAATTTTTCCCAAATCTATGAGCGTAAATCAAAAAAATAACAAAAAAAAAACCATTTGTTTTGTGTATGATCTACAGTATGACAATTTGTCTACAAATATGTCACTGCCTGTTTACTTCACTATGTGTCAATTGGATTTAGCTCTCTTTTACAGAGAAAAGAGTGATGCAGTCTTGACAGTATCAGTGCCTGCTGCCTGGCTATGTAGCCTCTCTCTCAACTTCCTGTTGCCACTGAGATTCACCACAGGGAGTGAGAAAGCCCACACTAGGCCAAGTGAGGGCTTAGTGGGGCCAGAAGAGCTATAAATTTAGAGATGTAGGCTCTCACAGAAAGAAGAGAGAACTGTTCTCACAGTGGCACATATTTCTGTACAGTGCTTTCAATAAGTCTTAGAAGAACCTTAATAGACTGATATTTACTGGAAAATAACCATTTAGAGAAAAGTGCTGGGGGTTTGAGAAGGGTTTTTCCCCCTTTGTGAGCTCCCCCTCTACTGAACAGCTGAGGCATGCATAAAATAAATAAATAAATAAATACATACATACATACATACATACATACATACATACATACATACATA
>NW_026591289.1:0-31399 GCF_907164565.1 Psammomys obesus | reverse complement strand
ACACACACACACACACACACACACACACACACACACACACACACACTACCTGTTTGGGACTGGAGACAAGAGGCTCATTTAAAACAGCATTCAAGGATAGCCTGAGAAACACAGCAAGAACTTACTTCCAATAATGAAAATAAAGACAGGTTATGAAAGAAAATAATAGTTCCATCCCCCTCTTATCTTAGATGTAAGATTAAAAGTTCTTCCTCAGCAGGGCATGGTAGCATACTCAGGTAATACCAGCACTCAGTGTGCAGAGGCAGGCTGATCTCTCTGAGTTTGAGGACAGCCTGGTCTACAAAACAAGTCCAGAAGAGCCAACGCTGCACAGAGAAACCTTGTCTCAAAACAAACAAACAAACAAACAAACAAAAAGCTCTTTCTCATTTAAAACAACTTTGAATTTTCTGCTTTAGAAAAGCATATGGAAACACAGTTTGATTTGTTTTATTCACACCAATCTATGACACAAATTGCTAGGGTACTTGAACAATTTTGTCATCCCTCATTACTTCCTTTTATGAAAAATATCTTCTATAGTTCATGCAAAACTTCATGATTTCATAATAAGGTGAGCTATCATAAGATGAACATCTAAATCTAAATAAATAAGAACAGATGGTAGACTTCCCCCTTTTAAATTCCTAAATAATATAAACAAAAATTGTGAAATAAAATTATTATTAAAAGTAAAACAAACCTTATAATTTTGCGCTAATGGGACTTACAGAGGAAATATGAATTATATCTCATGAGTTTTAAGCTGGTACAGTGTGAACTTGACATATTCTTATGAAAAATGCATGTGCTTCTTCAAAGGGAAACACAGCCACACACTCAGAGCTTCCACAATATACTTGAGTTATGTTTCTTTGTTTGCTACATAACCAGTCAAAGTGGGTGAATACATAATGGTGGATTTCCCATTGTTATCTGTTGATTCCACTCCAAATATTCAGGTGTTAGTTTGTGAGTTTCTCTCTGAGAGAAATGGCTGTAGTAAAAATGGGTGACATCACTGCTTCAATTTGTCCCTGTTCCTGCCATGCTGAAGTGCACACCAGCTCTGTTTACAAGGGACAACTCAACTTCCAAACAAAACCTACATTGTTTAACCACCTCCCAAACCTTCTTGACTCTTTTCGGCTCATGGCTCACTTTGTACTTTTGACATCACAGACTAAAGATGAAGAGATTGGTCCTAGTGCAGATCAGGTTCTCATTAGAGAAAATTGAGTTCTTTAATCAACAACATACCTTTTATAAGAAATTAAAACCAATGTTTGGAGATTTCCTAGTTTTCCAATGCTTTCCTTTTCTCTTTGTAAAGTAGCCTAAAGCCAAAGTGAAGTGGAAAAGGCAGGGAAGTTATGCAATCCAGAACTTTGTTGACAGAAGGTTTTTGATGTTTTCCAATTTATAATGGAAAGTGAACTTCTCAGAGTCATACAAAAAGTAAGTGACTCACATTACTCTTAGTCAAAAAGTTAAATGCAAAACAGTTCAGAAAATACTCACATTTAAATTTTGGACTGTTGTATCAAATTCTTAGTTTACAGCAGTTTATTCTATAGGAGAACAAATGGCGATATCAGTAAATATGTACTAAATAAAACAATGTAAATAATATTTATAGTAAGTGACATCCTACCTTGGTGAATTATCTTTTATGTACACTTGCCTTTAAAATTGAAGTCTTCTTCTTTATTGAGGAGTAGAATTAAAATAATGTTTCTAAATGTTGCCTTTTCAAAAATCCTATTTTCTGGAATTAGATGATTCAATAATCTATATATCTGAGTCAAGTTTAGGTTTCTCAACTTTATCCTTAGAACACCAGCAATACTTGTGATGCCTTTAAATTACCTACTTTTTAATTTAATTTTTATTTTCAATTATGTGTCTGTACACAATTTGATGCCTACTGATGCCAGAAGAGTGAACTGAGACCATTGGAACTGGAGTGACAATTAGTTGTGTGTAACCCATGTGGGTTGTGGCAACCAAACTTGAGCCTTCTGCCAGAGCAGCATGCACGCTTAATAACTGAGCCTTTCAAGTAAGCAGTAAGGACATTTACTCAACCATGTTTGCAGCAGCTTTATTTGTAATAGCCAGAAGCTGGAAACAGCCCAGATGCCCCTCAACTGAAGAATGGATGCAGAAATTGTGGTACATCTACACAATGGAGTATTACTCAGCAATGAAAAATAAGGAAATCATGAAATTTGTAGGTAAATGGTTGGACCTGGAAAGGATCATCCTGAGTGAGCTTTCCCAGAAGCAGAAAGACAACACATGGTATATACTCACTCATATAGACATAACAAAGGATACACCTACTAAAAACTGTACATCTAAAGAAACTAATCAAGAGAGAGGACCCTGACAAAAATGCTCAATCCCATCCTGAAAGGCAAAGAGGTTGGACACCAGAAGAAGAAGAAAACAGGAAACAACCTAGGAACCTGCCACAAGGGCCTCCAAAAGCCTCTACCCTGCAGACTATCAAAGCAGAAGCTGAGACTTATGGCCAACTGTTGGGTAGAGTGCATGGAATCTTACGTAAGAAGTGAGAAATAGTAAGAGCTGGAGAGGACGGGAACCACACAAGGAGAGCAACAGAACCAGAAAATTTGAACACAGGGGTCTTCCCAGAGACTCATAATCCAACAAGGAGATAACCTAGAACCCCTGCACAGATGTAGCCCATGGCAGGTCAGTGTCCAAGTGGGTTACCTAGTAATGGGAAGAGGGACTGCCTCTGACATAATCTGATTGGCCTGCTCTTTGATCACCTCCCCCTGAGGGGGGAGCAGCCTTACCAGGCCACAGAAGATGACAATGCACCCATTCCTGATGTGATCTGATAGACTAAGATCAGAAGGAAGGAGAAGAGGACTTCCTGTATCAGTGGACTTGGGGAGAGGCATGCACGAGGCAGGGGGAGGGATGGTGGGATTGGGAGGGGAGGACGGAGGGGCTTATGGGGGGATACAAAATGAATAAAGTGTAATTAATAGTAAAAAAAGAAAGAAAGAAAAAAATAACTGAGCCTTTCTTTAGCCTCATTATTTATCTCTTTCTTAATGTATTCTTCGATTTTAAGGCCAGCCACTACTGCTTCTGTTTAATACAACACTGCATGTTTTCATTATTTGCATGAAAACAACATGTCTAAAATATTCTTTTTTAAAAAAGATAATTATTTAGCTGGGTTTCATTAAAATTCAAAGATTTTTTTTTAATTTGTTTGTTTGCTTTTGCAAAACACATGTGGAGATAGTAGAGAGCAAAAAGCACAAGTGGAAGAGGACCATGATCCCAGGTATGCAAACACTGGTAAAACTCACCAATAAGCAACAAGACAGCAACATAAAAATATTAGTGAAAAGTCTGAACATGTACTTAACCAAAGATACATAGAGACTGCAGCCATATATAGAAGATGAATTGAATTAATGAGATATGTTTATAACCCTGACAAAACCAAATCCCAGTAAGATATAGACTGTAAAGTTCATCAACGCCCTGCAAATGTGTGGTCAATATGTTGACTGATAACATGCAGGATCACATAATTTTACCTTAGAATTTATTCACAGTTTGCCCTAGAATTTTGTGTTAGCTTTACATCCCAGATAAATGCTCAAAAAATAATTTGTAATGAGCAGATTTACATTGATCCAAGATTTCAGAAGTTTCAGTGCAATTTTAGTATAGTTTGTTTCCTAACACAAAGCACGAATTACCCAGAAAGGGAGCATGGTTGAAGAAAGCTAGCTGATCATTCCATAGCTACCAGGGAGATAAAGGTAAGGTATAGCCACTGAGGATATACCTCAGCTTTATAACCTATTTCCTTCAATGTAATATTGAGCAGCTAATGTTTCCAGAGTCTTCCAAATATATGAACAACAGGTCAAGACTTAGACACAGAGCCTTTAGGAAAGCACTTCATATTCGAACAATGAAAAACTTACTCTTGATTCTGAGGATCCTATTGGTTTTACCAAATGTGTTGTGGCAAGTATCCATGACTGGAGTATTATAATGACTAATGATCTAAAATTCTTTGTGTTTTATCTATCCAGTATCCATGACCCCAAGCCCCAGGAATCACCAGTATTTTTTAATATTGGTCAACAAATCTTCTATCTCTTTGTGGCACAAATAATCCTTCTCTCATGGTGAACCCAGTACCATGTTCCCAAAATCTCTAACATACCATGATTTAAATTTTACCTCCACAGCTTTACATAACGGCCTCTTAAGATCCCCTGTCATACATTATTTACTGGAACCTTTGCAAAAGACTGCATGATATCCTTACTCGTGAATTTTAATACCTAATAGATGGTGTTACTGTTAGGCTGTTATGCTGCCAGCTCAAGTTATAGTGTGGACATTTAGAGCAAGACAGTTTTGGTCTCTGTATGCTTTGGTGGCTCAATCAAAGACAGCACATTATTAGACAGGAGTTTTCAATCAGGGAAATCCTTTACCACCAGTCTTACTGGACACTTTCTCTTCATAATTATGTCTACTTTTTTTTTTTTTTTCAAATTGGAACCATGGGTAAACATGAGATCTCAACCTCAAGGCACCTTTCTGATTTTGAAATTCAGAACAGTAGCTTTTTCTTTAATGGAATTAATTTTTAATAATTAAAATGCTTTTTCATTTGGCTTGTTTAAAATTAAACTTAATAATGGTCTTTTTCTTATTAACTGCACATTTTCCACATCTCCTTACTATCTCTTACTATAGAGCTGGATGAAGGCCGTGAGCAGTAGTTGTGAGAAAGCCTAAATGTTACTGAATCTTGACCTATCCTATGCCAAGCAAATCAATTCATTACCTCTGAATTCCACCTGGTTCAGTTTCTCAGGACATAGGCAAAATGGAACCAGTTCTTTGATAGAATAATATGAATAGCCCAGTTCATAAAAGTCCTTGTTTCTGTCTGAAAAATATTGATCCAGGGCTTTTACTATCTGTATTTCTTTCAACATTCAGATCTTCCAACACTCTTTTATAACACTGAATTAAAATTAACTCAGTGGCAGGCTCTTTGATCACCTCCCACTGAGGGGAAAACAGCCTTACCAAGCCACAGACACAATGCAGCTAGTCCTGATGAGACCTGATAGGCCAGGGTCAGATGGAAGGGAAGGAGGACCTCCCCTATCAGTGAAGGAGAAGAGAGAGGGAGGGGGGAGGGCGGAACTGGGAGAGGACAAGGTAGGGGGCTATAGCTGGGAATCAAAGTGAATAAATTATAATAATTAAAAATTAAAAGTAAATAATTTTACACAAAGAAAAAAATATATATGTATTTCATTTTAGACTTTTTAGTCTAAAGTTTAAAATTCACATTTCATGGTGAAAACTAGTTCCAAACGCTTATAAACTCCAGGTTAGGTATATCATAGCAATCATCCCACTCCTGGTAACAATATTCATCAATAGCTAGGTCTCATTGCTGTGAACAAATACGTGAAAAAAGCAATTTGAGGAGAGAGTTTATTATGACTCACAGCTTGATGGGGTAAACTCTAGCATGAAGGAGCAAGAAGGATATGCTCTAGCAGGTTCCCATTATTTCTTCACTTACGCATGTTGGTGCTTGCCACACCTTCTCTTTTTGTTCAGCCTTATACAACAACCTATGGTGTAGTGATGCCTACATTCAAGGTGAGTCTTTCTTCAACTCAACCTTTTTGGAATCACCCTCATTGAAAGACCTAGAGATGATTTCCATGGTGATTCTGAATCAAAGTTAAAACTAAGTGTCACTGGCAGGTTGCAAAAATATTAGGACAGGAAGTTTAGGGGTCAATTCTATATTTCATTTTAATTTTGGTATGAATTTAAGATGTCCCTAGATAAAGTTTATGGCCTTTCCTTTTTAACAATTTGATCATTCTTTTTAATGAAAGAAAATTATAACACTTTCTTCCTCTTTTGTCTTCCTCCAGCACCCATCTCCAATTTTACTGTGAATCTGGCTGAGATCAGTAATGTCACAAAAAAATACATAGTCTTGAAATTTTAATATAAAATTTATTAGTTTATAATTTTAAATTTATCTTTCTACAAATTTTCAAGGCATAAACAAAATATAGGTGGGTAGTTTGCACGAAGGCAACATGAATGGCCCATTCTCAAATAAGTGATAGAGTCTTCATTGTTCTCTGAAGTTGCACAAATGTAATATTTACTGGCAACATTTTTTATCAATATTCTGGTTTTCTACGTTTTCACTAGAATTACTGGTTAAGATCTTCCTGCAACATTGTAAGTTTTCTCTTGCTTGAATCTACGAAATTATTTGAATTCTTCTTGAGAAACAATTGCAAGAGTTTCCTGAATCCCACTGTTATGCGTAAAGGATATTACATCACTAAGTTTATAAGTAAAAGGCACCAATGATCATCACAAAGGATAGCTGTTACTAAACTTTATGCACATCAGAATCGCAGTTAGTTTTCATGAACTTTTAACGGCTATTTAATCATTTTGCCTAGTCTCAAGTTTATGTCTCCTCTCAATTGTATGTTAACACTAAAGCATTTTGTTGGAAATAGATTTAACCAAGCTTGGAATTTGCACAAATGAATATAATAGTAACATCTTATAGGTCTATTCTCTCTTTGCTTGGATGTTTATAGTGTTTTTCTTTCAGACCATAATATATGTGACATTCCTGCTATTCTTAGTACTTTACCTCAGAGCAATTTTGTTTCCTAGCAAGCATGTTCCAGATTCTTCTGATTCCTTTTGGCCACGTAAAGAATCACATAAAAACTGTTCTGCTTTTGTCTTCTTTGTTTTACATGTTTTGTAGAACATTCCAAAATTCTTCCTCAAACCAAAAGCATCTATGACATAAAGAAATTTACTTCTGTGGTATATGAATTAATTGTTTATTGACAGTGAGGATTCCTAGGCCATAAATGCCTCCATCTGTTTCTTTGTGGTTTATATTGTATTGGGTATTTGAATCAATATGTTAAGGTAGTGGCTCAGTAAAATTTGGATTGTGAAAACGAATACCATCCTCTCTGGTCAGCAGTATTCTAGCATTTTGAACTCAGAATAGATCCAAATTAAGTCTATTTCTTTCTAGATTCCATGGCATTTTTACCTACTCTAGTGAAGCTCCTCTTGTGAACAGGTAGTAGCAATTTTTTTATTTACCAATCTAGATCAACTTGCTACATCTCTAGGCCACGCATACTCAGACTTGCAGAAGATCTAGCTGTCCCCAGAGTTTTTCAGTTCTGAAAATCACTAATGATAGTCATGTTACAGATTGAAGCTGACAATAGGAATGTCAAGACTATGCCCATGGAAACCTGCACTGATTTTTGCCTAGATTGCTCAACTTAATCAAAAGAGGTATATGGGTTATTAATACCCTAAGTTGAAGAATTTGGCCAAGGAAATAAAGATAGCAGAAATATTCAACAACTCAATTCTTTTTTCTTTTCCTCTGGCTTACAAGTCTTCATGTAGCCTCTCTGTCTTCTGTGAAAAAAAAAATAATTGCACTAAGTATGTGTAGAAGCAAATCAATGGGTATTTGACAATACAAGTTATTTCCTTTTGCTCTTTTCCAGCTTTTGTGTTTCATTTTCTGTCAGCCTTGCCTCTGCTTCTCTGACCTTGGGTTCCCAGGGGCAACCTCAATCTGTTAGTTTGTATATGGCAATTTCCCACAATATTTAGGATTAGCTCTCTCCCTCCCTCCCTTCTTTTCTCTTTCCTTCACTCCCTCTCTCCCTCCCTGACTTCTTCCTTCCTTTCAGCTCTCTCTCTCGCCTCTCTTTGTCTCTCTCTCTGTCTCTCTACTTCTCTGTGTCCCTCTTTCTGTGTACCTACATTAAAACTGCTTCTTGCTCTATTTTGTTTTAATATAATAAATTAAATTCATAACATAATTTTTCTCATGTACTTTTCTCATGTAGTACCTAGATACAATGAGTCTAGAAATATTTACTTTAATTTCGTAGCTGTCTATAAAAAATCGTTATGAAACGTCTAAATTATCATCACTTTATTCCACTCTAAATATTTTATCATTTCAGTAATACATTTATATTTGATCAAATAAAATCTTCCTGATGTAACATTTCATTCTAAATGTTATGTAAGGTTAAAATGCAATTCTGAATATTAGACATGTAAATATATTGCGGGGAATAAAAAGAGGGACTTTGGGTACCTGTGTTTAAGATGCCTTGTATTCGTACATGAGCCTGTCAAAGAATAAATAAAAGGCATGTAACCCAGAGGCTGTAGTTAGAGATAATTTTGAGTTGTCAATGGGTGTTAGGACTTGAATACAGTTCCACTAGATAAGAAGTAAGTGCTCTTAACCATTGACCCAGCTATTCAGGACTTTACCATTCCTTCTTATGGATGCTGTATTTCAGCAAAACTGTACTTGCCATTGCCCATCCTTTTCAATTTCTTTCTGCTCTTCTTTACTAGAATTTTTCCTTTCTATTTTTATATTTCAGTTAATATTCAGAGCTCAACTTTTTATGCTGACTTAACTTATATAACTTAAGTATTTATGTATTTTGTTCTACAATAGTCTATAAATTCATAGAAAATATTCCAGGCCAGTGTTTCCTTATCTTTGTTCTCTTCTTTTCTCTTCATCTTGGATATTCTGGTAGTAGAGCAACTCATAACTCTCTTTGTTATCAGTGACTATACTCACCTAGTCAAATATTTTTATTTCAAGTTCTACTTTATATCACTAAAGAGTAAGTAAAACATTAGATATCTGGTGTTCAGAAAATGTTATTAATGTTTATAATTTTGACACATGAGAAGATTTATTAAATAAGATACAAAAGAAAAGTCAAAGCATTAACATTTTTTACATACTTACATACATTTTTTAATGGCAAAAAAGCATACATCAGAATAATAAAGACTAGGGGGAAATATAATGGCACCGTATCACCAGAGATTTATATCCTGCATATATCTATACCTAAAATCATTAGAGAGGTGATTATTTTGTGACAGTTTTCCTAGAAAGAAATAAGGGAAAAATCTACTCATCCATATGGAAAATATACACTAAACCAAAGTAAGGGCACCATAAACTAGGTGGTACCAATGAGTATTTTTGGAGGGTTTCATGTAAGAGAACAGGTAATGGGTTACTTAATTAAAATAGAATGACTAAAAACACCTGCAATACTAAAACCCACTGCAACATGAGGGATTATTCAGGAAAGTTGAAAACCTAGAATTCAATGCTTGACTACAGCAATCAGCATCTCTACATGTTGAATGTCTCCTTTAGGCAGCTTTCCTGGTCTAAGAGTGTCTCTTATCAGTCCTTTCTGCTTGCTTAACTTTGGGAAGGAGGAGCCTAATTCATCTAGTCAGCTTAAAGGACTTCCTGAAGCTTTGGAGTTGTTTACTTCCTTAGCTATAGAGCTATATGGGATGTTTCCCCTCTTTGAGATCCTGATTCTTAAAGAGCTTCTTTTTGAGTTTTAACAGAGAAAGAAATCCTTGCACAGTGTAATAAAAATATAATGTGAAATATAATGTGTAGAGAGAATGATACCATGGGTAAGTGAAAGTGGTCTACTGACACTAATGAACTGAAGAAAATGAAAATAAAAGAAAGAAAAAAAATGCCCTTTTGTTCATATAAATGGTCTGTGTGAAAGCACATTGTTAAGGTATGTGGAAATATACATGGTTTGTAGACTTTTAAATATAGCAGATACCTAGAAAGTTATTTTAGTTATGTTCACCATTTTTATGTAAAATAACAGTATCCTAAATCTGCCAAGAGGAAATCTTAAATCAACACACAGCAAGACCTACATTATGTTTTCTGATTCTATAGCAGAAATTTGAATGAATTGATATTCATACCATATCAGCTCATATCATAATTATGATGAATGACACAGATAAATATATGCTGATATAGAAGGAAAGCAAATATTTAAAAGCAGTCTATAAAGATCAAAAAAAATCTTTTATGCACACAACATATTTTTTGGTTACTATAGTCATATAAAATATCTGGTTCTATTATCAATATATATGATATTAATTAAATTAGCAATGAATGATATTCCATACATACTAATTGCATTTTGATTGACTATATCCAGCTAATAGTCTTCAGGGAGGTATATAGTTAATTTTCTCTCAAAATAACCCAGGGCTAGTAAAGGAATACCCATGAGCTTATATTTGAACTTATAAAAGCAACTAGTTGGATTCCAAGATGGCAATGACCAGCACACACCATACCTGAAGTATCCGAAATTCTGAAGCTGGTGAGTGGAGGGAGAGATGAAGCCAGAATAACGATCCCAACAGCTTCATAGTGGGAGACTTCAAAACTCCACTCTCACCAAGGGACAGATCATCCAGACAGAAGCTGAAGAGGGAAATATTGACATTTACAGAGGTCCTAAATCAAGTGGACCTAATAGATGTCTATTGAACCTTTAACCCAAACTCAGGACAGAATGAGGGAGGGAGCTACTGCTGGAATACAAAGTGAATAAACAGTAATTAATATTTAAAAAAGCATCTAGTTGTCATGATGTAATAGAGTTAAGGTTAATCATCATAAGCAAATTTAATCTAATTAACATTTTTGGTATCTTATAGTGAAGATATTTGTTTATGGCTTACATAATTAAAACAATTAAAAATTGGAAGACTATATTGTGGAAAATGATAGGTGTAGGTTGGCCTCTAGGATATGTGTACATTACTCAATCAGTTTGTATAGAACCACATTTTTTCTAAAGATAATATGACATAAAATGTTCAAAGGGTGGGTTTTATTTTACAATTTTTATTTCAGGCAAGGTGGTTTTCAACATTGTCAGAACATGGCAAAAGCTATCAAGAAGAATATTAATAATCACTATGCTATTAGAAAATGCCTAGAGGCACAGAATATTTTCCTATACAATTATTTTTTCCAGAGCTTTATGAAGAAAAAGAAATCTTATGAGAAAACAGACTCCAAAACTAGTAAGTCATTAGATGGAATTAGGGACACAGGAAAATGAAACAAGCAAAAATGGATAATAAAAGTAAGTTTTACTAACAGAAAAATGTTAAAATTGCCATGTTTTGGAAAACTAAGAAAGCAAAAGTTGATTGAAGGTACAGCTTGCTGAATTAATGATAAATTTTTTCAAGGATATGTTTTTAGTTGTGAGGCAAAATGAAATTCTTTGAGCTATTCTTGATTGACAAAGCATCACTCATATTATTCTACTACACCTACATAATCTGTAGTGGGACATCATTTATATAAAACTTGATGTGCTATATGAGTTTATTAAACTTATGATATGTGAAACAAATATATAGAAACCTAATCTCAATGCTGTATTCAGTGAGATTTCTTCCCGCTGGTATTATCCCTTGTGGAAGATAATTCTTTTCCATTTCTTTTGATTATAATAAAGACTTTGGATCAAATTTCACAACTACTATTTTTCACTTATTTATGAGTAATAGTTCTTTGAATGGATACTTGACAGCTCATGCTTTTCTATGAACGATGTGCCTTTTCATTTCTTTTATTAAAAAAAAAAAAAGATGTGACCATTCTTAAAATACTTCTTTTGATGGACATATAGTGTATTTACGCTCGGCACATGTATGCTTAAAACTGTATGCTCTGCTCAGCCGGACATTGTTGCCCAGGCCTGTAATCCCAACACTTAAGGAGACAGAGGCAAGGGGACCTGTGTGGGTCTGAGGCTAGCCTGGACTACAAAGCAAGTCTAGGACAACCAAGGCTACAGAGATAAACTTCATCTCACAAAACAGCAACAAAAACCAAAAGAGTGTGATGCTCAAGCAGAACATAAATATGTTAAAAGTTGATTCTCAATATATGAACTAGATAAAGTGGTTTTGTTGAGAATTCCAACTGGCCTGTTCAAAGCACTAGTTTGTATAGACAACACCAACATCTGCATCTTTAAATTTAGTCATTATCAAATACAAACCTAGACTTCAAGGTGGTTTAAATTTGCATTTCACTTTTGAATAATAATGTTGAAAAAATTTCTATAAAAATACTTTTTCTATGAATAATCAGTGAATTAATTTTTTGTTTGTATTTTCCTAATTCTTTTTTAAGTATATGTATCAAATCTGCAGCCATGTTTAGCAATAATATATATATATATTATATATATTTATATATATATATATATATTTCATGAATATGTAATTTTAGTAAACTGGGAATTTTTATGTAATACATAGTTAAGTTTTGTTTTAGGCACATTAAAGCTTATATATTCTCATTACGCTAAAACATAAGACATATACAATATGTATATCTAAGGTCCATACAATATGTAACCTAAATTTATTATATATATTATTGTAAAAATTACATGCACTAATGTATGTATAAATATGTTCCATATAAATTAATATATATCTACAAGCATTGAAGTGTCTATTAAATTATGCGCAGTTGTAAGTATAATATTTACTAATTAACTTGGCTTTTCACTATTTTTTTTTAAATTTTCTTTCACTTATTTATTTTTATTTACTACAGTTGGCTTTTCAGTATTGAAGGGAGGTTCTAATTACCGGAACTTTTCAATTTCAGTGAAATCCAACATACACCTTTTATTTCTTGTGTTGTTACTGCTGTTGTTTGTGTCTTCTTGTTTTCCCTTTTTTCTTTTTCTTTGAAGTGGAGTTCAGTATATTGCCCTGACTCATCTCAAGCTTAAGCAATTCTTTCTTAGCCTTCTAGTTAGCTGGAACTTCAAACACATGCCTCAGCGTTCAAAACCATTTGTTTGAAAGGTGAACAGTTCTTAGATTTATTTCATGTGTCTTTGTTTTTCTCTCTTAGAAAAAATCTTCATAGATTACTTTTAGAATTTTCAGTACTTTTCTTGGATTTACTTCTATAATCTAGTTGAAATTGTTATGCATGAAATAAAACAGATCAAATATTAAATGAAATCAACACCACTTACTAAAAAGATTGTTGTTGTTTTTTTTTTTGTATTTGAGACAGGGTTTGCTTTGTAACTGAGGTTAGTCTTGAAACCACAATTACATTTAGTAAAAGCTCTCCTCAAACCTAAGATCCTCCTGCCTCAGTCTCCTGGGGTAACAACATGTTCCACCACATATAGATTAGTTCTTCTGGATATACAACCCCAAACTAACGTGTTTACAGATTAAAGTTACATACTAAGCCTTGAAAAATGGTATAGAATCTTTTTAACATTTTTTCTAAGACCCTGAGACTGAATCATTTATTAACATATAGTCTATTATATTTCCATATAGATTTTTGAACAACTTATACAGTATCATACCAAAGAGAAAGTAAAACTTATTGTAAGTGTGATATATATTAGATTGAATCTATAGATCAAATTGGTGTGGTTAAAATATTCTTCTAATTTAAAAATGATACACTTTTTATGTTCCTTTCTTTACTATTTCCATCTATTGCAGATTTCGTTGTAGGATGTTTTCAGAAACCTTTGTCAGGAACCAAGGAAAAGGACTGATTACTTATCTATACCCTGGTTTCCCAGTGGAAGCATTTCTACATTAATGAAGGAACTTGGATCACGTAGTGGAAAATAAACTACTCCTGAAAGTTATTTGCTTACCTCTATAGGCACACTGTGGTGGGAATCACACATATTCATAAATAATAATAATAACAACAATAAACATTTTACATAGATTGATATTCCACATTCATATCCGAAGAACTTCTAGCCATTCCTTACTCCATTAGTTTTCAGCATCACATTGCTTATACAGTTAAACCAAACATTCAAATTGTTATTCAGTTGTTGAGGATAACCTGCTAATCTCATTACTGAACTTGAGACATTATAGTGAATTATACTTCTCTAAATGCCAAGGGAAGTTCTTAAATAAGCCATCAGCTGAAATGGGATTTTAACCATAGCTGCCTTGCCAAAGCCATTTTAAAAGCTTGCGATGTTTTGTTGGCCAAAACAGCTAGCAACAGCAGTAAAAAAAATCTGAGATGCCCTTACTTTTTTAAACTAAGGTTGATTAGCACCTATTTAGAACTTTTACAGAAAAATAATGCCTGAAACAAAAATCCTGTCAATATTTAGCCCAAATTGATGTAAGAAGCATGAAATCAAATGCTCAAATGTTTTTGTTTTGTTTTGTTTTAATTTTTGTTGCTGTTGGTTAGCTATTCAGACAGCATGAAAATACTGGACTACATGTCAGTAAACCTTCCTCATCAAGGAGTGGAAATTACACTGCATGCAATTATAGCGTGACTTTAATTTGTGAAACAGTAGAGTCTTGTGTGCATCCATCTCTTTGCACAAACATGACTACAAGCCTTGCAAAGATAATTGGCTCTGGAAAGCAGAGGGGAGGGAAAGGAAAGGCAAGCACAACACAAGAACGGGAGAGAACAGAGAGAACTGCATGAGAAAAGCATTTCAGCATTTACATTTTACTCTCCAATTTTAGTGTTCCTCCTCAGCTGACAAGTTGAAAACAAAGAAGCCAAAATTAGCAGTCTCTGTTTTAAGAAGGGACTTCAATTACTTTTTAAATTTCATAACCTTGTATTTTTTTAAAAAAAAAAACTGGTATTTGACTTTCTTTTGAGATGAATAATTAATTTATTTCTTATGGTTTTGGAAACATTTTCTACCCTTTTATTTTACATGGATCTAAACATTGAAGGAAAGTTATCTAGTTCTTCTTTCTTAACAGTAATCACAGTAAATCTCAGAAGTTCAGAGAATAGAGTTTACAGAAAGAATATTATAAGAAAACTGAATATACTCATCACAATAAGATCCTTAAAGCATTTTGCAGCTACTTGATTCCTTGATAATCTGGAATTTCTTTCATCATTATCTTATAGATAGCCAGACTTTAGTCTCCATTCTTCTGGTTACATCTTTATGGCAAAGCTCTATATATTCCAGTTTCTTGTCTCTTTTATATTTAAAAATGTTATAAGCCTACCAAAGGTGCAATTTTGTTTGCATAATCTTCTTTCAGTTTTAATCTTTGGCATTTGAAAGGAATGCCAGCTATATTGAATCTATGATCAGGAACATCTAAGGACACACTCCACATTTTGACAGGGCTTTTTAATCCACCAGATGTTCATGAGACATATACAAAACACACAATCAAGCCAAGGAATGCATTACATCCAGATACTAATTAGAGTTCATGCTTAGTCTTCCAGTGGATTATACTGCTTACCAGCTGATTGACTGAGAAAAACCAACTTGATTAAGTCAGGGCAGTAGAAAGCTCAGGTGCTTCAAAAGAAAATGTACTGTAAAATAAAAGCACTTTGATAGATAACAAATTGCTTCAAGATACAAACATCGGTGCACTGAAAAATGAGACATTCTTAAATGGCTTTTGTAACATCCTAAAATTATGAGTCATAACATGCTTTTTCTCCCTCAAGTAGTAGATTATGTCACCTTAGACTAACCGTTCTATCCCAAGCCTCTAAATGATTTATTTGGGTTTTATTATTTTACCAATAACATCAGCATAAAAAGCTAAAGAAAACACCAACTTTTACATTCAAAATAGACAAATACATATGACACAAACCTTCTCTATCAATTTAGTGGCTATTTTTGAAAGTGAGGCTTTTCTAAATTTCTCTAACTTACACTCTAAGTTTAGGATTTTTTTTAACCTATTAACCCTTTTACATTTTCAAGGGCCTTTTCATATGGTCATGGAAATACTAAGCCTAGAGAAAACCTTGATTAGAACTTACACTGTGAACTGGTAATCAGTAGATGACTGATTGTGGAGTGTTCCTAAGCCCCTATAAGAACAGTTTAGGGAACTGTAGCTTAAAGTAAGTTTTAAGCTTCACTTTAGAGTCTAATTTAATTCTAAGACATATGTAAAAATCGAAATTTTAAAAATCAACCTTATCAAAAAGGTGCCAGCTCCTAATGAATATGGTCAACCTATATTGAGTAAGTATATAAAAATAAGTGGTTCTATGATTACATAAAGATCTATCACCTCATTTTTATACATGTTCATGGTAATGTACTTGTGTATTTCCCTATTATTGTTGAAATATCTGCAACATTAATTATATAATAGCTTTATATAATTTATATATAATAGCTTTATTTAACTCTTAATTTTTTTAAATTCTTTATTAATTACTTTATTCACTTTGTATCCCCCCTGTGGTTTCCTCCCTCCTTCCATCCCAATTTCTCCCTTCCTCCCCCCTCTGTACACACGCCCCTCCCCAAGTCCACTGATGGGGGGGGGGTCTTCTTTTTCTTCCTTCTGAGCCTAGTCTATTAGGTCCTATCAGGAGTGACTGCATTGTCTTCTGTGGCCTGGTAAGGCTGTTCCCCCTGAAGGAAGTGGGAAACAGTAAGATCTGGAGAGGACAGGATGCTCTCCACAAGGAGAGCATCAGAACCAAAGAAATCTGAGTACAGGAGACTTTCCTGAGACTGATATTCCAACCAAGGACCATGCATGGAGATAACCTAGACCCCTGCACAGATGTAGCCCATGGCAGTTCAGTGTCCAAGTGAGTTCCATAGTAATAGGAACAGGGATTGTCTCTGACATGAACTCTTAACTTTTATCCATCCTTTGTTTATTATTAATTTCTTACAGAGTTTGCTGAGCCCCCAGGGATACATGGCTTATCTGAACAGTGCCTCTGTGAGAGCCTTCCTTTCTACTGAGGTAACAGACTGCATTTGCAATCCAACAATGTTTTTTATCTTGCTTGTTCTTGCAGATTCTTACTATGCCACGTCCAGACAACATTTTTCCATCCTCTTGGATGGCACAGACCTGTGTTATCCAAGAACAGAAAAAATTTCAGAGGAATTGTAAGCTGTTAGTGACACCATCGTTTGCGTCTATGTATGTGTGTGTGTGTGTGTGTGTGTGTGTGTGTGCACGTGCATGTGTGAATGTGGGGCGAAAGCAGGTAAAGAGAGAGAGGGAGTGGGGATATGAAATGGGGGTGAGGAAAAGTAGAGAGAAACTGATCTACTGTCTACTCCTAACTTGGTATGTAGAGTAGGCGGCCCTCAAAACTTGCAGTCTATGCCTGTATTTCTGGAATTATAAATGAGTATCACATAACAAAGGGAGGTGCAGTACAGAGAAATGTGGCTGAGTTCTTCAGATCCAGTTCTTCATCCCCAGTTCTTCAGATCCAGGATGTGTCTTCTTGACCAGGTGTAGGAGATTTATGAGCAAAATGTATAATTCCTACTGTTTCAATCTATATTCTGCAATAGTAAAAATATGAAAATATAAATATGCTAAGGAATGTAGATTATACCCCAGTAAATGAGTAAAATAAAACAATTCAAATGAGTTAGAACTGTTTGCATTTCCTCAAATTAGGGAAAAGACTATGGTTTTAGCATGAAACAGCCTCACACTAACACCTTCAATCTTTGTCAGCTTTCAGCACTCCAGTTCGGTTAACGACAGTAGCTCTCTTTAGCTTGGCCTAAATTCATTTTAGGTAGTCTGCATGCTAATTACTTTTAAATGACTCAGAAAACACTGCCTCTGATGCAGCTTAAAATTATAAGAAAAAAAAAGAAATTATAAAATACAAATTTTAAAGCACACTCTAAGAAACAGTCCTCTTTTAGACTTAATGTCTTGCTAAGATGCCCTAAACTTTAAGGTCTTCCAGAAGAGATAACGTTAAACTCACAATTTTATAGATTATCTGTGAGACCAATGTTATCTTGAAAACATAGCCAAGGAATAGGAAAGGATCTTTTATCTGTGGCCCTGATCTTTTCATACTGGTTTATCGTTGCCAGAAAATATGCTTTTGTCTGTCATTACTGGAGTAATATAAACTCACATAAGCTGTGCTTAAGGGATTGTGTTAGTTGACATGAAGCACTGATTGAATCTGGATTTAGATACAGCTGTCACAGGGACCTCAAGAAAATGTGGTGAGGCTTTGGATTTGGGAAAACACAGATAAAATAGATAAACATTAATTCCCTTCCCACCATCACTGTACACGTGTTTCTGAAAGAGGCTACAGATGTTATTTGCGTGGGCTTTATGTAACGGGGGGGAGGGGGAAAGCTGAGACTGCTATATATTATGTTCATATAATTAAAAAGCTGTTATCTGAAAATATGTGGCTATACTTGCCTGTTCCTTAATATAATCATATCCAGTTTCCAAGTCAGGACCAAGACATCAGATTTAAATGAATATTTCCTTTCGGAGATAGAAGGCCATGTGCTTATGACGGTTGATTTTTGTTGTTTTGTGGCTCCTGGAGTCTATCTTTTATTTATTTCTAGGATAATAATAAAAACTTTTCTCTGTTAATATTCTTAAGATTGACTAACAGGCCCATGCATCTCTAGGTCTGAAGAACAAGAAATATTAAGAAGAAGAATTTTGTTAAATTGAGTTCTTTGATTATTTTTTTCTCTCTGAGAGGCAGCATACAGGAAATGCAAAAAGCATAACCTTTAACCACAAAGATCTGAGCATTGCTTTCTACATATCCATCATACCTGATATGCTATGGAACTTCTTTAAAACCTCAGTTCCTGAATATTAAAAATGATGCTAACTGATAGCACTTTGTAAGATTTGAATGAAGTAACATATGTAAAATGCACAACACAAATTCTATTATACCTCCTGTTTCCTCATTCAACCAAAATTTGGGTTTTGTTGTTGGTTTGGTTTGGTATGGTTTGGTTTGGTTTGGTTTCGTCACATTTGGCTTTATGAACAGACATTATATAGATTCCTTTTAAAAAATTGGTAATGTATATAAACTTTTACTTTAATCCTTAAGCGTAGAGGAAGAAGGGGAATTAGCCGTGACTTCAGCATATAATATCAGTTTGTTAATATGTATGTATGAATACATACACAAATCCATACTATGAATACCAAATGAGATAAAACATTCAGTGTGCGTAAGCATAAAATACTTCCTTTTGATTCTAAAAACATTTCTGAGTTGAAAAACTGGTGTCAAAGGTAGAGGTTATAACAAATTTAAAATAAAATGCTTTAATGGACTTTTGCAGCCAAGTGTATGGGATGAATATACATTTCCCTCTTCCTCCTATAACAGGGGGAAGCTCATTCAGAGAACACATGGACTCTAAAGATAATAGAACATTTTTAGTTGCTACCCACAGGCTACACAAGAAACTTGCCCAAACTATAGAGTCACAAGGCTTACTGTTCTTGAATTTTATGCACAAAACTGTATCAAGACATATTTCAATTAACAAGAGCCATTAACAACAAGCAGAGCTACAGAAGCCAAAAAACAAGGCTAGCGCCTATAGGGACTTAACCTAGCACTTTTCTAATTTATTTATTTTTGTATAAACTATAGTTTATTCAGTTTGTATCCCAGCTGTAGCCCCCTCCTTCATCTCCTCCCATGCCTCTCCCCAAGTCCACTGGTAGGGGAGGTGCTCCTCCCCTTCTCTCTGACCCTAGACTAGAACTCAGTGGCTGGCTCTTTGATCACCTCCCTGTGAGGGGGAAGCAGCCTTACCAGGCCACAGAGGCAGACAATGCAGCCAGTCCTCCTGAGACCTGATAGGCTTTGTTCTCATTCTGGCAGGTGAGGGGGTCTATGTGCTGGGCTTTTAGGTTAGAATGGTGACCATGTGGCTCTAACCTGTCATCAGCTGTGCTAAAGTCTGGGGCCTCTTACACTCCCATTACCCAGAATTAAAAGCCTGCGCAGTGCACAAAAGACAAACATGAAAGAACTTTGGTAATTTTAGAGAGAATATGGAATCTCAAAAACATCATAGTTATTAGTTTCCTGGATATTACTTTTGTGTATGTGTGTAAGTATGTGTATACCTCATATATTGTTTCACTGAAGTTGAAGAAATCAGAAACCCAAAATGCTAATAGGTGAAAATACAAGACAGGAAAATATACACATAGAAACTCACAGCAAAGCAAGACATAAAACTTTTAGATAATGAGTTTCCTATTCTACAAAACATTGAAACCAAAACTATGGCTTGACTTCCAACAATAGGAACAAAAGGCGGTGAGCAAACTAGATATCAGTATTCACCAGTGATGGGATACTTCAACTTCCCCTAGAAGTGATGGAAAAGAAATTTGAATCAGGAATCAGGAGCCAGCACTATAAAGGGGATATCACCCACAAAGAGATTACACATCTCTCACTCACATCATCTCCCATCATGGTGTGAATGCTGATGCTTCTACTTCTGCCGTCACCCAGGAGTGAAGACGAACTTCCTACATCCCTACCTGAGTATTAATAGAGCAGATATAGCAGGCAGTTATTCACCAATGTCCTTGAGACAAGAGGATATGAAGATAATTAATTATGATAGGGGTATACTTTCTTCCTATCTCAGACTAGGAGTCAGGTTACAACAGAGACTTTCAAAAGACTCTTAAAATAATATGCTGGAGTGTAGACAATGAGTCTTCTTTGCCTCCAAAGTCTGATTTCAACAATCTCAAGACGCTCATAGCAATTAACTGTATAACTCATAATCTCATATATTTCCAGAAATCTAGATTCGCCCTATGTAAAAATCATAGCCAAGTACCCAAGAAACAGAAGTACGCGATCTCTGAGTTTGAGCCCAGCCTGGTCTACAGAGGTAGTTCCAGGACAGCCAGGACTACACTGAGGAACAAAAACCAAAATATAAAAGTAAAAAAAAAAAAATTAAGAAGAAACATCTTCAAGTATATCAAATACCCTCATGTAAGACCTTGAACTTTATCATAGAAAAAAACTTAGGAGGAACATTTTAATTTCTATATATAGGCAATGATTTACTAAATCAAACAGTAATAGCTCAGAAGGTAAGAATAAGAATTGGTGCATTGTATTATGTATGTTTTGTCTTTAAAAGTTTGTGCATGAAGAGATGATAGGCATAAAATAGAAGAAATAGACTATTTTATTACTTTAATTTTGGACGGAACATTCTGTCTAGTCTTCCTTACAAAAACTAATGTGCAGCTATCATTTTGAATCTTACGTGCTGAATAACTTCCTAAATAAGTACAAGTAAAAGATACAGCATCCTCAAGATTTGTTTATTTAAAAAATTAACTATTGTGTAATGAAAAATCAAGTTTAATTCTCAAAATAGTTCTGGTAGTTTTGTCAATTCTTTATTTCTAACAATTTCTTACTTGTATTAAATGAATTGTGACTATAAACTTTTCTCATCATTCTCCCATATCTAATCCCTTCTTTTCTTTTTTTAATTTTATATTTTTCTTTTTTTCACAACATTTTGTTTTTATTGATCCTCCTTGCTCATCCTCCCTTCAACTGTGTTTTTCAAGGCCTCTAGGGTCTTGAAAGTACTATACCCATAGAGTGTAAATCAAGTTAGAACAAACACACTATGAAAAATTTACCAGTATATTGGTGTTGCATGCACCTTCAAAGTTAGTTGATAGTATTTTCTCACTATGTCCTTGAGGAAATTTACACCCAAATTTGAATTCTGTGTCATGGAAACAAAACTAAACCCTAGGAAAGTTATCTACCATCCAAATGATTATCCATTAAAGTTGTGCAGTCTATGATACATAAAAAACCCTTTCTATTATGACTAATATTATTTTATTAAATCTAATTCTAGTTCCTTGACTTTCACCAGAGTTTAGTGCCATCTCACGTTATTTCTCCTTAGGGATACCTGAGAAGCTCTGGAAATATGATCACTGAGCCTCTGCCACAGCTGGATAGATAGCCAGTCTGTAGCATTTGCAGAAACTTTGTAGCCTGCATTTTTGTCACAGTAATACTTTAGTGCTCTCATCAGATCTTACTCTCTCCCAGGTGGATACTGAGTTCCTTGAAGTCAAAGGCATCATCTTACACACAGTGTTATCCCTAACACTTACAGTATTCAGCTTTTGGCAAGTCCTTAAAACAGATGTATTCCTAAAGCTAGCCCAGCTACAAAGAGGCACAGAGAGAGATGTACACTATTAAATCCAGAAACTTGCCTTAAGAACAGGGCTCTATTCATTTACTATGCCTGGTTACATTTTCCAGTTCCTATGACTTTGTGACTGACTTGGTCATCATTCTAACAGTACGTCTTTACCCAGATAGCTCCATTAAAGAGTGAGAGAAATTATATGATCTATAGCTTTTACAAAGAATGAAAGAGAGAGAAGAAATGGAAGTCAATCAGGATTAGCATGAACAGTAGTTGAACTTTAAAAGACAAATATTTATGGAGCTGGAGAGATGGCTCAGTGGTCAAAAGTGTTCTTCCTCCAGAGGGTCAAGTTAGAGTTCCAAGTAATGTCATCAGGCAGCCTCACAAAAGGATCCTGGGGATCTGATACACTTTTCCAGGTCACTGCAGGCACACACACACACACACACACACACATACACACACAGTTTTTGAAAATTTAAGTTGTTAAAAGTTGTCTTAAAGGGTAATGTTACATTTTATTTATTTTCCTCAGGATTATAAGCATCTCCTTACTGTTTGTTTTTTCTAATAACGTCCTGCAAGAATGAGCTTAAAGTGGAGTCCTGATTTGTCCAACAAAAGAGAATACATATCTTAGCCAGAGACTTGACTGCTGAGACTTGTTTCTGTTAGGGGATTCTAAGAAAAAGGGAAAAGTTAGAATAGGCAGAGATTGAGAGGTGGTGCAAAAAAAAAAAAAAAAGAAAAAGAAAAAGAAATGTGTGCATGTGCATGAGGATAGCTAATCTATGATGTCATCTGTAATGCACAAATACAGATAAGAATAATTTAATTTGCCGTATTCATTTCAAATAAAGTCATATTTCAATCCTCTAATTTTAGTTTGGAAGGCAGGACAGAAATGAAAAAGTTTGTGCACAAAATTGAGACTTCCTTTGTTCTCTTACTTCTGGAACATCTCTGTTGTTTCCCAATGGTTGTGATGGTCTTAAAACAATGAATATTTTAAATAAAGAAAGGCTGAAGTTTTTTCTTAAAGTTTATAGTGTGGTATGGTACAAGAAAATGTCTTTCTTTAAGAGAGTTTATAAAATAAAAATACATGCACACACAGATATAAATATGTAAAAGACATATAGAGTCACAGCTGAGGAGATGGCTCAGTGGGTAAAATGATTTTTAGAAATGCATGAGGACCTGAGTTCAATCTCCAGCACACACATGAAAAAGCCAGGATTGCAGAAGGTGCTTGTATAATTGTAACAGAGATAAAAAGACCACTAGGGATTCTGTCTGGCAAGTTTAGCTAACTCAGTGAGTTCCAAATTCAGTAAGACACCCTGTCTCAACATATGTGATGAAGAGAAATTGAGGAAGATACCTGAGACATTGACCTCTGGCCTCCAAATATGAACACACACATACACACACACCTGTGCATACTCACATACACACAAACACATGCTCACATATACACATACACATACACATACACATACACATACACATACATATACATATACATATACATATACATATACATATACATATACATACCCAACAAAATTTGCAATTATTAGAAACACCTGGTACAGTTTTTGTTCCGTTTATTCCAAATGTGTGGTCCACCTTGCATCAGCTTTTGGTTGTTCTTCACTGCTTATAACAGTTTATAAAACAAAGGATTGTGATCTACAACAAAATTAATTGGTATGTTCTTTTTCTAGAGATTGAGCTGGTCTGTAGGCTTAGCTTTTTCACAAAACCTACTTTACTTAGGGTTCTTAAACACATTTACCTCCCTTCCAACCGCTTGGCCTTGGATAGGAGATTAGTAGGGAAAAGGGCTGTAGACTTCTTTTAGCTACTTCCTGCTGATTAGGGTAGATAGGTCTTCATGGGATTTCAAACTCAGTCATCAGGATACCAACAGTCTAGTCCAATGGCCAACACAAATCAGCACAAGTCAGAGAAAGCTCAATTGGATTGTCAGAGAAGTTCTCTGGACTGTTTCTCTCTGCAAAGTCAAGTGTTGAAGCACAAAGATCAGCTCAGCTATGTCTCACTATCTGTAGGCCTCTCTCTCCCTCTCTCTCTCTGTCTCTCTCTCTCTCTCTCTCTCTCTGTATACCTTCAAAGTCCACCCACCAATGTTCTCAGCTGGCCAAAGTCATGCCCCCTGCAAGAGAGCACACAGTAAAACATCACAGGCCCTCTCACAAGCCAGTCTCCAGCAAAGCATCACATGCCCAGCTTGCAGCAAAACATCACATGACAAAACTGAGTTTTCAGAGAAACCAGAAACTTTCAGTTCACTGGTCCTTAAAGATAAATTGTTTTCCTGTATGTAGTCATTCAACTGAAGATGAATCAGGAAGATTGCCAGGGGATGGAGGACACGATAGACAATAAATAATAATTTACCTAACCAAAAAACAAAGCCCCTGCTAAATAATTTCAATTTTAAAATTACTAGCAACACAGTGAAAACAATTAATCATTTATTCCATAGCATAATATAAATTGATTGGAAACAGATTTGGTTTTCCTGAATAGGTGATCACTTTTTAATAACTACCATGTCCATAGTATTTGAAATAATTGAAATAATCACTTACATATTTTAAACATTGGATAAACTAAGCTGGATACAGTGACAAATGTCTGTAATCCCAGCGCTTGGGAGGCTGAGGTAGGAAGTGTTGAGCATTTGGGTCCCATGCTACAAGCAAAATATATCTCAAAACTATTTTCTTTTTTTTTTTAATTTTGTTTTTCTTATTAGTTACATTTTGTTAACTCTGTGTCCCAGCTGTATCCCGCTCCCTCATTCCCTCCCCAACCCCACACTCCCTCCCTGGTCTCCTCCCTGCCCCTTTCCAAGTCCACTGATAGAGGAGGATTTGACCCTGTTATATCAGGTATCTTCAGGGCTGGCTGCAAAGTCCTCCTCTGTGGCCTAACAGGACTGCTCCTCCCCTGGGGGGGGGGGGGAGGGGAGGGTCAAAGAGCCTGCCCTTGAGATCCTCTTAGAAATAGTCCTTGTTTCCTTACTTTGGGAAACTTCTTGGTTACTGAGCTACCACGGGCCACATCGAGCAGAAGTTCTAGGTTGTATCCATAGATGGTCCTTGGTTGAGTGTCAGTCTCAGAAAAGACCCTGTGCCCAGATATATTTGGTCCTTGTAGAACTATTTTCTAATAAAAATAAAATTTAGAAATTTTAAAATGTACATTGAAGACATAACGTGATGTTATAGAATAATAGAAGAAATGGCTAAGGTGCCTCAGTGAGGCAGACTTACTCCAACTCACATAACTACTTGCTCTGTGAAAAGCTGATTTCTAATCTCTTCAAGGGAATTCTGTACACTCTACAATTTTGATAGCTATAGTGTGCATGTTGAAATTAGATCTCGGCTACCTGTTTTCTTCCTCATGAGCTGCTCCATACCCTCTAACATATTTCTGAAGATGTTTCCTCTTTTGGATTATATATTAAAACTACCGTGAAATGTCTGTCTTTGAAAATTTGCCTATGACTTTAAGACATGCTCTGTCATCTGTCTCCGATACACTTTTCAAGAGAACCTCATTTCTACCAGGAAAAGTCTTTATATTGAGGAGATGAAAGCGTGAGTGGAATTCTCATTTGAGTTGCTTGCTTGAAAAACAGAAAGTGAAGACAGCTTTTAATCAATCATGCAATTTTGTGTGTTCTCACTCAGAAAAAGTTACAGTTTTTATATCCCTTTGAGAAGAAAATGTTGGACACTGGATTAGCAAAAGCAACAGAATGAAATTCAGTATTTTTAGAGAACTCCTGCAGAGGCTTTTTGCTTATGAAAGGTTTCTGACCTACAGATTGCAGCTGCTATGTCAGTCATTCACCCTTTGTTCTGTGAGTTCCAATGGAAAGGATGTCTTTTAGCCTTTTTGGAATTTTTTAGGTGATTCCACTGCCTTTGGCTATACTAACCTCAGGTTAAGTACTATGTCACAAAGTGAAATTGAAGTCAAAATTAAGACAGTATTTCCTAATGCCATCTTTAGTGAATGCAACATGGAGCAGACACTATGATTTTCCTATGATTACAGTGACAGCTGTGAAGTGTCTCTTTAAGTAATCTCTATAACTTGTGTGGGCATGTATACATTTGTCTACTTTCCTAATTTTTCAGTTGACCCAGTCTCAAATATTATTTTAGTGTAGTAATCCATGTATTTTCTTTAGAATGGCAAAATTCTTTGGAAATATAGATGAATGCTTAAATTATGAATACAACATCATTTTGATGATAATGGTCGTAAGAATTGAAGAGAAAAAATTAATCTCCCTTAAACTGATCAACATAAAATTAAGTAAGAAAATCTGTTTTGTAAGTCATCATTGCCTTAATTAAATTTCTCTGAACTTAATTATAACTATCAGCTCAAACATATTTGAGAGGTAAAGTAAAGCCTTTGTTAAACTTATAGAAGGATGTTAAAGCAGTTTTCATTTATATGCCACCTTTGCTAACAGTGAGCATCTTTCATACCTTGATGCTATCTTATCACATAGCAAAGTGAAATATTTTCAACTAATGTTGTCAGTTATATATCAGCATTTTAAAATATTCTACAGTTAATTTAGTCTTACAATTATGAACACGCATAAGATAATGATATCTGCTAAATTTTATATTTTAAAGAAAATAGGTGTGATTGTTTTATTTTGAGTCTTTTTTTTTTTTCCCTAAGAAAATTTGTCCATTGGGAATTTGATTCCAGGCGTTCTTTTTACCTTTAATTTTCATTTTAATTTTTGTGTGCATGTGTGTTTGGCTTGCATTTATGCCTGTGAAGCACATGCATGCACATGCATGCCTGGTGCTTGCAGAAGCCAGGTGTAGGTATCAGATCCCACAGGACTGGAGCTAGCCACCACGTGGGTGTTATGAAGTGGGATCCTCTGCAAGAAGAGCCACTGCTTTAATCCTTTGAGCCATTTCTCTAGGTCTGCAACGTTTTCTATTTACCCTCAAACCTCAATCCATTCTGTTATTCCCCCCCCACCCCTATTAAGCCTTTCTTGCTCCCTAGAAAACCCTTTGACATAAGAATATATATTTCTGAGTCTTTAATAATAGTAATCTGTGAGACCATGGGTTTGAAATTATCTGTATGGCATGCTGTACTCACTAGTGGGCACGTGACTGAAGGTAGACATTCATTCTTCCTGATTCTGTCAGCAACTAATAGATAAACAAGGAAGGGTAGGCCCATGACCCCCACCCCCTGCCCACCTCCTCTGCATCCGAGACGGATTGTTGACGAGACCAGTATTGGGCAGGGCCGCTGCAGCTGTTCTAAGTATAACATTGCAATGGCTCTGTCATGCAAAGATGGCGTATTGCAACCATTTGCCTAGCTTCCAGTCCTACACTGTTCCCGAAGGCTTAGAGGGAGTGGCATACATGTCTTATTGAAGACAGAACACCGACTCTTCGCTTATTCTCAGCACCATGAGCAACTATGGGTCTGTGCATGCTTTGCCTTCGTACACACACGCACACGCACACACACACACACACACACACACGCACACACACACAGTGAGAGAGAGTGAATGAGAACCCTGATTAAGGCTGAGGATATCTTTTGTATATGAGTTTAGATATTTAGGTATTTGTTTGATGCCATGTCAACTTAATTCAAGTTCTTTCTAAGGACAGGTCAACAGTAGTAAGCATGGGTTTATCTTGTGGAGCAGGCCTTAAAGACAATCAATGTTTGTTTGTTTGTTTGCTTGTTTGTTTCATTCCAATGAGGCTGTGCGCTATTGCAACAGTGGGAACATCTTGTCTAGTGTTAGTATTGAGGATTTCAGGCTTCACTCACGAGTTTACTGCTGATGTGCTTTCTTCCTTAGCTGTCTGAATAACACCTTCCAGCAACTTTAAAGCTAGTCAACATAGATAAAAATTTCCAGCAGAGTTCCAGCCTGCTTTCTTCATATCTTGCCATCAAAGTGGGTGGTGTCTTATCATCTGGTTATGGAAGGCAACTGAAACAAATGGCAAAAGCATATATTATTTTGAAAATCCTTTGGATCTTTCCGATCAACAGTTCACCCACAAAAGATGTATTCTACACTTGGCACTAGGGTTTTTGTTTAGTAATTTATTGATTCTAGTAGTAGCACTTAAAATTATAGTTTTTAATCAGATTACAAGGTAGTGACTTTTTTGTATAGATATTTTCATACACCCTTCATTCATATCCCCTTTGGTATGGTTAATTCTCTCTAGCTATCACATGTCAGTGACCAAGTAACAATATAATTTGAAGATTCTATTCTTTGAAATGAAGGAAAGTCAGAAAAAAAAATTTTATTCATAATCAAGGGTACTTTAGAAAGTTAGAAAAAGAAAAAGAACAAGATGACTAGCTTACAGTAAATAAAGCAAAGAGTATAGGCTTAAGAGAGAAAAAAAAAATTACTCCTCATCCTGAGAATGAAAGCTCCTATGAAGGACAGGCTTGTCATGATTCATGCTTTGTAATGCCTACACAATACATTCAAAACCAATTATAAAACACATTGTCATATGGCCAGGCCAAATTAATGCTTTAGAAATTTGCTTCCAATATAACATATGGAAACTTTCATAAAACTATATTAACATATAAATATAATCAGGTTTACAGCTTTAAGTAGGTACATGTAATACAAATAAATTTTAGTTATTTCTAATGTATGCTTTGGCAAGTTTTGATATAAAATATATCTCTAAATCTATGAACAAATGAAGAGAATGGAGTCTCCATTATGACCAAAAATTTCTCTGTGTCTTTAGCTAGCACTCTTTGGGTTCCTTCTCCTATCATACCAGCTGAGAGCTCAAAATGTAGTAATGTACATGCCTTTACTTCTTTCTGAATGGTCTTTAGTATTTATATTCTTCAGGAAAATCGGGTCTTTCATCTATGGTCTCTAATTTGTTTTTTTAATTAGTCATGACTTCCAAAATTATTTTTAGTATTTAGGGAATACTTAGATAACTTCTTCGTGCCATATTTGGTATCTTGACAATTCTTTCTAGATTTTTTTCACATTTAATAATCTTCACTTAAAATTTAAAAATTCAACATAAAATAGGTTACATTGGCTTCAATAGTTTTATTTCTTTATTATTCTTTAAAAATCAATTCTCTTTCTTATTTTGATTTTCTTTCTCTTTTTTTTTTAATTGAGGAGAAAAGTGTTTTAGATTGAGCATCTCTAATTCTTGAGGTAGGTACAGAATTCATTGAATTGAGAACTATTTTTTCATCTGTTTATACGACTAAAAATCCCACTCTTGACACTACTTTAACTCTTTCAGATTAATTGTTGTATGCTGTATAGTTTTTACCCAGTTTAATATGTTATTTAATTTTGATGTGTTCCCTAACACATATGATAAAAATATCTGCATAATTTCCACATATCATGGGCTTTTAATTTCCAAATTAACTTTGTTATCCTCTTGGAACATACTTTGATCATGGTGGAATAATTTTAAATATACTGAAATTTGTTGTCCATGATATGAGTTATGAAAAATATTTGTTAATGAATGTTTTCCATACTGGTATATGGAATTGTATGATGTTTTATTACTCTGTGGCTTCATAGAATGAGTTTGGTAGTGTTGCTTCTGTTTCTATTTTGCGGAATAGTTTGAAGAGAATTTTTTGGATGGGAGACTTTTGATGACCACTTCTATTTCCTATGGGAATAGAACTATTTAATTAATTTATCTGGTCTTGATTCATCTTTGGTAAGTGGAATCGATCATGAAAATTGTCCATTTCATTTAGATTTTCAAATTTTGTGACATATAGGCTCTTGAAGTAAGACCTAATGATTGGATTTCTTCAGTGTCTGTCATTATGTCCCCCTTTTCATTTCTGATTTTGTTGATTTGGGTGGTGTCTCTCTGCCTTTTAGTTAGTTTGGTTAAGGGTTTGTCTATCTTGTTGATTTTCTCAAAGAACCAGCTCTTGTTTCATTGATTCTTTGAATTGTTTTATTTGTTTCTAATTTATTGATTTCAGCCCTGAGTTTGATATTTCCAGCTGTCTACTTCTCTTTGGTGTGTCCTGTGCTTTTTCTTGTTTTCTCCTTTTTCCAAGGTCATTCTCCTGATCTTTCTAAGTTAGGATTGATTCGCCTACCCTGGGTCCTCCTTCTTGTTTAGCTTCTTTAGGTGTACAGATTTTAGTTTGTTTATCCTATCTTATAGATCTATTACCCACTCATAAGTGAATATATGTCGTGTGTGTGTGTTTCTGCTTCTGGGATACCTCACTGAGGATGATATTTTCTAGGATCTAGAAAAGTTCTGGCCTTTTGAAACCTCAAAGCACACCTGACATGACACAGTTCTTCCAAGGAGACTCCACTTCCTAAAGTGGCTTCCTAAAGCTTCCCAAAGAGTTCCACCAACTGAGAAACAAGTGTTCATATATATGAATATATGAAAGCCATTCTCATTCAAACTACTATACATCAATAATTAAGAAAATACTCACAGCTGGGTGTGATGACCCATGCTTTTAATCCCAGCACTCAGGGAGGCAGAGGCAGGTGGCTCACTGTGAGGTTGAGGCCAGTCTGTTCTCCAAAGCAAGTCCAGGACAGCCAGGGCTATAAAAAAAGAAGAAGGAAAAGAAAAAAGAAAACACATCCACAGATTGCCTACACGGCAATCTCCTGTGCTATTGTCTCAGGCAAGATTTTGTCTTCCCAGATATACCTGAGTTTGTGTCAAGTTGACACAAACCAGTTAGGACATGTGTTTTCACAGTTATCTAAATCTCTTATTTTCTTTTTTTAATTCTTTATTAATTACACTTTATTCACTTTGTATCCCCCCCTGTGGTTCTCTTCCTCCTCCCATCCCAATCCCTCTCTTCCTCTACCCTCTGCATGCATGCCCCTCCCCAAGTCCACTGATAGCACTTGGAGATCTTCTTTTCCTTCCTTCTGATCCTAGTCAATTAGGTCTCATCAGGAGTGGCTGCAATGTCTTCTTCTGTGGCCTGGTAATGCTGCTTCCCCCTCAGGAGGAGGTAATTAAAGAACAGGCCAATTAGTTCATGTCAGAGACAGTCCCTGTTCTCTTACAGTCCCTGTTCTATTACAATGGAACCCACTTCGATACTGAGCTGCCATAGGCTACATCTGTGCAGGGGTCTTAGGTTATCTCCATGCATGGTCCTTGGTTGGAGTATCAGTCTCAGGAAAGACCCCTGTGCTCAGATTTTTTTGTTTGTTTTTTTTTTGCTCCTCCTGTGGAGTTCTGTCCTCTCCAGATCTTACT
>NW_026591288.1:0-9822 GCF_907164565.1 Psammomys obesus | reverse complement strand
TCTATCTATCTATCTATCTATCTATCTATCTATTTTGTTTTTTTTTTTGAGGCAGGTTTTTTTTTTTCTCTGTAGCCTTGACTGTCCTAGACTCTTTGTAGATGAAGCTGTCCTTGAACTTACAGAGATCCACTTGTCTCTGCCTCTCTGATTGCTGGCATTACAGGTACATGCTACTGTGCCTGGCTTCTTCAAGCATATCTCATGGAGGCATTTTCGCAATTGAGTTTTCTTTTCCTAGATGAGTCTAGCTTGTATTAAGATGACAAAAAATAATAATAATAATCAGCACAGTCAATGAGCTTCATTGGAGAAGTATTAATTACATTGTACCTGTTCTGGTTAATCTTTATTAGAATCACCATGGAAGCACACCTCTGGGTATCTTGGTAAAGGTGTTTTCTGAAGTGTTTAACTGAAAAGAGATAATTCATCATGAATATGGGCAACATCATGTAAGGCCTGGTCCTTGGACCAAATGAAATGAGGAAAGCAGCCTGTACACCATCATTCATCTCTCTCCACTTCCAGACTGTGAAAAAGGTGTCTCCTGCTAGGTCACCCTTCTTCTATCATATCTATCTTCCCAATCATGATACACTGTGCCCTGAATTCTGAGGCCGAATGAGCCTTTCCTCCCTTAAGTTACTCTGTCAGTCATTTTGCCAACAGCAGCAATAAAAGTCATTACTACATAGAAAGAAAACAAATGGTCTGTGTGTCAATCCTTTTCTTTGAAGGGAGTTCGCTTTGCCCAATGCAATGTGTCTCCTCACTTACGTACTAAGGAGTTGAGTTTTTGAGAGTAGTAGATTGAAAATCGAGGACACAATTTTCTTATTACACAACACTCCAGATGTAATGGCTTCCTCTGGGCCTTTTAGTTGTGTAATAAGGTATATTCTAGTAACTCTTTAGTGAACAAATTCTCTTTTGTTTTGGTTTTTAATTTAACCTCTTTTTTTTTGGAATTTTATATGTGAGTACTGCCATTCCTTCTTAATCTTCTCTCCATGCCCTCATGTGTTTAGGGCTGATCATGTAGTATGGGATAATGTATCAGGGCACTCATCTCAGGAGGAGACTGATTCCCATTCTCTTATCAGCCATTATTTGGCTGTAGCTCTTCATTTAGGGGTGAGACCTTGTGGTACACCCCCATTTGAGCTGGCTTGTCAACCACTGTTGTCAGTATACAAATCTTGCCAAAGAAACTATATTTTTGAGATTTTTGGTGAATACACAGTCTCTGCCATGTCTAGAAGACACTATCTCATAACTTGTCTCATGGTTCTGAGACCCCCCCCCCCTTTTTTGAGATATTCTTTGGAGCTTAAACAAATTCTATTTGAAGGTGAATTTTTCTGTACTCCAATTTAAAAAAGCCAATGGCACCATTTTAAAAGACATTAAAGATATTTTCATTTATCTTTCCTCTTTTGCTAAGATGTTCCATTAGACATTTAAGAACATTTTAATTGAATATTATCAAATCTAAAAACTGTTAAACCTTCAAATTTATTCATAACATGATGCAGTTAAAATTATGGTAACATTTTATTACTGCTATCAGTTATAAACATTGTTTTTTGGCTCTTGTCCTCACATAGTTTATAAAGATGTTGGTAATCCATTTTGTTTACAAATCACTGGAAACAATTTACATACAGAGCTCAGATTTTTAGGCATTTCTCCCTAGAGGGCATTCATATTTGATAAATGGCTGATAGAAATGCAAGGCAATTAAGTTGTGATGACCTTGGCAACCAGGAAATATATTTTTCGTCAGCACAATGCCACTTCTTTATTATATCCTGTGTATGAGATAGCAAGTCAGACTACTATCACGAGTCACTTCTTATCCTTCAAATGCATGGTAAGTTTTTATTTCACAGTGATCAAATTTATGTGACAGCCTGTTTATTAGGCCAGATTGAATGCTTTTTAAGAAATGTCTACTTTTTAACTGAAATAAAAGCCACACAACTATCAAAAGTCAAAACAAGTATGCACCTATGCTTTGATTTTTATCTCACATTTTATATTTTTGAAGTTATCAATCAAATATTCTATTATATTCAACATTCTTATCTTACGACATTTGAAAAAACTTTATGAAGTATTTCATCCATCTCCATACCTATAGAACACTTTCATCCTGCATTCACATTGCAGGTAACCTTTTTTTTCCTCAGGGGTAACCTTTCCCACTAACTATTATGTTTGCCTGCAGGCCTTTCTGTCCATATCTATACACAATTCATAGGGTAGTGAATGGAACCCTTACTCTTATTGCTCTGCTCTCCCCTACCACCAGGGTAATTCCTATGAGGGGGGAACATTATAAGCTTAGTGATTTGGAAATGTTGTGAACTACAGAATATTCTTTAATAGATTATTTTTCTGATAAAACAACCCCAGAGCTTATCGATTCATTAACGTAAATGTCGCTGGATTTTTTTCCTGATTGTTTTCTTTCCCATGGTGTCTATGGATAATAACATCCACAAGCTGGCAGCTATTTTAGTCACTTTGCTGCTGCTGCATCTGCTTCACTGTTGCCCAAGCACAATGGCCTCTCACAGCAGTCTAACCCTGGCTCTCAATCACCTCCTAGCATCATACCAATATGAATCAGCATACATCACTAGGAAAAAAAATGAAGAGGGGAAGAGGTAGGAAAGGAGGTGGAAAGAAATAACAAGAGAGGGAGAGAGAGAGAACATTCATATATACATAGTTTGCTACTATCTGAGGCTTCAGGAATCCATCAGAGGCCTTGAGGCATATCCCTTAGGGAGAGGGGAGACCACTGTAGTGATATTTAGTCTATTACTTGTATTAAAGTTTCTGTTGTACTCACTTTAAAACATGACAAATTTTCTTCCAAATGAGTTCAAGGGCTTCATGATAGACTGACACTTTGAATAATTAAGTTGATTGTCTCACAATTTCTGCCATTTGGCAATTTAACCTTCTCAGGAAGGAGTAGAATGTTCTACTCCTCTGAACTAGCCTATTGCAGAAATCTGAGTGACTAACAAGTTTCTGCCTGCTGTGTCTGAACTCCTTTAAGTATAAAAGTCTCATATAAAGAGAGATAAGACAAAGAGATAATGATGTATTGTGGGTAAAGGTAACTTTAATTTGCCATATGATTTGTTGTCTTGGAGATTTACTGCAGAATAAGTTTACCCTTTCTAGCTCTTTCTGAACTCTGAACTCTTCTTGCTTTTCTGGCTCAAAGGCCTCTCCAAATTGATTGATTTTAACTGGCTTCTCTCAACTTCTTGCTGAATTTCTCTGCTTGGCCTCAAACTAACTCTAGCAATCTGTACTTATATTCTGCTCCTTTTCATTATTTTGCTCATCCTATCTTCACCCATGTTTACCTTGTTTTCGCTTCAACCTGTCTCTGTAAAACTCTCCCTCTCTCTGCCCTGCTCTCTCTTATGTTGCCTCTTTTTCTTTTCTCTTCTTGTGAGAGTTGGGCATACATTATTCTGTCAAATCTTTTTCTGATTTATCACTTTGTCTCCCTCTCAATTAAACATCCCAATCAAACATGGCTGCTTCCTTCTACAAACTAATATTACCTTCATTGTTGGCGACTAAACATGTGTACTAAGGGTATGTCCATATTCTAGCCAGAGGATTTAAAGGTGTGTGGCACGTCTGCTTTCCAGACAGACCACACAGACCTAAGAAGGTCTTTTGATGTGATCTGAGCAGCCATGTTGCTATATTAAAATTCCTCTAAAACTGTGAGCAAATATTTTAATGTAGAAAAAAATAAATTTTATATTTAATAATTACTGATTCCATGTGATAGAATGATAGATTCTCTCATACCAAAAAGACCCATCTATTACAGTGTACCATTTTGCTCAAATGGTATGTTTTAATTTAACTGTTAGATATCTCATAAATCTACTTTGCAGACTAGATATTTTGCCTTCAGATATTATGGTATTTGGTACTAATTGCAATAGGGATTTGATGTCACATCTAATTCTACAATACTGAAAATGAAATAATGACAGTTTGAGAACTATGTCTCTACATTAATTAATAAAGTTGCACTCTTTATGTAATGTAAATAGAAGAAATTTTAAGTATTCCTTGTGGAATATATTTAAGAGAGATAAAAATTTTAAGATCAAAGTTAATAAGTTTCTGGACTAGAGAGATATTTTAGCAGTTACTAATATTCGCCACCCTCTCAAAGGACCTCAGTTTGATTCTCTGAACACAAATGGTAGCTCACAGCTGTCTGTAACTCCAGTATCAGGGGATCTAATGCCTTCTAGCCTCTGTGGGTAATAAGCATGCACAAACTGACATGAAGGCAAAACATTTACGTTCATTAAATTAAGTTATAAAAATAAAAAAATTTAGACTTCAACTTAGAAACTCAACTTACAATCTTAGTAGAAGTTCAAAAATTCAAAGTTCTACTTATCCTGAGATGGCTGTAATGCCATAAGCTCATTAGAGAATAAGTGAGAACGTCCTTGATATTTTTGCCTAGCGTAATAAATCATTTTAAAAATTTACCTGCAAATATTATTTAGTTGAACTTATATATTCCAATCCTTTTCAGTTTGAGGCCCTTACGACAAGTGAAGACAGGAAAATTTGCCTCATGTTTGCTGCAGCGAGCAATACCTAGTGCCTACTAGGAATTTGGCTCTCTATTACTAGAAAAATATATATTTCTCCAAGGATCTAGTTCAGATCATATTTCAGAAATATATGGATTTTAATAATCTTATATGAACCAATGAGGTGAAGTCAAGTCCATCCTTAAGTAGAGTTGTCTAGATTTCCAATTTGCCAGATGGCTTAAGCCAGATATGAATGAATGAAAAAAAAAATACATGTCAGAAACTTCCTTTTGATGTTGCTATCCCTTGGCTACACCTGTGAATATAAATTGTATTTAAGTGTTTCAGGTTACAATTCTCAAAGTCCTATGCTTTCACTGACATGAGATTAAAAGAAATCCAATATTTTTTTGGTATTTCCTCCATCCATTATCTGCGTATCCGGAGAAGGGTGTAGGTGTGGATATGTAAGCATTCTTAGCCATAATTTTGCCGTTTTTGTAATCCAACATCATGCTCCATTTGCCCGAATATTGCTCATTAGTTAAATAAACATAGATTGAACATCTACCATAGTTCAGAAAAGAATTTGAATACTAATTCAATTAACACATGACATAGAGATGGCTGGCTTCGTGGAGGCTTCTTTTTCATATACCTGTCACTGATATCATTGATTTATTTGGTTTTTTTTTTTTTGAGATTTATTTTTATTTCTAACTATGTGTCTTTGTGTGGATGTGTGAGTGGATATGTGGACATAGGTACAGAGGACAGAAAGACTCGACAAATATCCTAGAGTTAAAGTTATATGCAGACTTGAGCCACCCAACTTAAGGCTCAAGAACCAAACCAACAACTTCCTCAGGAGCAGTACTCAATCGTAACAAGTGAGGCATCTTGACAGCGCCTTGTTTTGTCCTTTGTTCTGTTTATTTTTCATCTGATTGCTTCATTTTGTTACCCTTACTACTACCCAATTTGGGGAGGGGGGTTACTGTTATAGTGAGTGTTCTTCAGAGAAACAAAGCCAATAGAAAGCATATGTGAATATGGATATATAGAAAGGTATTGATAAGAAATTGGCTCATGTAATTTTTTGCAAATATTATGTCATTGAACTTCATAATGTTATGTTGTTTCATCCTGAAGTCATAAAAACAAAATAAAGAGAGCAATCAATATTTTCCTGCTGTAGCAAGAATGCTAAATGCCTACCAAAATCTTGGATCTTTATTACATTGAAAGAATATATTTCAACAAGGATCTAGTCTATTGATGCCTTAGTGAAAAAGCAGATTTTAATATTCTTACATTTGTACTAAATTAGCCATTTAGACATGTGGAGGATCAAAAAAGACAGTGATATAGTTCTTGCCCAAATCCAAGACCCCCCAAAATAAAAGGAGCCTACACTGTAAGTTCTTATCCATTTCTGACAACCCAAGAAGCAACACATGAGAGGAAGCAGAGGATAGCCCAGACCGTAGAGAAAGAAGAGAAGTAATGATGCCCTTTGTGAACTTTTCTATTTTGATCTTTAAGGGATTAGACACTGCTGCCCATACTTGTAAGGACAATGTTCTTTATTTAGCCTCCTGATTCAAGTATCAATGTTTTCTCCACTCTGAGAGACACAGTCACAAGTAATTTTTTACTCTAGATATCTGTGCAGCTTTCACTATACCTAATACCTGTTTCACTGTTGCTGTAGATATTTGTACATTTCTCATAGAGCTCCTCCTGTACTCAGGTTAACAAGGACATCTCTTATATGGCCGTGGGCAATTGCTATCAGAAGTATTAAACAGAATCTATATGCTCTATAATGCAGTTATTTCATTTATGCAGTGACTCCTAACCTTGGATCTAGGCCAGAATCTGATTGAGTGTGATTTAAATGATGAAGAGCACAGGGAATCATATGAGAGAAGGGGGAGTTAGAATGACCTTGAGAGGACAGGAGCTCCACGATGAACAAATATGTCAAGGCACAGGGGTCTTTTATGAGACTGTTTCTCCAACCAAGGACCATGTATGGATATAACCTAGAACCCCTGCTCGGATGTAGCCCATGGTAGCTCAGTATCCAAGTGTGTTACCCTAATAAGGGGAACAGGGACTGTCTCTAACATAAACTCAATGGCTGGCTCTTTGACCACACCCCCTCCAAGGGAGGAGCAGCCTTGCTAGGCCACAGAGGAGGACATTGCAACCGGTCCTGAAGATACCTGATGAGCTAGGCTCAGATGGAAGGGGAGGAAGACCTCCCCTATCAGTGGACTAGGAAAGGGGCAGGAATAATATGAGGGAGGGAGGGTGGGGTTAGGAGGGAATGAGGAAGGGAGCTACAGCTGGAATACAATATAAATACCTATGATTAATATAAAAAATAAAAATTATTTTAAAAAATAATTAAATGATGCAGAGCTTCTGCAATCATCTCATCTTTACTGAATGCAAGTAACTTTTGGCAGAAAACAAGAGCTGCATGTCATAAGCAAGTCGTTAGACGACTGTAAGATGAACAGCCTCATATTTCAGCTGGACCCATGAATCCCTTCAATCATAAACCAGTTTTAAGTTTCTCTCATCCTAGGAAAAGAAGTCATGTGTTTGTCTGCAACTTGTTTATTGCTCATTTGTTTCCAGACTTCATTTTTTTTTTCCACTTCTCTGACCAGATGAGTGGATTTTCAGTATACCAAGAGAGTGTGAACACACCCAAGATCAAACTGTGGAAAACTTCATTTTCACAGGAATGCATAAAACTTGAGGCTGAGGTTTATATTTTTATGTCTCCAGGCAGAAACTATTTTCCTACATAGGTACAAATTTATTTCAAAATTCTCTAAAGATGTAAATACCATGCTTGGTTATCAGAAGGTCCAGATCATGTTGTTATCTAAACACAACAAACTTAATACATGTCATTTCCTGCTCAGCTAAATTGCAGTTACTCATAAAAATTGTTTTGGAAAGAACATTATTAGAGATAAAAATGAAAATTAGAACAATAATCTATAAAAATATCTTGAGATTCGGTTAACTTCTCATTCTGAAAATATGAAATTATCTAGACAGCAGAGGAAAGTCTATGGTTGGAAAGTCAGTGCCAATACAAAACAACTTGGAGTCAAGTACTGGAAAGATACATTCTGACAGAGTGGCTGAGATAAAATGCTCAGCCTTTAAAGCCAAGTTTCCTTCACTGGAAGCGAAATGTTTACTGCGCCAACACTACAGAGTTAATATGAATATTGGTTAAGATAGTGTACATTGGGAATTTACTATAGCTCTTAATGCATTATCACAAGCAAACATATAAAACTGGAAGTCTTAGTGGTATTATGTGGTTATTTTTTAATTAACTTGGAATTTATCAGGTATTTGCTAAAGTTTTCTGGTTTTTGCATTCTAAAATGTGATAAAAAGGTTCTTGAAAATTTGTTTTCAAAGTTATTTTGTAAATTGATTAGTATAAATCAGTATGCTATGAGGTTAAGTAAAAGTAATGTAATCTGTTATTATTAAAACATAAAATAATGAATGAAAATTGTTTATGAATTTTTCAAAATTTAATCGAGAATTATTTTAATGAAAAATTAAAAATTAATAAAAAGACTAGTACCAAGTTAGTGACCTAATCTCATTGATGAGCATCATAAGAGGACTGGTAAACCTGTCTTCTGCCAATTATGGTTTGCTATTCAATATCCAATAAAAAGCAGCTCATAGACACTGAGCTAAAACTAGATTAGCAGAAATTAATGGATTCTAGCATAACTTTTTTAAAAAAAATCAATTGTTTTTACATAAGAAAAACTATTATGGCAAAAGACTGAGTATAACTATTTGTTTATTTCAGAAAAACATCAGAGAGTATATTGATAACACAAAGAAAATTGTTACCCTACACGTACAGGCAATAAAATAAAAACTTACATATTTATTTATACTAACAATATACTTAAAATATTTTAGAATATACAATTGTTGACTTCAAAAAGTCCATTTGTAAAATATATATTAACGATTTCTAAACTATTAGCTATAACTGAAAATGTTTATGTTTCTTCTAATGATAAATACAGAATTGCTGTATAGAATATTATGAGTTGATATTTGGACAGAAGGAAAAATATGTCCTTCCGTATTGTAAGAAGCCAATTGTTGTAACACATTGCTTTTCCATTTGTGACGGTCTGTCCGAAAACCTTGCTACTATCTTGGCAAAGGTGGTCAATGATAGAACATCTCTCCTTGTGTCATGTTGTTTCTTTCCTCTTACCATCTATTATGATGATAATTTTCACTTCAATTACCTAACTACAGAAAGAAAAGAATAATTAAAAGATCATAGGCTTCTCATACTTCGAGTGGTAAGTTCTCTCCCTTTATATAAATGAAAGAAAATATCAAATACAACCAATGGCAATTCAAGTAAATAATGAAACATAACATTCCTAATTATTGATTTAACAACCTCTTTTGTTTTGTTTTGTTTTGTTTTTCCCACTTTGTGTTCTAGTGTGTCCTGCACTAGAACAGTTGTAGGTCTTGTGAATATCTATGACTTCCATTAAGATTTAAATATGGGCAATAAGATAATTCTACCTCAAGAAAGAAAAAGAAAATTAAGCAGAAGCTTTTTGGTTAATAAGCATCATGAAGACTCAGCCTCAGAAGACTGATGTTAAGAAAAAGATAATAATGAAAATAGAAAGCTGTTCTGAAACTTGCTATTCCCTTGAACATCAAAGTCCATTTTTTTTTCCTTCCAGAGACACTCTAGAAAAAAAATGAAAGGAACATGCTAATCTCTCTTCAGAGATACATCAGTATTTTGAAGAGTTAATAATATTTAATAAAGTATCCTGTGTTAACAAAAAAATTCAGGCTAGCTCTCAAACCCTCTTATTAGGCTTTTCTGTATTGCTAACTTACTAAAGAAGAGAGTAGGCTGGCAGAATGGTCCAGTGTGTAAGTGAATAGACTACCAAGACTTTTGACATGAATTCTATCCCTGGCACTCCCATGATAGAATGAGGGAACAGAACTTGAGAAGTTGTTCTCTGACCTGCACAAACGTGCCATGCTACGTATGGGCTCACATACATATGCATATACTGACAGACAAGAAAAAAAAAGGCAGACAGACAGACAGATACACACACACACACACACACACACACACACACACACACACACACAC
>NW_026591287.1:0-1779 GCF_907164565.1 Psammomys obesus | reverse complement strand
GCTTTACAGAAGCTTTTCAGTTTCATGAGGTCCCATTTATTGATTGTAGCTCTTAGAGCCTGTGCTGTTGGTGTTCTGTTCAGGAAGTTGTCTCCTGTTCCAATGAGTTCTAGGCTCTTCCCCACTTTTTCTTCTAACCGATTTAATGTGTCTGGTTTTATGTTGAGGTCTTGATCCACTTAGACTTTGGTTTTCTGCAGGGTGATAAATATGGATCTGTTTTCATTTTCTGCACATAGACATCCAGTTGGTCCAGCACCATTTGTTGAAGATGCTGTCTTTTTTCCATTGAATGATTTTGGCTTCTTTGTAAAAAACTCGAGTATTCATAGATGTGTGGGTTTGATTCTGGGTCTTCTATTTGGTTCCATTGATCCTCTTTTCTGTTTCTATGCCAATACCATGCAGTTTTTATTACTGTTGCCCTGTAGTACAGCTTGAGATCGGGGATGGAGATACCTCCAGATGATCTGTTGTTGTACAGGACTGTTTTGGAAATCCTGGTTTTTTTGTTTCTCCATATGAAGTTGAGACTTTTTCTTTCAAGGTCTGTAAAGAATTGTGTTGGTATTTTTTTTATAGTACCCTATATTTGTAGGATTTCTTTTATTTTTTTAACTTTTATTAATTACATTTTATTCATTTTGTATCCCCCCATAAGCCCCTCCCTCCTACCCTCCCGGTCCCACCCTCCCCCCCTTTCTGCATGCATGCCCCTCCCCAAGTCCACTGATAGGGGAGGTCCTCCTCTCTTTCTTTCTGATTTCTTTTAGTCTATCAGTTCTCATCAGAAGTGGCTGCATTGTCAGGGTTCTAGGTTATCTCCACGGATAGTCTTTGATTGGAGTATGAGTCTCTGGGAAGTTCCCTGTCTTCAAATTATCTTGTTCTGTTGCTTTGCTTATGGAGTTCCTCTTCTCTCCAGCTCTTACTATTTCCCACTTCTTACATAAAATTCCATTCACTCTGCCCGTCAGTTGGCCATCAGGCTCAGCATCTGCTTTGACAATCTGCAGGGCAGAGGCTTTCAGAGGCCCTCTGTGGCAGGTTCCGAGGTTGTTTTCTGTTTTCTTCTGGCTTTCAGAGGCCCTCTGTAGTGGGTTCCGAGGTTGTTTCCTATTTTCGTTTTCTTCTTATGTCCATCCTCTTTGCCTTTCAGGATGGGGATTGAACATTTTAGTTAGGGTCCTCTCTTTTGCTTAGTTTGTTTAGCTGTACAGATTTTAGTGGGTTTATTCTATGTTGTATGTTTATATGAGTAAGTATATACCATGCGTGTCTTTTTGCTTCTGGGACAACTCACTCAGGATGATCCTTTCCAGGTCCCACCATTTACCTGCAAATTTCATGATTTCCTTATTTTTCATTGCTGAGTAATACTCCATTGTATAGATGTACCACAGTTTCTGCATCCATTCTTCAGTTGAGGGGCATCTGGGTTGTTTCCAGCTTCTGGCTATTACAAATAAAGCTGCTACAAACATGGTTGAACAAATGTCCTTGTTGTGTACTTGCGCCTCTTTTGGGTATATGCCTAGGAGTGGTATGGCTGGATCTTGAGGAAGCGCTATTCCTAGTTGTCTGAGAAAGCGCCAGATTGATTTCCAGAGTGGTTGTACCAGTTTACATTCCCACCAGCAGTGGAGAAGGGTTCCCCTTTCTCCACAACCTCTCCAGCATGTGTTGTCCCTTGAGATTTTCATCTTGGCCATTCTGATGGGTGTAAGGTGAAATCTCAGGGTTGTTTTGATTTGCATTTCCCTAATGGCTAATGAGGTT
>NW_026591286.1:0-2088 GCF_907164565.1 Psammomys obesus | reverse complement strand
ATTCTCATATTTCATACCTAATCCCCTTTGCCCTGTTTTTTTTTTTTTCTTTTTAAAACCATAAAGCCTATATGATTGTTGCATGTCAAAATTTGATTTGTGTTTCATTTTATTTTGAGGCTATTCATTTGAGGCTATTTTATCTAAACCTTCTTTCTTAGGAGTTTTTCTTTTATTTATTTTTTATTTGCTCAATTAATTTATCTATCCATGTGTGTGTGTTTGTGTGTGCACATACACAAGAGCAGGAATTGTGCATGTACAGGTCAGAGGACAACTTGTAGGAATCAGTTCTGTCTTTCTTCTATCACATGAGTCTTGTGGAATAAATGCAGGTCCTCAGGCTTGGTGGCAAGCTCCTTTACCCCTGAGCCATCTTACTATCCTCATTTTTGTCTTTTTCTTTCACTGTGAATTTATAGCTTCCTTTGCTTTTCTATTGAAGCTAATATGGTATGTTGTTTCCTCATTCTTTCATACTCATGATGTTATGGTGTTAGCATAATACAGATAACATGGTGTTAATAGTCTCTACAAAATAATGTAGAATGTAGTTTGGTTATTAAAGAGCATGGCCAGGTGGTGACACATGACTGCAGTCTGCATGTAGAGGCAGGAGGTTTATGAGTTTGAGACTAGCCTGGGTTATAAGTAGCAAAAACTCCTATTAAAACAAAACAAAACAGGAAAAACACACACACACACACACACAAAGAGGTAAAGCAAATGCCTTTCTTTTCAGCCAGTTGAGAGCAATATCCTTACTTGATGTTCCCTGTATCTCTGATGCTTTTGTGTATATTTCTTAGAAAAACAATTGATCTCTCATGTCCATAGAATAATCATTCAGATCATGAAGTGAACATGAGTCTGTTACTGCTATCTTGTTTTTGCATGTCATCAAAGATTATCCTGAGTGAGGTATCCCAGAAGCAGAAAGACACACACGGTAGATACTCACTTATAAATGGATACTAGACCTATAATATAGAATAAACATACTAAAATCTGTACACCTAAAGAAGCTAAGCAAGAAGGAGGTCCCTGGGTAAGATGATCAATCCTCATGCAGAAAGACAAACAGATGAACATTGCAAGAAGGAGAAAACAGGAAACAGGACAGGAGCCTTCCACATGGGGGCCTCTGAAAGACTGTACCCAGCAGTGTACCAAAGCAGATTCTGAGACTTTTCACTTTTGGCAGAGTGCAGGGAATATGAAAAAAGGGGGAGATAGTGGGACCTGGAAAGGACAGGAACTCTACAAAGAGAGCAACAGAACCAAAATATCTGGGCACAGGGGTCTTTTCTGAGACTGATACTCCAAGGACCATTCATGGAGATAACTTAGAACCTCTGCTCAGTTGTAGCCCATGGCAGCTCAGTATCCAAGTGGGTTTCCTAGTAAGGGGAACAGGGACTGTCTCTGACATGAATTTAGTGGTGGGCTTTTTGACAACCCCCACCCCCCAGAGGGAGCAGCTTTGCCAGGCCACAGAGGAAGACAGTGTAGCCAATCTTGATGAGACCTGATAAGCCAAGGTCAGATGGAAGGGGAAGAGGACCTCTGCTATCAGTGGACTTGGAGAGGGAAATAGGAGGAGATGAGGGAGGGAGGGGAGGATTGGGAAGGAATGAGGGAGGGGGCTAAGCGGGGATACAAAGTGAATAAACTGTAATTAATATAAAAAAATGAAAATTTAATTAAAAAATTTCTCCACTTGACCAATTACATATGTATTCTTTAGTAAACCAGCACATTAGAACCACCCATTGATTTGAGTTAGTATGAGCATGTCTTATCTGTTTCCTGGCCAGTGAGTGTTCCATTCTTGTACTGAGTACTATAGTCCTTGATTTCCTGCATAAGGTCACTTGGTCTATCTTCTGTATTCACTCTAGCTCCAAGATTAGCCACATATAGGAGCCCTGGTTCTTTTTCATCATAAATGGAATCAAAAAGCCAAGTTTCAGGTGCTTGGTATGCTAATTCCTGTCACTGAGTTGTTCCTAGGCAGGTAATCTCATGTATGTGTACGTACACACACACACACACACACACACACACACACACACACACACACACACA
>NW_026591285.1:0-10888 GCF_907164565.1 Psammomys obesus | reverse complement strand
ACACACACACACACACACACACACACACACACACACACACACACATACACACACACATATACAAATTTTTGATTTTACTATAGCTCTATATTAGAAACCATTAATTCATACTAAACTAAACCTTCTAAAAATTCTAGTTTTCTATGGGTATATTTTAGTACCTATCTCTGGTGAAGACAGATCTGATTTCTGTTACCCTTAAAATCAATACTTATTTCAGCCTTACTTTATATAGTCAAGTACTCTTCTGTGCTATCATCTTCTGTGTTGAGGTCTCTCTCATCCTATGTCTATAATGGACCATCCCTGTGTGAACAGCCTCTTGTACTGTTTAGCATCTGGCTTCCCATGTTAAGGTGTTCTCCCAGTGGCTTACTTACCAGCCCCAGGTTACATCCTGGCTGCCTGGGTTTATGGAAGTCTTCATACTCCTTACATTCTCAAGCCTGACAGGGCAAGCCGGGTAGTGTGGCTGCTCTTTTCATACTTACATGGGTTCTAAGCCCTCAAGTGTTGTTTGGCTGCCTGTCCGTATATATGCTATTCTTACTTTTTCTGGTGCTTGCACATTTGAAAGGGTACTATGGAGATATTCTAGGACATCTTAGTAAACTACAGAAATACCCTCATATATATCTGTTATAAATTCAAAATAAGTGACCGGAATAAGCACTTGAACTGCTTTTGTGTGTGCTAAGCACCTGTCTCATGCCATGTGATTAGTATGTATGTGTGGGTCTACAAGTGTTCATGAAGCTGAGAGTGCCATTTTCTGAAATACCAGTTTAAATAAAAGTTTAGTATAAACTGTGATGGTTAGGGAATGTAAATTAGATTGCCTTCATGTCCACTTTATGAAAGGATTCATAAAAATCTGGGATCAGCTCATTCTTAAAGATTAAGGTGGCATCTTTTAAAATTTTTAAGGGGAAATATTTATTTAAAAAATCATATTTTTGATTACCTAATTGCCCTTTAACATAAAACAATCTTGTAAAGAATGGTAGACTTTCAGATTGATTTATTGCTGTTTTATAATCTGAGTCAAGTTTAATGAAAAACACATTAACTTGGCATATTAATTTCCTCTAGTTGCTGTAACAAATTATCACAAATTAGTAGTTTAAAACAACACACAATTCTGTTTTTAAAAAATGATGTTAGGTGTGTTACTGAGGGCTTTGAGCATATTGGGAAAGTGCTCTGACACCAAGCTACCCCAAATCCCAGTCCTAAACAGCACAGATTTATCTTATCATTTGGGAGTCTGGAAATCCAAAATGTATCTCACTGACAGGGTGGGTAAGGGTGCATCATCTTTCGATCCTCATGAAGAAACGCATTTCCTTGTACATTGCAGTTTTTAGATTCTATCTGTATTCATTCCTTGGCTTCTTTCTACCTTCTGTCTTCAAAGCCAGCAGTGGCATATACTCTTATATGGCACTCAGATCCTCTTCCCATCTCCCTTCTCTCTAAGGTTCAGAATTACTTAGGGACATAGATGGCTGTGTCTTTAAGGGTTTAACTGAGAATGGAAAGCAGACATCACCTCATGGCTGTAGGGCATCATTGGAGGACTTTAATGGGAAAGAGCATAGTTTGATTCACATTTTAAAAGTATTCTCTGTGAAAGATTGAATTGGAAGGTATGAGGAATAGTGGAAGCCATTGTTGAAGGATGGATGGTAGTGACTCATACTAAGGTGGTGATGAGTGAAGACACAGGAAAAGACAGTTTGGAAAATATTTAGAGAGGGTGCAGTTGGCTGAGTTTCATACTTGTTTGATTGTACAAGTGGAAAATACCACCTCCTCAGTTTTAGAAATTACAAGTAATATTTTTGCTTCTGTTCATTCTGCCAAGTCATCTGGAGTTGCTGGCTAGCCTTGTTACTTTCCTGTCAGCTTCCCTGTCCTTGGATATGGAATCTGCCTTTGGCTCTTCACGCTTGGGAGCTCCTCTCGTTTAGTACTTCAGTCTGCTCACTTTGATTCTCTAGTTTCTAGTTTCTATTTCTTGTCTTGAATATGGGTAATATTTTGTTGTTTCTCATTGCTTGTTTAGGTTTTAGACTCCAAGGTCTCAGTAAATGTTTATTGAAATGAATGCCATGAAAGACACCATAAATATTGCCGTTCAGTTAAGTAAATAGAACCTCCTAAACTGCAGCTGCTGTTTATTGCTGCTCAGTATTTTCCATGCATATTGTGACATAGCCTCTTTAGAAAGTGAGTTTCTAAGGTATCACGTGTCATAATAGCAAACTGCAACTAACTAAAACTGTTATGCCAGTATAGATGGGAAGGTAAGGGGACGGCTTACAGAAAGTTGAGACGGTCTTAAAAATAGGTAAACGGGAATTTCAAACTCACCTTGATAGCTCCAGCTGTTTCCTGATCCAGATTCACGGGACTTGAGAGACTAGAAGGATCTACTCAGTGTAGTTGCTACAGAAGTGGGGAAGCTATGACAGGAAAAAACCTGTTTCAGCAGATGTTTTTCCTTATTGAATTATCAGCAAAAGTTCTTTCTTGTCCCACTAGCTTATTTTTGAATGAGCTTAAATTTATTAATATAGTTGTGTTGACCCGTTAAACACAGTTATTTTTATTTAATAATTAGTGCTATAATACATTACTTACATTGTGATCTAAAGTTTAATTCAGTAGTTATTTTATAAGTTTTTACTATGTTTCAGGAATACTGTTAAATTCTGAAGACAGCAATGGATAAAGTTCTCTTTATCCTTAATGAGTTCAGATTCTAGTACCATATAAACAGATGATCACAGTTTGGACTTAAAATTCATAGGTTATTATTAGTGTGCACAGGGCTTCATATAATGTGTCACTGTGTTGAGGGTGAAGAGAGAGACAGCACATTTGTTTTAAAAAGGAAGTGACAATAAAATGAAAATTTGAAGAACATACAAAGTTGATCTGTTGGCCAAGGAAACAGTGCAGGTGAACATGTCAGCATAGGGGAAACATGTATGGTAGTTTGTGGGTATCATGATGAAGAATAGCAGCATAGCTGGGTATAAGTATGAGATAGAGAAAAGTTAGGGAAATGAGCTAGGAAGTCAGGGGAAACCTGATGTTTCAAGCTGAACTTGAAGATATGTACAAATCATGTTTTAAATGTAGTGAGATTGATATAGTAGTAAATATTTTATAAATATTTCTGTTTCAGTGTTCATATACACGTCCTGTGTATGTGTAATACTGAACACAGTAGTTTTTGGAATATTTGTTTTTCTCTCATACAAGCAGAGTTGGTGTACTATTTAAACTTCCAGGTAAAGGCTGTATGTAGATAAAAGCGAAGTTAAAAGTAATTTGTTAACAAAAAGCACATTGTTCGTAACCATGTCCGGTTGGGTAGCTGTGGTCCCTAACATAGATGCATGATTGGTAAGACTGAGAAGACTTGGCTTCTCTAAATTGGATTAGGTAGATATTAAAGACTTGTTCAAGACGACACTGAAACTATAAGGCTAAGTGTTTTCACCAATTGGATGGCTTTTAAGGGATGCTGTTTTATTCTGAATGAGCAGTTTATACATTTTAAAACAGCTCAGGCTGCCCTCTTTGTTCTAAAGCAAGTGCCAGGACATATTGCCTCCAAACTCTTCCATTTCTAGGGGCATTTAGGTAGCTTTACCCTAATTTTTTTGTGACTCTCTTGGATGATTCAGACAGCCTGTTCTTAGAACCTGTGAACGGAGTACCTTGCCTTGGAGTACAGGGAGGCAGAGATTGAAAGGTGGTTGGTGGAACCTCCATCTTTTAATGTATGATGCAGTGTAAAAAAAAAAAAAAAAAAAGCCCAAGAACATTAGATCACATAGTAGAATCTCAAATTTTGATCTTACCTACAGAGTTAGTGTCTCATAACTTATAACATGTGGTTCATCTCTCACGGGAAGTTACTTGGAGGCATTATTAAGCTCTGAAGTTTTTTCATAAAGAACAAAGGGATTCTTAATTTTTCATTCCATTTTCGGTGTGTGTGTGTGTGTGTGTGTGTGTGTGTGCATGTGCTCATGCACATGAGCACACATTCATGTGGTCAGAGAATAATTTTCAGGAGTCAGTTATCTTCTACTGTGTATGTCTCTGGTATCAAGCTCAGGCTGTTGGGCTTGGCGCCAAGCATTTTACCTGGGGAGCCACCAGCTCTTTTCCTATTTTCAGTCCTTGGAAAGCGTGACATCTGTGTGAATATACAGTTCTTGCCCTCAAAAGCTTTTACTTTCTTAAATATTCATTATTTGAACCCATAGTTAGTGTTTATTAAAGTTTTCTGGTAAATATGAGGAGGACAAGAATCTTATTTTTCTCCCCAGAAACTTTTATAGAAGAAACAGCTTGAGTTTTGTTTTGTTTTTGTAATCGATTAATTTTAGGTTTAATTAGGAATTTATACAATGTTACTGTATACCTTTGACATATCACTATTCCTAAGGTTAATAATATACTATGTTGCCATAGTGCCATAGTTGACATAGGTATGAACCAGGAATGCACTGAATTCAGCCCTAATTCAGAGTCACACCATTTTTTAAAGTGCTAGTGATGCAGTCAACATCTGATGTCCATACTCCATGCCAAGGCATCTCATTTTATGTGCTTGTTTTGCTCCAGTGCTGTCATCCAATGCTGTCTTTTTTTGTTCTTTGTTTCTTTGGTAATCTCCAGTATGAGTACTTCTCATAATGAGATTGTGGCTGTGCTTTTTTGGCAAGAATGCCACAGAAATGATAATGTGCCCTTTGCATGCCTATCAGGAAGTGCGTGGTTTCTGATATTGGTACTTCTATTGATAATACTTTGTTCAGATGATTGAAGTAACCTCCACCTGGCTTTTCAATTGCAGACTTATGCTTCCTTTTATTTTGTGCAGATACTTTGAGACGGTACAGACATTCATCTTTTCCAGTGTTAGGATATCTTGATTCTTTACTAACTGGAGTTTTGCTGTAAAGATGTGCTTTCTCCTTTTCCTGTCTGCTTCAGACAGTTGGTGTCATTATGACGGATAGGCAGTTACCCTGCATTTTAGCAGTACTGTTTGTTATTCATATTGCTTTTGCTAGGAATGGGGGTGCCTTCGTGGAAGCTCCTGTACCTTTCTGAATCGTCATTACTTTTGAGCATTCCTTGCTTTGGCACTAGAAGGTATTCTTGTAGAACCTTCATTTCTCTAAGGGAAGAAGATGTAGAAATAGATTTAGAAACGCACAGTAAGTACTAGGTGGGCTTGATGCATGTCGTTGACTTTAAGTGTCATGTTAAAGGTAGTTGGAATTATAATTTTTGTTTTTTAGTAGTTCATAGTGGTGCCTTCTACTCCACCCATTGGCACAGAGTGCTTTCTAGTCTTTCCATTTCCTTCTTTTTAACTCTTCTCTCAGAAGCTGAGAAACCTGGCTCTGTACTACAATGTGTATGCATTAGCATTATAATGTGTGCCATCTGACTGTGTATATGTATTTGTATGTATGCATGCATGGGTCATGCCTTTTCAGCTTTATTATTAGTATCTAACTTAAGTACTACTTTCCAAGTTTCCTTCTTATTTATTTATTTAGTTTTTTTTTAAAGTTGTCATCTCCCTTTGGTAGTTAAGTTGGTTTGTCATAATGTTAAGGTTCATTTCTATTGTTTTTTATGTAACTTCATGCTTTCTTTATGTCATTGTAATTTGCTTAAAATATTTATTTTGTGTTATTTTATGGGTATATTCCTATTATTTCATACTACTACATTCTATATTATTTCGTAGATACATATTATTTATTCAGTTACTGTAATAACGATGAATATCAGAATTATTTCTAAAATTTTGCAACTGAAGATTGCTATAGCAACCATCCTAGTGCACATTTCTTTTTTGTAATTTACATAAACACTTTTGCCATGCTTATGCCCATGCTTGTTCAGTTATTCTAAAACTTATGCATATCAAAGTGCACTATGATTGGCATCTTTTGTCCTTGTCTGAAGTTTACTGCTGAATCTGAAGTCCCATAATTCTTACATGCTGAGGATTATTATCAACTAAGATTTAATTCTGGAATAAAAATACCATTTTCTCCAAAAACACTCAATCTTAATGTGAAAAAATCAGTAGTAACCAGAAGAAAGAAATGCTTTCTTATGTTTCTGAACCTCAGTTGTAATAAGTGGTAAGTCTGTTGAGGTAGTGGTCAGCCTCAGTGGACACTCACTGATGAGCTGTGATGTGACTGGGATATAGGATAGGAAGTTGAATCTAAAAGAATATATTATACTTATGCTATTAAAACATTAATATTTCAGCTCATTAAGCATGTGTTAATAAAAATCTGTCATTTACTGTTACAGAATCTCAAACCTATAAAACTTCAAGTAAACTTTTAAAAGGCTTAAAGTGTAGTGAAATACAACTTGGCTAGGGCTTATTGTTGAGGCCACAACATGTCACTTGATTGGCAGCTACTGCAAGTTGCCATGTGCTGCATGAATTCATCGCTTGACCTGACTGGGGCAGAAAGCGAATAAAGAAAGGACAGGTACACAGATGCACCTACAGAAAAGCTGGGATTGGCTATGCTGTGTCACTCTGATGGAGACATACCAGTAATTTAGTGCCTTTATTTTGTACATCTGAATTGAGGAGATGGGTTTACTCAATTGAAGAGGAGCTGAATAAGGAGGTTGGTTTATAGTAAATAGCTAAACAAGGAGGTTAGTTTTATTAATTGTGGTAGGTGTTTCTAGGAAAGTAGACTCAGGCTGCAGTTATCCCAGAAGAGAAAGCTGTGATTGATAGGTTCTGCCTGCACTCTTGAATATCCACACATGGACCAGAAGAAGGCTGGAACTTTTTCCCATGGGTCTAAGGCACTGGTATTCTTGGCATGGCTGTGTTCATGTCAACAACTCATATTCACTCAGGACTTTATCAGCTCTTCACACATTCACTTAGACCTTACTGAAGAAGTCTCTATTAATTTCTCAATGATTTTCTCTTCCCTTTAACTTTAAAGGTGCTACTGTGCTTTTGTGTTGGTCTCTTTCTCTTTTTAGCCTGCTGCGAAGTACCATAGAAAGGCGAGAAATAATATTTAAACTGTGAAAGGTACAAACACCCAATGTCAATAATATTGGCTCTAAAACATAGAAACAGAAACAAATCTGGCTATAGAATTGGAGGAAACAGTACATTTTCTTTCTTTTTTTTTTTTTTCCATGCTATAACAAGTTCCTACAGCACACGTCTGATTGTATATTAAGTAAATAGTGAGAAACAGGTGTCGGTCAACTAAAGCATGGTGTCAGCATGGTGGAATCTCTTCTAGGAGGTTTTGAATGAGTCCTGTTAACCTTGTCATTTCTAGCTTTTAACAGTTACTCTTGCCTCATGGCCTCCTTCCTCTATTTTCAGGTGGCTGGGCAGTCTGCTGCAGTCTGATTTCCAGAAAGGCTTCTGTTAGCAGTACTATAGAAATCTCCTACACTGGGAAAAGGAACAAGGAAGAATATTGGATTAGAAGTCACCAGGGGCTGAATGTTTTAAAGTTACTTACTTTTACTTATTAAATATGTTGTAGGTATCTACTGGGTAATAATTACAAGCAAGAAAAGAGCAGTTTTGAGTCTTTCTTAAGTAAATATTAACTTTGCACCATTGTTCTTTTCAGATTGGGAACATTTCTTTCTTTGTTTTTGTTCCCTGTTCTAGATGTCTTGTTAGTTGACCATTATATCTCAGTTTTCTTTACATTGTTTTCACTTGTTTAAGAGGTTTTTTGTTTTTTCAGAGTTTTCATAATGTTTATTTTCTGTTAAATTTTGAATTAGGGCAGTTCCTTAATTCTTTATGGAAACTTCAGGGTGTATTTAAACCTAAGGAGTTTTATGGGTTGTACTATACTATATTCACCTGCTTTGATAGTAACCAAATTGCGATTTATCTTGCTTCATTTGTGTCCTTGTTTATCTGCTACTTTTTCCTAACCTGGATTAATTGGAATGGCTTATCATGTGTGTCTGTGGTTTGAATGCACAGGTTTAGGTATGTAGAAATTTGAGAACTGACATCAGAACCATCCTCTTAGTACATCTCTGTAGTCATTGAGGAAGGGCCTCTCAGTCAAACCCACATTCACCGATGTAGCTATTCGCCATAGCCTTCTTGCTGTGGGAATTCCCTGTCTTCTGCCTGTGGAGGCTGTAATCATGGGTCAACCAAGTTCACCTAACACTTACATGGGTTCTGGGAATCCCAGCTATTGTCCTCATCCTTTCACAGCAGTGCCCTAACTGCTGGGCCATCTCCCCAGCCACATCCTCATCACTTTAGATGTAATACAAAATGTGCAGTGTGAGCTGAAGTGGTCTGTATCTATAATCCCAGCATGTAGGATTACATGAGGCAGGTAGGTCAACAGCTTAAAGTCATTTTCAGCTACATGGCAAGTTTGAGGCCTGCCTGGGTTACAGGAGACCATGTGTGTGTTTTTGGGGGGGGGGGAGATTGAGAGAGATTTATTATAAATATATTAAAATATCCTCCCAATAATTTCCCTTCAGATATAACTATAATCCAGCGGATGAGATGGCCCAGCTAGTATAAGTGCTTACATGCAAGCCTGATACCTGAGTTGGGTCCCTGGAGCCCATGGTTGAAGGAGAGACTCTACAAAGTTGTCCTGATCTTTGTTTTTGTCCTGTGTTACGTATATACCTGCATTTTATTCTCACTCATTCATACTCACTCCTATATGCCCTCCTTCCCTTCCTGTCTTACACACATACACACACACACCCCTCACAAATAATAATAAAATTAAAAAAGATTATTACAATCTCAATTTACTATACAATTAAAATGTTTTCTGCAATCCTTTTTCCTTCCTCCCTCCCTCTCTCTTGCTTTCTTTCTTTCTATCTTCTTTCCTCTCTTTCTCTCTCTGTCTTTCTTTCTTTCTTTCTTTCTTTCTTTCTTTCTTTCTTTCTTTCTTTCTCTCTCTCTCTCTCTCTCTCTCTCTCTCTCTCTCTCTCTCCCCCTTCCTTCCTTCCTTCCTTCTTTCCTTCCTTCCTTCTTTTTTCTTTCCTTGCTTCCTTACCCCATATCTCTCCCCTTCCTTTCCCATTCCTGTCTCCTTGCTTCCTCTGCCCCCCCATCCCCTTCTGTCTGCTTTCCTTTGTGGAATTCTGTATGTAGGCCAGGGTGGCCTTGGACTTGCTGCAATCTTCTTCCCTCTGCCTCCTCAGTGCTGGGTAACAGGAATAAGTCACCACATCAATTTTTCTTGATGCTGAAATTCCAGTAATTTTTATGAGAACTTTTATTTGAACACAGTTATAGATTTTAAAAATTGTTATAATAGGAGGGAGTTTTTTCTGTTTTCTACCTAGATTCCTTTGTTCTGAATGTGACACATTTGTTACGTTAATGAGCCATTGTTGTTACATTATAATGTAATTTAAAGGCTCTTGAGTTTTGGGGAGGCCTTACAATTAATAGTCATGTTTTCAGAACAAATCCTCTCTGTTCTGACCATGTTTTGAGCTTTTAGTTTTGATGGCTTTGACAGTTTTTAAGGAGTATTGTACAAGCATTTTGTAGGATGTTGCTCAATTAGGACTTGTCTGATGCTTTTCCTTTTAAAGTAATTTTTTGAGAATTTCGTACAGTGTGTTCTGATCATGCTTACTCTCTACTACTCTCCACGCTTCCCCCTTAGTTCTCTTAGATCAAATGTCCTTATCACTCTCAAATTGTCCTTTTTTTTTTTTTTTTTTTACTTAAATAACCCATCATGTCTGATTTATGCTGTCCATCAACTCTTGGGTGTCAGCTAACCCACGGGATCATGTAGCCTACCAGGGGCCACACCCTTATAGAAAACAGTTCCTCCCTGTCCCAGAAGCTATTAACTCTTAATAGCTCCTCAGTTAGGGATGTGAGTGCATGAATTCATTCTCATCTCATGCTAGAATATCGACTTGCTTGATCTTATACAAGTATTGGGCAGAAAACTATAGTGGCTTTGAGTTCATGAGTGCAGTGGTCCTGTCGGTTAGGCCAGGAGACAGTTTCATCGGAGTCTTCCAATCTGTGGTTTTAGTTGTCCCTACCCCTCTTCTGCTATGGCCCCTGAGTCTTGCAGGGTATGGTATGGTATAGATGCCTCATTTGTGACTGAGCACTCTACAGACATGTATTTTCTGCATTGTAGCCAGCTGTGAGTTTCTGTTTTGATTACTGTCTACTACACAAAAAAGTTCTGAGTTCTGAGAGCTGCATTAATCTATGGGTATAGAGATGAATTTAGAGTGTAGTTTGATCCTATGTCCATTTAATAAAGTAATATTATGTTCAAACCTAGGCCTGTGAGTTCCCCAACTATGGGTTCCTAGCCAATCTTAATAGTACTAGGCATGTTTTCTCCTATGGATCAGGCCTTAAATTTAACCAGAAAGTAGTTGGTTATCCCATAACACTCATGCCACTATTAGACCATGAGCCTATCTTGATCATTATTGAAATATACTGGGTTCACAACTGAATAAGGCAGACTACCAACGCCTTTTTTCTCCCACTATCTTCCAGTAGCGCCTTAGTTTGGGAATTCTGTTGCTCTGATAAAACATCATGACCAAAGCAATTTGGGGAGGAAAGGGTTTATTTTGTTACAGTTCCATATCACAGTTTCTTATAGAAGGGCAGGGCCTCAGGCCAGGTAGGAATCTGGAGGCAGGAACTGAAGCAGAAGCCATGGAGGAGTGCTGCTCACTGGCTTGCTCAGTTTGTTTTCTTATACAGCTCAGGACCATAAACCCTGGGTAGTACCACCCACAATGGCCTGGGCCCTCCCACATGAATTACTAA
>NW_026591284.1:0-23584 GCF_907164565.1 Psammomys obesus | reverse complement strand
TCCAGGGACTCATTCGTAAAACACTATGTAAAATACACTATGTATTTTTAACAACAGAGGCTTAATATTCTCTAAATTATGTTTCTCAGCAGACACTCTGCTTTTATAGCCCTAGCAAAGATAGGCAAATATCCACTAGAGAAAGGAAGTATTAAGAATAGAGAAGTGGGGCTGGAGAGGTGGCTCAAGCAGTGAAGAGCACTGGCTACTCGTCCAGAAGACCAGGACCCGATTCCCAGCAACCACATGGTGGCCTACAAACATCTCTATCCCCAGTACCAACATATCCAATGCCTGTACTCTTCTGGCAGTATCAGGTACCAGAATAAGGCATCGCATAAGGCACATATATGGTGCACACACATATGCAGGCAAAATGCTCATAAATGAAATAATAAATAAGCAACAATATGTGAAATATGGAAAGACTTTCTGGTCAAGGAGGGGAAGAAAACAGATAGAGCAGCAATGCCTAGGACCTAAGATGTCAGAGCCTTTGTGTTAATCTCTCTCCAGCTATGGTGTTTACTGTTAAGATGGGAAAAGACAGTGGAGAGAAATACCCCTTCAGATCAGACACCTAAAGAATGGAGCTTGTCTTTTCTTACTTGGAACTTTGGAATATCTGTGCTTACAGGATGCAGAATAGGGTGGCTTCAGGGACAAAGAAGAAGGCTTATTACACACTGGTTTCTCTGTGGAAGTCAGGACTCTAGGAGGCTTCAGAAGCTCCAGTGATGTCCACAGTAGGTAAGAGACAGTGAACAAGTCATAGTATCACTCTGTGAGGACGAAGTGATGCCAAGGCTAAGCTGCAGCACTGTGGCCTTTGGACCTCCACACCCACAGCTTAGAGGAACTGCAGACTCAGCTCCATTCTATCTCTGGGAGTCTCTTTTGTGAAAGTTCTTGAGTCACATTCATGCTTACTGAAGTTGGAGGCTTGCTGAAGTCTGAAGGACACTGGTGCAGACACCCTGGTTAGGAGGCTGACTACGGAGATATACATAGCCAGGACAGAGAGCTTCTGGGAGATCCCAGGTGCATGCTGTGCCTCATGTGACAGGCCACACTGCTGAGGCCTGTCTACCTACATGCTGCATACATTGTATTCCTACCCTTTATTCCTTCTTCTCTGAGTTGAATCATATGAAACTCTCCAGATACAGCTGTCTGATTTGGGACTTTCAAGCCTACAGGGCCAGAGGGCAAAATAAACTATTTTCCTTCATAAATTGCCCACACTTAGGCATTTTGATATAAGCAATAGAAAATGGATCAAATTCCTATGGCTGATGATCTAGTTCTTATATCACTCTTCTTTCTCTTTTCCCATTATAGCTCCATTACTATTTTTGTCTAAATCAATCGATATAGGCTATTTTATTATGTCTACATCAACAATGTTCTTTGTAGAGCTAGGAATATGCTGTGACTCCCTTCTCTTGCTTTTATAGCTCTGTGTTTCTATTCTGGAATGAGTCCTAGTGTTTTGTTTTTCTTTCATTAAATAAAACCTACAAAACAAGGTGTTTGCTCTATCCAATTTGGAGTTAACCACTTTTTCTCCTAGGAGATAAAGTCTCTTCCAAGAGTAGCTATCATTCTATTCTGATCAGGGTCTGCTACCATGACATCATCCAGAGGCTTCGATTAAGCCAAAGAAGGAGTGCTTGCCTTGTAGAAGACTATACCTCCACCAAGAAACAAAGACCCCAGTGCAACATGGGTCAGGAAGGGCTTTGATGTTCAGATGGGTATTAACACTGGGTCAAACTCCCTCTGAGTGTGTGTGAGAGTGTGTCCATACCCATGCATGTGTCTGCATACATGTGATAGAGGTCAAAGTTCAGCCTCAAATGTTGTTCTCCAGTTACCATTCACGTCCACCTTGGTTTTTTGAGACAGAGTCTCTCACTTGCTAGCCATAGAACCTCAAAGATCTGTATGTTCCCGTTCACGTCACAGGGATTACAAGCGCACTTCCAGCACACTGGGAATTTTTGCTTGGATTCTGGAGTTCAACCCCAAGTCCCTAAGGCTCCACAGCAATCATTTTACCCACTGGGCTATCTATCAGCTCCTGAATGAGATTTTCTTTGCAATATCTCCACCTATATGGTCCTTGATTTTGCTTCCTTGGTTTATACATCAACACCTACAACTTCTAAGAACAGGCCCTAGCTAATTGTCAGGCAGAGTCACAGATCTCAGTAAGTAAGTTACTTTTCCTTGACAGCCACGTATGTACTTCTTTATTTTCGGGACTCAATTTCTGCATATGTGTCATGTTTGGTTTGTTTTCTGTGGCTCTTAATAAAGCAGCCACTTCATGCTTCTGAGGAGCCTCCCTTGGTTACCCTGGAGGCTACAAAGCCACCCTTTTAAAAAGGCTTCATTTCATTCTCAGCCAAGAGCCTTTATTCCCACAAGTTCTTTCGAAGAAAATGGTGGCAAGACCATTTCTTCCTATTGCAAGAAAGTCTCCACGTTTAAATGTACTAGAGAAAAAAGAGATTGGAAAAAATATCAGCATGTTAGCAGTTATATTTCTGGGCATGGATACAAACATAATATTTTTTTTTAGTTTTTATACTTCCCTTCATTTTCTTATTTTTTATATTTTTCAAAACCTGTCTCTTATGAGATATTTTTTTAAAAGGTGTTTTAAAATATTTAAACATGTGGGACAAAAAAGGCCACCTTAAAGTGGATTCAGATATCTCTGAACACATCTGGCCACTGGCGAAAGGACAGTCCTTTTGCAAGAATAAGAACCCTAGGATTGTCACAGCTGTGTTCTCAGCTCCTGGCCTCACATCTGGTATGTAACAGGCACTAGGCAATATGTTCTTAACATATTTGGTAGGGAATGAATGGCTGGGCAGGGATTCCTGAGAGCTGAGTCTGAGCCAATCAGGAACTTGGTCATCTGGGTGGAGGCCAGAACAGGCATCCCTCAGCTTTGTCTCTCAGCAAGCATTCAATGTTTGAGTCCTGGGAGAACAGGATGTTTTAAGGAAAAACGGAAAGAACTGTCATTCTAATAACAAACAACTTTGCTTTAGAAAAGAACAGGGAAAATGTATCAAAGAAGGCAAGGAAGCGTATTCCTTCCTTTGCTTCTTTGCACACTCTTTGGCAAGGGTGTTTGTACAGGAAATAGTAGCCAAATCTGTCCCCTGGCTTGGCCAAGTCCCAGCACAACGAGAATTCTAGTTAGTTCTCACTGTATGGGCTAAGATTACCGAGATTCATCTGGGTACAAGATGCTCTCTTTAAAATGTCTCCGGTGGGAGGGGAGGGATGCTGGCCATTTTTCTCATGTTATAGCTCTTGTCAAGTCCAAAGATTTTCCCCAGAGTCCAGAAACACGTTGGAAGGTAGAAGTTTTTGTTCCAGTCCTCCTTGAGTTTCAGGTGTAAGAATTTCTTTGCCTTCTGAATTAATATACATTTGTAGCGGTGTTCTCAAAAATACTTACCATGTTCCAGCTTTTCTGAAGTATACTTTTCAAGTATCTTTACTGATGGGAAAATGCCTAAATCTTTGTTGTTCATCAGTCAGAGACCCAAGCAAAGCAGGCAGGCTCTGCAGCCCAGTGAACCTCTGGATATAGCTTCTTCATATGAAGTGTTTTCTGTTTCAGTTTTACCTCTATTATACAAAATAAGTGCTGGGGAGAGGACTCGGAAGAAGCTGATCAAGGAAGGTCATACGGGCGTCTATTAATTTTTTTTAATGTACATACTTTCCTCAGACACTAAAAGAGTTAATTTTATGTTCTAACATAGCCAGGATGTGTTAGCAGCTGTATGGTCAAACCCTAGCCTAGATGTTTCCTTCAGGGGCTGGGTGGGCCAGATCCAATTGTTTGAAGGTCATAAGAGCTACCCCTTAGGATTTTCAGAGCAAAATAAATTCTGTTTGAAAACTGTAACAGAAATTCAGTCTCAGGGCTGGGAAGATGGCTCCGTTGATAAAGCACCTGCTGGGCAGACATTAGGACCCACAGCAATGTAACTGCCAGGTAGACATGGGTACCTACCTATAACTACAAAGATGGGGTGGGTGTTCTATGTTTGAGTCCTGGAAGACATTTGATAAACTATGGCTAAAGTGCCTCAATCATTAAAGAGGAAAGCAATTGAGGAAGATTCTTGACATCAGCTAGCCTCAGGTCTCCATATATAGTTAAAGATACATGTATTCATGCCACACACATAGACACATTGAAAAGAAAGAAAGAAAGAAAGAAAGAAAGAAAGAAAGAAAGAAAGAAAGAAAGAAAGAAAGAAAAGAAAAGAAAAGAAAATGAGTTTCTGGCCTGCTAGCCTAGCCTGAAGATTTTCAAAATCTTGTCTGACATTTCAAATTTTCTATAAATTTTAGGGTGCCCCCTAGAACCCCTGCACAGATGTAGCCCATGGCAGCTCAGTGTCCAAGAGAGTTCCCTAGTAATGAGAACAGGGACTGTTTCTGACATGAACTCAGGGGCTGGCTCTTTGATCACCTCCACTTGAGGGGGTGAAGCAGCCTTACCCGTCCACAGAGGAAGACAACACAGCCAGTCCTGATGAAACCTGATAGGCTAGGGTCAGATGAAGGGGGAGACAGACCTCCCTTATCATTGGACTAGGGGAGGGGCATATGAGAAGAAGAGGGAGGGAGCATGGGACTGGGAAAGGGTGGGAGAGGGGGCTACAGCTGGGATACAAAGTGAATAAACTATAATTAATAAAAATAAAATTAAATTAAAAAAATTGGGGGTGCCCTACATATGTCATACTTGCTAGCACCCCGACTCTCCTACTACACCACATACACACACACATATACACACGTACCACATATATACATATACATATACACAATATGCACATACATACACACCACATACATATATACCACATACACTATATGTATACACACACACACACACACACCACAGACTCACACTCTATATTCACATACACACATACTGCATCACACACACACACACATTGCTGTTTCTCTAGATAACTGTGATTCTAACAGTTACCACCTTCTGGATCAAGACTGGCTACAAACACACACACACACACACACATTGTTTCTCTGGAGAACTCTGGCTGACACTAACAGTGACCACCTTCTGGATCAAGCTTCATTGTGGCTCTTATGAGGTAATAACTATAAATATTTAATAAGGTCAAGACTACTGTTTCCCGTGTTCCTACAATAATTAGAAACATTGAGCTGAAAAGTAGCACATGGGTTGGTCTTGGTTATGGAAAGAAGGGGCTGCTAGGAGTTGATGTTCTGAAGGGAAGCAGACATCACTCACAGATGCAAATGTTTCTGTATTCCTTTGGCCTGAGTAGAGGCCAAAGAGCAGGCAGCAGTCTGAGGTGGGGCCCAGGAGTGGATTTGCAGGACGGTTTCATTTTGCAAGCTTCTTTGAGAGTAGGATGTCCTTGGCAAGTTCATCTGCAAGATCCACAGAGACCCCTTCATTACCAAATGATGGAGTAGGTTTGTAAAACCAGATTAAGTCACTAGGGGACCAGAGCTTCTCCTGAGTAAGCAGCTGGCTCTCCCCAGGAAGTGATGAGTGAGGAGTGCTCATCTGAGTGAGGGCTTCACAGCAACAACTGGCATGCTAGACAGGTTGTGCCTCCCTCTCTCTCTCCATGATGCTCAGCATACTCAAGGGACAGAGCTCAGCTGTTTTCACAGAACATGGGAGCAGTTTTCTCTCACTCCTGAGCAAAAGGTCACAAGATCCGGGTGGGAAGGTTCTATCCTCAGAAAAGAGCAGCAGGGAACGTGAGTTAGCAGTCCAGTCAAAGGACAAGGATGACTGGGAAGAGAAGAGCTCCAGGAACCGGTAGGCACCTGGCAAGCAGCTTGACTGTAATGTACTTGGGAACTTGAGACCAAGATGTCTCCTGTACTGTTTAGCAAAGGTTCAGGGCATGGCTGCAGCTTCTGTTGAAGGGGACCTTCTGTGAGACTCAGTAGAGAGGGCCGGAGGCACTGAGGTCAAGTCTATCCTGTCTTTCCTGTTCTGCCTCAGGGAAGATGGAGGCGCAGGAAGAAGCGTCTCTTTTTACTGATGTCTGTAGTCTCAAATCCACAGACCTATGTATGCTAAGCAAGCACTCTACTACTGGACTATTTCCCCAGCCTCAACTCCCTTTAAATGCTGGAGACCTGAGTTTTTTCCTTCCATGACCTGCATCAGTGCACAGTAATAATAATAGTAGTAATAAATAATGATGATAATAATAATGATAATAAATAGTAATAAATATTCTCCCATGCTAAGTACATGACATACATAATTGCATACAGCCATTTAAAAGATGGTAACACTGGGGCATATGGAATTAAGTAATACCCCCAATTACCTAGAGAGAGGAAATTTTATTTGGGTGCATACAGTCTGTGTTGACATTTAGCTGTCATGCTATTATTTTAGCACAGGCATTTATTCCAGGTATGGTTTTCACTCACCAGACCACATCTGAGTTATTACATAGTCTCAGAGTGAGTGGCCCCTTCTGTTCATTATGGATCTTCACTCATCAGAGAATCTTCAAATTAATTCCAAGATTTGGTGTTCTTTGGCACCAGGGCCCAGGAGGGACTGTCTTATTTTCTGATTCTGGGTAGGACTTACTGTAAACAAACTCGACAGCCTCAAGAAGAGACTCCCCAGAAAGCTGAAGAAAGGAATATAAAGGAAGCAGTATCATTCAGCTTCAAATTCTTTTAAGATAATTTATCAGCAACTTTTACTGTCTACCCCAAGTGCTCATTAGTTTTTTGATAAGTTGAGCATCTAGAGTATTGTTGGATTTTTGGAAACAGTGTTCAAACTGCAATGACCTCCACTCCCAGAGAGTAGAGATCTCTCTGGGCATACAATTCTTTTCCCCACTTTAGATTAGCTGGGTTACCCCACTTAGGAGAATTAAGTCTCTATATATCAAGTTAACCTCCAGCAGGGAAAATACCATACAGGATTTTAAGGACCCAAAAAATATTTATAAAGCTGTTATAAAGAGGTTGTTGCCAGTGGATCCGAGGTTAGCTTGAGTGTTTTCAAATTCTTGCCTTTTATCCACAGAACTGGGGAAAATGGCTCACACAAATCTGCAGATAGCAAAATCACGCTATTTAAAGCAAAGCCGTAATACAGATTATAGAATTCTGACAGTTTTCCTCATGGGTGAGAAGTACTCAGGACTCCAGGCTGTAGCCTGGGGTTTCTTTCATGAGTTCTAAAGAAAGAATGGGCTGCTTCTAAGGAACCTAGTTTGGGTGGTTCTGTAGTTAGACTTATAAATTAAGTCGTGTATTATTTTTTTCTGCTGTTCATGTTCCTTTCCATAATGCATTTGGTTTACATATTGTCATAAGATTATAAAATGGGTGTCTCTTTAAAAGTTTAATACACAGTTTTGCTTTATTGTTCATCCACACCAAATGAGTTCAGGCTTACTCAGCCTGTCCTTATTTTTTTTTTTTTTAACTGGGAATATATTTGCATAGAGTCTGTCTAAATGATTGCTGTTAGGAGCAGGGAGAGTTATACTACTGAGGTGGATTTACCAATACTCTGATACAGGTGAGGTCTGTGTTTGATAGGCTCATAGTTTGAAGAGGGATGTTTATGTACACTTGGGTTATCAGGTGCATGATTAGAAGAGGGTGGTGTGCATAACTCAACCACGTAGACTCCCAGAGCGCTAACCTATCCCCTGTGCTTGCTGGCCTTGGGCTGAGCATAAGATATAAGTTCTTTGAATCTGTACTCTTCTATGTTGCTAAAAAGGAATATGGCTATTGTGGCAACCCCAACAATCCAGAAGACCTGGAAGGATTCAGGTTTTATGTGACCTTTCCGCACCCCCCCTCCCCCAGACCTCTTGTTTCTAAGGATTCTTGCTTCAGCTAGTCAGTATTCCTCACATTCCCATAGCGAGTTGGATCTTTCTGCATGGCGGGCAGAGTCGACCCTCTTAAGGAAAAGTCAGCACTAAGAACAAGGACAGCGCCTTGCTCCGCTGCTGGGTCCCACTTCTGGCCAGGGTGCTGAAGGATACTTAGGGACATTACTTCCCACCGCTTTGGGTCACAGGGTGACTTATGGGTTTGTGGGGTGGGGAAGTCTGCGCCTATTTTTATGTCCTGCCTCCACAATTTGCCGTCACAGCTCTCCATCAGAATCATTTGCCCAATTCAGGAAGATACTGAAATAGTTTGGATACTGGAAACACTTCCATCCATTTCTGATTCAGCACTCACTTCACTGACCAGCTCCCTGTTCAAGAAAGTAATAATTAAAAGAATAATCGTAGTATCTACTTCCCCTGTCTCACTAAACTAAGTAATACTGTATAATAAGCTTGAACTCTGGCCTGATGCAGAATAATTTGCTGTTGGCATTTTTATTTTCCTTTAATCTTTTCAAAACACTGAATATCAGGTAATGGTATCTTTATATTGTATATGAAAAAATCTAACACTTATGACTAAATATAGCACATGCTGAGGCCATTAATTCAGAAACTATCAGGGAGAAATTAGATCCTAGGTCACAGTGTAAAAAAGCTGTTCAAAAGTTGCTACTTCTCTTATGCATGTGTGTGCACAGGTGGGTGTGCGTTCACGTAGGAGATAGAGGACACCCTCTAGCGTCATTCATCTGGTGTTGTCCACTTTTTAATTTTTGAGATAGGCTCTCTCCCTGAGCTGGGAATTACCAAGTAGGTTCTACTGACTAGCCAGTAGGCCCCAGAACTGCCATCTCTGCCTTCTCAGTGGTGGGATTGTGAGTGTACATCTGGAAAAAAAAAAAAAAAGACTTTGGAGATTTAACTTATGTCTTTGTGCTTGCAGGGGAAGCATTTTAGTAAGTGTGGTGGTTTGAATAGGTTTGTCCCCTATAGATGACTGTGTTTGAATGTTTGCCCATAGGGAGTAGCACTATTAGGAGGTGTGGGCCTATTGGAGAAAATGTGCCGCTGTGTAAGGGAGCTTTAAGGCCTCCTATGCTCAGACTTTGTCCCGTGAGGATAATACTCTTCTTCTGGCTGCCTTCATACCAAGATGTAGAACTCTTGGCTCCTCAAGCACCATGCCTGCCTGCACACTGCCATGCTTTCCACCATGATGATAATGGACTAAACCTCTGAAATTGTAAGCCAGCCCCAATTAAATGCTTGCCATTATAATAGTTGCCTTGGTCCTGGTATTTCTTCACAGCAATGAAACTGAGTCAGTAAGCTGTACCTCCAGCCTCACTGTGCTAGTTATTAAAATGTTTCTTCTAGCCACATGAGCAGTGTGGTCATATGATCCATCTATTTCTTCTGAGCACCAACTAATAGTACTCTGGAGATGGCTCTCATGGATTTTCAAGAGCCAATTGTGTGCCTCCCTTCTCAACTGTGTGCTCAATGACGTCATACACTCAGCATGAGATTTGCTATGGAGGAACTATTAACACCATACAACTACGTAAATGTTACAAATCAGGGCTAAGTATTTCTAGAGGTATAACTGACTGAAATATCACTGGCTAAGGCTATTAGAGTAAGATACGGCTAATGTCAAGGATTATCCCTTATTCCTGTGATATTTACAGCATGCTTTTCTAACCACATATTGCTACATATACCACTAAAGCAATGCAAATTGACATTATTGATGTATTAATTACATATTGTTGCATAGCAAATTACCTTGAAATTTAGTGACCTAAAATAATAATTACATGCTATATCTTACAGATTATTGGGTTATGATTTGGGATGGAACCTAACCAAATAGTTCTGACTTAAATATCTTATTAGGCTGGAAATTTCAGCACATGCCTGAAATTCTAACACAAGGGAGAAGAAAAAGAAGAGAGAGAATCATAAATTAAAGTTCAACCTGGATGAAGTGTATAGTAAGGCTCTGACTAAAAGAACCAACAGAAATAAACAATGAGCAAACAAAAATATGTGTAATGAAATTATAGTTATGGCAGTAGCTGGTATTTCAGTTATCTGAGGAGTTAGCTCATGCTCAGGGATTGCAAATTTCTGCTATGTTGAAACTCAGCCGGTTCTGGTCATTTGGACTTTAGCAAAGGGATCCTAGAGTGATGTTTCTCTATGTTAGTGATCAAGGGAGCAATGTCTCCCATTACTTAGCTTCAAAAGTTAAATTCTGCCATTTGACCAATATTCTTTTGGCTACACATCACGCTGTCCAGTGAAAGAGAAGACTATACCTGATTATCAACCCCAGAGATGAGAATCCCTGGGGAGATATTGAAGGCTGGTACCATAAATGCGTCAAGGTATTGTGATTTGTTCATTCTCTGGGTTTGCTAGTAAATCCTATAGCCACCTGCTTGGTATCTATGGCAAACAGTGTTTTTTTTTTTTCTCTAAGCAATAAAGGAGGTTGGCTGTTTGCAAGACAAACAAATGATAGTGTCTGCTATAACATTATACACTCCTAGACAAGAAACTCTTCTTGTTCTCGGCAGACAATTGGCCTCTACATGTTTTTTCCCATCTTATTAGCCAGAATAAATCACCCTTGTGTCTTCTATGCCTGGTTGGCACAGGGCAACTTTATGTCTCTGATTGAATAAACAGCCTTTTCATGGAAGTGGGGCTGGAGTCCAGAATGCATCTTTGGACCGTGAGTAAGAGGAAAACAGAAACTGACATGGAAAATAGGATTAATTTCTTTGGCTCTAAGGAGCCAGGACAGAGGATGCCCCTAGCACATTTGGTCTGGTCCCAGGTACATAATTCTGGAGATTCTGCTTTTGCATCTAGGCTGAAGGAGAAGGTATGTGACTGATTCAAACACTTCCTTCTGGAAGTGTTTGAAATACAGTGAAGAAAGAGAAGAGAGGGGCGTTTTTAAAGGGGGAGGGAGGGTGGGATCGGGAGGGGCTTATGGGGGATACAAAGTGAATAAAGTGTAATTAATAAAAAATAACAAATAATTCCTTTATTATTCTCAATATCTGATGCCTTCAAAATATAAAAAGCACAGACTAGTTCCAAGGAAGATGTTTTGACCTTGCAGACTGCTTGCCACTCAAGAATGGAGCATGAACATTCAAAGCAAGCAGTTGGTAAATGTTTACCTTATAAAAAGGGCTAGATACTATACCCTCCCCTTTACTCCCTCCAGTCCCCAAATTAAATATGTAAATACAAGGGACTCACAAGTGGAACATACACTCCCAGCCTAACTGAGGTATCTGTCCATCAGACAAAATGCTCTGAATGCAGATTTCCTTCTTCATATTATCAATTGCCCCATCTTCCTGTAGTATGTGTACTTTGTGGAAAGGCATACCAGCACAGGGCATGCCCGACACAACAGCTATTTGTGATAGGATCCCCAATCAGCCAGGCTATTACACAGAGACGTTTGGCTGTCAACAAAGTACAAGGTAGAACACATTCTTATTACCATGGGGTCAGAAGTGAGGAATGGAGGGTGGATAGCAGCATCATGTGAAAAATCATACTTGAGTTTTTGAGAGAGTATCAGACGACCATCTCTGTTCACCTAAAGCAAGGTTCCCCCTTTTTCCTCTTAGGAACTCTTGGGTGTGTTCCTGTAAGACAGCTCACCTGTGATAACCAGAACTCACTAATAGAAGCAGAACACTAGGATCTTGACTTTGCATAGAGAAAAACTCTCTATGAGGCTCCCATGTTCATCCTTGGGACTGAAACTTAAAGTCATTTAAAGGCAGGTGGGGAAGAGAAGGGAAGAGGAGGGAAAAGAAGACATAGAGGGGAAAAGAAAAGAGAGGAGAGGACAGAAGATGGAGGAAAACGTAAGCAAATGTGACAAGCTGATTCCAGAGGTGGACTGGAACATACCCAGTACTGGGGTAGCCCTGTATCCCACTATGGATATATTGTGTTCTGTAGGAAAAGCTGAACCCTTCTTTGTGGAGCTAAATACACTCCTGACCCACTCTCTTATACACTCCTGTAGAAGCTGAAGTACAGTTCTGGGGAGGAAGGAGTGGCTGAAGAATGGTTGGTGTGCCACACCAGCAGAATGGACCAGCAGGTTGAACTTTCTGGTGCTGTTACTTCATTTCTTCCTTCCAGATTTTTCACAATCTCTTGTAGCCAACCTTACTGAAAACAGACAAGGAAAGGATTCTGAGAAATATTTTCCCTTTTTTCCAAGTCAACAAATGATAAGGCTGCTATACTATGTCACAGACTAGAGTGCTAGGTTCCTTGTCCACAGTCTTCTTCATCTTTCTATTGTCTGCCCATAAATCTGGTTATATCAGCATCCAGTATGTGGAAGTCTTAGTTTCTTGATCTATTACCAATGACCTCCTGATCCACAGCAACTCGTCATGATTTTCCTACGGTCTAGCTACACAGCCTAGTTAAAATGCTCTGACAGATGCATCCTTCAATGCAATGTGCATTTTATTAAATCCTGCAATGTTTTTTGACTTCACCAGAATTAGTGGGCTGTAGACTTTTTGGCTTTCACTTAATATACAGAACCCCTTTTTTCCAAATACTTTATGTGTGTGTGTGCATGCATCAGTGTGATTCTCTATGTGTGTGCGTGCATGTATGTGTGCATGTGCGTGTGTGTGTGTGTGTGTGTGTGTGTGTGTGTGTGTGTGTGTGTGCACCTACACAGATGAGAAGGGAGCTTTGGATCCCTGGAAGCTGTGTTTTCAGAAACTTGTGAACTGCCCCATGTGGGTGGTAAGATCCAAACTCTAGTCCCGATGAACTAGCATGAAATTTTCTTAACTCATGAGTCATCATCTCCCTAGTCCTTCTTTTTCTTTTCTTTTTCTATGTTTGTTTATTTTATATTATGTGTGTAGGTGTTTCGCTTGCAAATGGATGCCTGGTGCTTTCAGAGTCCAGAAGAAGGGGTCAGATACCCTGGAAATGCAGTTTCAGGTGCTTATGAACTGCCATATGGGTGCAGGGAACTTAACCCCAGCTCTTTGCTACCTACATCACCTGTATAAAACACTCATTTATATAGATACACAGATAAAACGATAGATTCCCACACAGTACTCAAAAACATACAGAGATCTATTGTGCACCCTGTCCAATCTTCTTTGTTGGTAGTGTTTTGTTATATCACAGTATCTCAACACTGATAGAATTCACTGATGTTATCATATTTCCACTGTATTTGTCCTAATTTGCATTTTAACTTCTATACAAGTCATCACTGTACAGATACATACATTCTTCAGCATCATCACCTGTTGTCTGTTTACAGCTGCATCCTTCTCCTTTCTAGTTCCCGCCTCCATCCCTAACTCTGAACAATTACCACCCTGCCCTACATATCTAAAATAATGTCATTTGAGAATTATTGCATAAATGGAAGCATAAAGAATGTAACTTTCTGTGGAAGAGTTTTCCTCCAGCATAATTCTCTTAAGGGTCATCTATGTGCTGTGCATATAAACAGTTCATTCTTTTCTTGTGTGTGTGTGTGTGTGTGTGTGTGTGTGTGTGTGTGTTGGTATGTAGGTACATGTACATAGGGTTACGGTGCATGTGAAAGCAGAGTGTAGGTGTTTTCTTCAGTCATTGTTCATTTTATTTTTTTGAGACAAGATGTCCACGAAACCTAGATCTCATGGATTTGACCAACTTGACCTGCTGTTATACTCCAGAGATCTGTCTGGCTCTGCCCGAGTGCTCGGGTAACAGATATTGGCTCACACTGTGGGATTCTGAGCCCAGGTCCTCATGAATGACTGGAAAACACTTTATTGACTGAGATTTCTCCTTTGCTCCCATTTCTCTTTTACTGAACAGTCTACCATGCACGCATATGTCATAGCTTGTGTACTTATACTCCCTGTGAAAGACTGCTGTGATAATTAAAGTCTGCAGCTATTGCAAGAAAAGTCTTCTATGAATGTGTGTGTGTGTGTATATGTGTGTGTGTACAGAAGTTTTTAGCTCTCTGGGATAAATACCAAGGACTGTGGTTGCTAGGTGGGATGCTAACTGCACAATACATTTTTAGTGGCGTTTTCTGGTTTTATTTAGGCACAAGTAAAACATGCGCATGAGCCATTTACCCATTTCCTTCACGGTGAAGCCTGGCCTTGGAATCAGTGACTGACAGCCAGCTGGGCTTCTCTTTCCAGGGTGGCTTTGTGTGGTTCTTGGAGGAAGCACGGTGAGTGAGCTAAGCGTGGTCAGACCTGTTGCACACCAGGAGCACCTACAGCTCCTTGGCATGGTTCTAAAAGCCACCGGGCAGCATTGCTTTGCTATCCTCATTGCTTCCATAACTAGTACAGGCATCACCATCCTTGAATCTTCTCCAAGCCCTGCTTTCCATCTCTCTTGGTTTCGGCAAATTACACTTAACTTAAAAACAACAACGGCAAACACTTTTTCTTCATTCTTTGTGACTTTCACATCATGTACCTTAATTCCACTCATCTCCCTCTCCCTCCATATCCTCCCTCTGCCCTTGCAACCCCCCCCCTCCCAAAAAGAAAACAAAAAATAAAAAAATAAGCCACCTCATGCGGAAGCTGCACTGTATCAGTGTGTCACACAGCATACCGTTTTGCCCAGACATCTCTACTGGCAAATGTTCATTACAAGGAGTCATTGTTCTGTCCCGAGGCCTCTGGCTTCCACTGCGCTATCAATCCTGGATCCTCCCTAGGACCCCCCTTAGATCTCCTGGAGTGTCCCTGTTTCTTGGAGATACTACAGCTTTGATTCTGCAGGATTGGTCCCTTCACATTCTCTAGTAGTTCACAGATGGGGTAGATGTTGGGATGGGCCAACTTATAGGCTTGGATCTGGGCCTGTGTGGTAGCTGAGTTTGTCAGCCTGCCATTCCTTCCTCACGAACGACCCAAGGCCAGCTCTACTGTGCTGCCCAGGCGAGGGGCTGCTCTTCAGAGTGCTATAGCTAGTGGGAGACTGGGGCAGCTCTCCTGCTCTCATACCCTCAGGGCAACTTTTCCATGCTGCCCCGGCAATGGGTGGGGCCAGTTCTGCCCAGCCCTCAGACATCAACAAGGCCTCAGGCAGCAACCCATACCAGACATATTTGCATGGCCTTTGGTGGTAACATGAACCATGGACATGGACACAGGCCTCTGCTGTCAGGCCATGAACCTATACACAGTCCTGGATGGCAGCACTGCTGGAACATCAGTGTGGCCTCAAGTGGCATGTAGGCGACTCCTATCAGGCTGTTCTTCCTTAGCCTCCCAGTTCCACCTCTCTTCATTGTGCACACACTGTTCTGCCCCTCTTCCTCTCTCCACCACACACTTGCTCATCTTTGTGGTGTCCAGGCCTCTAGGTCTCTTCCACTCTGCCCACACTACATGGCAGCATGTGGGGGTCCTCTCGGTATCCTCTTGTTATCAGTCTGACGGGTGCTTGATGAGCTTTTCGAGTCTCTTTTTGACACTTGTGACTGTCCCCAGAATTCTCAGGGCAGGCATGATGTTGAGCAGAAGATAGCAACCATCTCACAGGCAACACTGAGGAAGGATGAAGAGTTGAATTTTCCATTAAAAAATTTTATCGACTTTTAAAGATTTTGTTTGTACAGTATGTTTTATTGTATTATTTCCTCTCCTCCAACTTTGCCAAGATCCTCCCTACTTACTACTCACCCAACTTTATCTTCTTTCTCATTCTCAAATAAACGAACAAACAAACAAAACAACAACAACAATAAAAAAGACAAATCTCTCACCACCAACTGAAACTTCCAGTGCCAAGAATTGTTTACAATGATTTCAGTTTTTAGCCGAAGGGGTCCTGTGGAAATCTCTAAACAAAAGAGGCTATTGCCAAGGCTATTAGTTGCTCTCCACAAACTGACGGTAAGGCCCCGTTGCTGAAGACAACACCCAGGTATATCACTGATCATGGAGAAGTTGAACTGGTGCCTTACTAGAGCCTTCACTCCTATTGATAGTGGTCATGACACTGGAAAGTACTCTGCATAGCCGAAAGGTGAACTCCAACCCTCTGTCTACAATGGTGACCTGCCTGTGTGGTACACTAATGCACCAGTGGCCCAAATGCTGTGGGAGTAACAATCTGGGATTAAAGCCTACTCCATGGCATGGAACCCATCCCCGATACTGCTCAGGTGGCTAAGAATCTGAGACTAGATAGGCCATGAACACTAGATAGGCCATGAACAAAACACTGCTGTTATGCTAAAACAGTAATAAAATGACTCAGAGTGACATTCTGCTGTACTGATGGATCAGTGTCTTGCTGGAGACACTTCCTCCTGTAGTAGATGGGAACTAATACAAAGATCCACAAGTGAACAGTGTTCAGAGAGTGAAAGACCTTGGACCACTGGTCTTAAATGGGATATCTTCATCAAATTCCTTCCCTTAGGGCTCAGAGAACTATGCAGAAGAGGAACTGCAAAGATTGTAAGGGGAAGGTGATATCAAAGAAAGAGTGTCTTGTAGAAAAAACAGAAATGATTCACATACGAAACTCACAGAGACTGTGGCAGCACACACAGGGCCTGGACAGACACAAATCAGATGGGATCCCAGCATCCAGTGGGGAGGTAGACACAAGCTCCCATGTCCAGCTAAAAAGCTGTCGCCAATTAACAGCCACTCAGAAAGGAATGCTGGTTTCCCCACAGGAATCTCAATGGGAACTCAATCCCTACTTAAGGACATGCTCCAGCCCATTAGTAGATAGCCAACACAAAATGAACTCAAAGGTATTTTTGGAAAATTTTTGTCTCATATTTCTTTGTTTTGGCTTAAAAAAAATAACTTACCGTTATCTTGTTTGTATACTATGGTTTTTAATTTTGAGTTTTTATGAGTTTTGTGTGTTGTGTATGTTTCTCATTCTCTTTTATAGTTTCTCTTTTCCCTAACTTTTGTTTATTTTTTATGCTTTTTATTTGTCTGTTTTCTTGAGAGGGAGAGTGCGAAAGAGAGAGAGGAGGGTCTTAGAATTGGAAGGAGGGGAAGGCAGAGAGAATTTAGGAGAAGATGAGTAGGGGGAAGCCTCATCATCACATATTATAGGAAAATAATTATTTAAAAACATAAAATAAAGTAAAAAGCAAAACAAGAAAACCCAGCCAAACAAAAGCACACAGAATCACAGAGTCCGATTTGTGCTGATTAACTGCCCCTGAGCATGGTGCCTGCCTTGGAGTAAGGTTGACACACCGAGTGTCACTCCACTGGAGAAAGCGGATTTTCTCCTCAGCAAGCAGGTATCAATGGCAAATAGAGTCTCGATTAGGGGTGGAACCTCACATCTGCTTTTCCTCCTCAGTCCTTAGACTGTGTCTGGTTTGAACCTGTTGCAGACCTTGTGTGTGCCGTCCCAGCATTTGTGAGTTCAAGAGTGCATCGGCCCTGTAGCATCTGGAGGACAGTTTCCCTGGAGTCATCCACCACAGCTGGCCTTTGCAATCCTCTTGCTTCCCTTGCAATAGATCCCTGAGCCTTGAGGGGAGGGGTCTGAGAAAGATCCCATTTAGGATTAAGTCCTAAATTTAGCTCAGTGCTGGAGCACTTCCTACAAGCACAGTTTTGGGTTCAGTACTCAGCTCCACACACACAAAGTTAAATCACACACACACACACACACACACACACACACACACACACACAAATATATTCCACAATGTTGCAATTTAAATAATCAAATTTAGTCTGCATTGCTGGGTCAGTGACAGGCTTCTTGTGCGCCACACACTGCACATTCTAATTTTGAAGCGATTCCCCAGCTGTCTTTCAAAGCTGATGTAAAACAACTTAGGTCTTTACTTGCAATACTCCAGTGGTGTTTTGCTTATTCATTTCCTCATCAACATTTGGTATTGTCTCTTTTTTTTATTTCAGTCATTTTGGTATCTATATTAGATAATCCCGTTGTGAACTGATTAATTGATTGATTGATTAGTTGTTTTTTTTTTACTTTAAAAACATTCTTAATTTAAATTTAATGCTTTCACTTTACATCTCAATTGTAGCCCCTGCCTCTTCTCCTACTCTGTCCCTCCTTGATTAGTTTTGAGTCAAGGTTTTCCTACATAGCTCAGGCTGGACTCAAACTTGTGAACATCCTCTCTCAGCCTCCAAATACTGTGATCTCAGGTCACCCTTTGTCAGTTTCGTTTGGGACCTTAATTAGCATGTTCTTTTTTAAATGTTTATTTTATTTTATGTTTGTGTGCCTGAGACTATGTATATGCACCCTGAATGTGCTGGAGCCTGCTGAGGTGAGAAGCATTGGATCCTCTGGACCTGGTAACAGAGGATCATTAGCTGCCAAGCAGGTGCCAGGAACAAAATGCGGGCCCCAGAAAAGTAAGTTCTCTTATTCACTGAGGCATCTCTCCAGTGCAATCAGCATATTCTTACTGGCTAATGAGGTCGATCATCATTTCCTGCGGGCATCTGTCCTCACATACTTCCCTATGTTCTGGGCTTTGTTTTCCTGTTGGTTTCTATTCTGGAGTTTGTCCTTTCACCCTCTCAGTAAGACATTTTGCAGAAAACGAGTTTAACTGAATGAAGCTCACTTTATCTTTCCTTTCTACAACTGGCATTTGATATCAAGTCTAAAAACATTTTACCTGATTGCGTTTCTGTGTATTGGCAAATAGCATGTGGAACTGAAAATGAAAATATAACACCATTTACAACAGCTCAGAGAAGGTAAAATAGATACAAGTGGGGGTTGGGGGAGCAAAGCAAAGCAGCCCTATGTAGAGTGTGGTTTGCTGACTAGAGGAATGGAAACTTTTAAGAAACAGATTCATTGTATTCATGGATTGGAAGGCCAACACAGTAAAAAGCTAACCTCTAACCAGATGAACAAAGGTAAAGTAATTACTACAGAAATCCTAGCAAAATCACACTGTTTTAAATTCCATAGAGAAAGGCAATTTGCTCAAATTCTTAATACTTCTAAAATGTGTTATTATCATTATTATTACAAAAATTTTAGATTCACTTGTTTTATTTTGTATGTATGAATGTTTTGCCAGCATGTATGCATTGTATGTGTATTGTATGTGTACCTACCTGGTGCCCTGGGGGTCAGGAAAGGGCATCAGATCTTGTGGAAATGGGTTACAGATGGTTGTGAGCTGTGATGCATGTGTTGGGAATGGAACTTAAGTCCTCTTCAAGAACAAGTGTTAATTAAAAACAAGGAAATCATGAAATTTGCAGGCAAATGGTGGGATCTAGGAAAGATCATCCTGAGTGAGGCATCCCAGAAGCAGAAAGACAAACATGATATAAACTCATTTATAAGTGGATATTAGACCTGTAGTATAGGATAAACATACTAAAATCTGCACACCCAAAGAAGCTAAGGAAGAAGGAGGACCCTGGGTAAGATGATCAATCCACACTCAGAAAGGCAAACTGGATGGACATTGGAAGAAGGAGAAAATGTAACAGGACAGGAGCCTACCACAGAGGGCTTCTGAAAGACTCTACCTAGCAGTGTATCAAAGCAGATGCTGAGGTTCATAACCAAACTTTAGGCAGAATGCAAGTTATCTTATGAAAGAAGGGGGAGATTGACCTGGAGAGGACAGGAGCTCCACAAGGAGAGCAAAAGAACCAAAAAATCTGGGCGCAGGGGTCTTTTCTGAGACTGATACTCCAAACAACGACCATTTATGAAGATAACCTAGAATCCCTGTTCAGATGTGGCAGCTCAGCGTTCAAGTGGGTTCCATAGTAATGGAAACAGAGACTGTCTCTGACATGAACTGATTGGCCTGCTCTTTGATCACCTCCCCTCTTGGGGGGTGGGGGGAACCAGCCTTACCAGGCCACAGAGGAAGACAATGGAGCCAGTCCTGATGAGACCTGATAGGCTAGGCTCAGATGGAAGGGGAGGAGGACCTCTCCTATCAGTGGACTTGGAGAAGGGCATGGGAGGAGATGAAGGACAGAGGGTGGGAATGGGAGGGAATGAGAGAGGGGGCTACAGCTGGGATGCAAAGTGAATAAACTGTGATTAATATAAAAAATAAAAATTAAAATAAAAATAACAAGTGCTCTTAACCACTGTAACATCTCTGCAGCCAAAATTTTATTTATTATTTTATTATTAGTAGATGCAGCAGTAGCAGTGTGTGTGAGAAGATGAAGGACAACTTTCAGGAGTTGGTTCTCCCCTTTCACTGTGGGTTCTGGGGACTAAACTCAGGTTGTCAGGCTTGCTTTTACCCACTGAGCCAGCTTGCTAGCCCTATCTTAATATTTGGAAAAGAGAAAAATAATGGGCACGAGTTGGTGTCCAGTTCTTGAACTGATTTTACCTTCTCTGAGCAGTTGTAAATGGTGCTATATTTTCTCCCCCCTCTCCATTTCCTTCTCTTTATTTTTTTCAGGATTTCATATTTGATCAAAACCCTGTGTCTTACTTAGAGTGGCAATTGCCATGATGAAAAGCAACTTGGAAAGGAAAGGGTTTCTCTGGCCTACCCTTCAAACAGGAACTCAAACAGAATATGAACTTGGAGGCAGAAACTGATGCAGAAGCCCCGGGGAATGTTGCCTGGAGGCCTGTTCCTCAGGGCTTGCACACCCTGCTTTTTTATAGAGCCCAGGAAAGCCAGTCCATGGGTAGCCCCACCCACAATGAATTGTCACCTCCCACATCAATCATTTGCTTAAAAAATTTCCTACAGGCTGTTTCCAGCCCAATCTTTTTCCCCCCACGATAAAATATAAATTAAAGCAAACAATCGTATGGGAGTTGGACAAGGCAATCTGTGTGATATTTTTCAATTTCAGTTCCACATGCTATTTGCTGATACACAGAAATACAATCTCCTCTTCAATATTTGTCTTATATTTTCCATTGATGCCCAAACTAATTATTTATGGGGATCTGTCTCTGAATTGCTTGGGTTTTCTATGTGGACAATCCTGCCACGTGCGAATAGAAGCATCTTGCTTCCTCCTTTCCAGCCTGGATGCCTGTTTTGGAAAGGGTATTAGACTCTAGAGAGCTTCTCTAACCCAGCTAGTTCCCGAATGATCAATACAGAGACTTCCAGATTTATACAGGCTTTAGGGCACCGTAACTGGGCAGATAACAACCCCCTAATCTAGTCTGCTATTTTCCAGCTACACATCCCACCGTTGTTCCTGCCTGGGCTACTTCTGTTCCATCAGGCCAGCCATCATGGCCACATGCTCATGGTCCATATTGCCCTTGGCAATAGGAAGAACACTGGAAAGTGATAAAGTTTACAGCAGAGGAACGTGACTACAGCCCTGTTTTGGTGCAGTTGATGTATCTTTCTGACAGTTAAATGGAGGAATGGAGGTGTTGAGAAAGCAATTGGATACGGAAGTCCGAAGCTCAAAGAGGCCCTCCTATTGCCAAAACTTTACCAGGCCTACAAGACTCCTGTGATCTCAGTCTTTCTTCTGTCCTGATTCAGGACAAACCACTCAATCTCTTTCATTTATTACTTAAGCTCTCGTGATTTTCCAGCCATTGCCTTTATTCTCATCTCAAAAACTCTAGAACTAGAGGCATTGTTGTTTCTTCAGTGTCAGCAATACAGACTGCAGAGAGCCAGAAGAAAGACCACCTCCTACTTTAAGAATAATTGCAACCTGCTACACATTTCCAAGCACAACTCCTTTTCAATGTCATCCTTGCCCTTGAGGCTTTTGGATGCTTCCTCTGCTGTTCTTTCTGTCCGCTTTCACCCGTTTGGATCAGTGGGAAAGTTACAGAATCTTGGTTTGGGCCATGATTTTCCTTCCAGCATTGCTCTGCAGTGCATCATGCTGAAGCACCTTTCATGATGAAGCCAGGCCACCCATCACAAGCAAAGGTCTTCTGCAGCTGACCTTCAGCTTCCAGCATCCCTTCTTCCCTTCCCTCCCATGGCTCAATAGTAATGTTTCCCCATTTCATTCTTGCCTTCAGAGATTTGATGCTTTCTCTTTTTTATCCTTGCCTTATCTAGGCAGAGTCATATACATGTGGTTATTTTTCCAAACAACTAAACTTTGGTTTTGTTGTTGGGTTTTTTTTTTTTTTCTGTTACGTTTCATTATTAATTTTGTTTATTTTTCTCTGTAACCGTTATTTAATTGTTACAATTTCCTCTTCTTATTTTTTTATTAGTTCTTTTTCTTTCCATTTTCCTCTTCTATGGTTTGAGATGCAAGTCTTCCCTGCTACCTACATTAGTACATCAAATCTCTAACACTCAATGTGGTTGCATTTGAAGAAAAAACTTACAGGAGGTAATTAAAGTTAAATGGAATCAAACTTTGAAGTATCAACTTTTAAAAATTGTCACAATAAGACGATGGAGAGAGAGAGAGAGAGATTCTCTTTTTGTTATTGTCAAGGACACTTGTAGTCAAGAATAAAGACTGTGGTGGTCTGAATAGGAATTTCCCCCTTAGATTCCTGTGTTTAAATAGGGATTGACACTGTTAGGAGGTGTGGCCTGTTGGAGGAGGTGTGGCCTGTTGGAAGAGTTGGATCACTAGGTAGCAAGCTTTGAGGTCTCAGAAGCTCAAGCCCCTGTGCAGTTTCTTCCAGTTCCAGAGGTAGAACTCCTAGCTCCCTTTCCACCACTGTCTGCCTGCGTGCCTCCATACGACTAAACCTCTGAACGGTAAGCCAGCTCCAAGGAAATGTTTTCCTTCAAGAGTTGACGTGGTCAGGGTGTCACTTCACAGCGACAAGTAAGACAAGATCTTACCAAAAACCAAACCAAGCTAACTGGGAGCAAAACAGAAAATTTCAGCTTTCAGAACTATGGGTGAACGCATTGTTGTTGCCTCAGAGCTTGGTCTGTGGTTTTTCGTTGGCAGCGGAAGCCAAGTTACGATGCCCGTTCTCTTGGTGTCGGTGGGTTCTAGTTACTGTGAACTGTCCTCTCATGCCTGTCTGGAGCACAGCTTTCATGCTCTCCGTGGGGATCATCTGATGACAGCCAACTCTCTAATTTATTGAAGTTTAGCTGTTCTTCGTTCCTAGCTTTGGAATGTCTTTTTTTTTTTTTTTTCCTTTTAATCTTTTTAAGGGATGAAAGGTTTTTTTTTTTTGTTTTTTTTTTTTGTTTTTTTTTCTTGTTTACAATTTGAGTAGTTACAATCTATCATGGTCAGGAGGTCACAGTGAAGGAGTGTCGAGGTGGCTGGCCGTGCTGCATCCACAGTCAGGAAGCAAAGAATGATGAATGCTCTTTTGTTTTTGAAGGATAATTTGGTTAAATACAGATATCTTGGTTGACAGTCTCATGTATGCACATATAATTTACATATAAAATTTGTATGTGTGAATGTGTATAGTATATTTGTGTGTGGTATGTGCACATATGTGCAGATATATGCCAAGGACATCATGTGTCCTGCTCTATCACTATCCTTCTTATTCTCCTTAAGTCAAATTCGATCACTGAACCTTGAGCTAACTCTGAAGTCAGCGCGTGCATGTGCGCGCGCGCGCGCACACACACACACACACACACACACACACAAAGTGACTGCAGCAGTGTG
>NW_026591283.1:0-14379 GCF_907164565.1 Psammomys obesus | reverse complement strand
GACATCTTTGATATATTCTTACTGTTTTGAGTTATGTGGCCTTTTTTTCTTAACCTACTTTTAAAATTCTATAATTCTTATACAATCCAGAATATATCCCACTAGATTAAAATTAGGATGTCTGCAGGACCAGTTCTTTCTGGGAGTTCTAGGAGTGTGTGTGTGTGTGTGTGTGTGTGTGTGTGTGTGTGTGTATCCTAATCTTTTACAGCTTCAACACATGGCACACAGACCTTGGTGCCTTTTTCCCACTTAAAAAAAAAAAAAAAAAAAAAAAAAACAGTGTTAGTAGTTTGATAATCTATCTCCTATTACATCACTCTAACCTCCATTACTGCTTCAGTCTTTCATTTTTCATTTTAAAGACCCTTGGACTGTGTTGTATTCAGTTGGATGATACAAAATGATCTGTATGTTAAGGTTGGTTAGTTAGTAGCCTTGATTCCATTTGTAACCAAATTCCTCTTTGCTTTTTTAATTTTATTTCATTTTGTGGTGCTGAGGTCGGAACTCAGAATCTCACTCATGCTATGAAAGCACTTTACAACATCTTATATCCCAGGCCAGAGAGAAAGAGAACTTTTTAGAGAGGTTTTACAATTCCAAGGCAAACAGCACTGGGAAGTAGTCAGTAGGACCCTGGTAACACTTGGTTCTTGGGACCATCTAAAATACAACAGTCAAGAATCTAATGAAATAATCATCCTCCTACAAGTGTTTACTGACCCCTAGCTGTGTGCCAGGTATTGTTCCAGATGCATGAGCTTAGTTCATGAACATGATCAGGAGTCAGTGGGGTTAATTTAATGAAGAAACCAGAACTTCTCCCTTAAAAGCAGCATGATGGGAACTTTTAGCCCCATAGACACAGAAGACTTTCTTTTTTGGTCAGGGTCTCTACCATTGAACACCTGGATGATGCCTAGGCTCTTGCAATATTAATAAACATTTAAAGCATTTAATAGCTTTAAAAGGCGCCCAGATCTGGGTTTTCATTTAAGTTCTAGAAACTCTGTCAGGCATGAAGATCGCAAAAAGGAGCGGTGCAGTGTGCATGCCTGTGTGCCTGAGTGTGTGTGTGTGTGTGTGTGTGTGTGTGTGTGTGTGTGTGTGATCCTTTATGATGCCTGGCTCTGGTCATGGAAGATAAGAGGTACCATACCAGGCAACAAGTTCGTTTTCTTTGGCCCACAGTATGATTTTTTAAAAAAGATGAATGTTAGCAACTTACAAAAATGGATACATTTTATGTAAAAGCCTTGTTTTCAGTTTCCTCATTTTGTCTGAGCAGTGTGGTACCCTGTTGTTATAAGGTGACTCCAACCTAGTTCTGAAAGCCACCCATATATCTCCTTTCAATCTCCCTCCCCTGATTATGTAACCCTCAGAGAAGAGTATGATTTCTCAATGATAAAGGCTCTCCTGGTAGATTCACAGGTGCTATTTTTTTCTCCCTGGAGAAAAGAAACCAAGTCAGCGTGACCATGAACTTCATATGCAGCAAGCTGCTTTACTTTCTTTGCTATTTTTTAATTGTATATCTCAGTGGTATTAAATACTCACACTATTAACTATCATCTGCCTACAGACCTGTTCTCATCTTGCAAAACTAAAACTGTATACCCATTAAATAATTCTCCATTTTTTTCCAGCCCCTGGAACTATAGTATTAATTTAACCACTCTGGTAATTCTGTCAATAGAACTAGATAGTATTTCTCCTTTTGTGAGTGCCTTATTTCATTTATAACAATATTCTCAGGGCTCACCCATGTTGTGGTATGTGTAGAAATGCATGTATTTTTAAGGCAGAATGAAATGCAAGCATATATGTAAGGGATACTTTCTTTACCTGCTCACTCATCAATGAACACCTGAACTGCTTCTACTTTGGGGCTATCAGGAAAATGGTACCATAAACACAGGAGTGGAACTAACTTCTCAAGACTATTCTTCTGCTGGATCACAGGATAACCTAGGTTTTTGAAGAAATGCCATCCTGTTTTCCACAGAGGCTTAGAAAGCAGCAATATATATGTTATACTCTAAGGTGACCTAGATGAATTGCTAAGCTGAATGAGGCCTGGTGGTACACACCCATAACCTTAGCTACTTGGAAGGCTGAGGCAGAAGGATAAGGAGGTCAAAACCTACTTGGGCCACACAGAAAGCTCAAAGCCAGCCTGTTCAGTCTACTGATTTCTTGGCAGGGTGCCCTGAATTTAACCTCTAGTACCAAGAGAGTAAGGATAAGAAAGGAAAGGTTAAACTAATTTAAGCCATTAAATAATACATAAGAAGAATCAACTTGTTAATTATTAGTGTTTGTCAATAAAGGGTAGGCTAATAAACCAGCCGTGCAACACATATTTGTAATACCAGAATTTTGGAAGTTAAAATAAGAATATTAAGAGTTGAAGCCCATTCTCTGCTAAAAAGAGAGTTACATGAAATGTTTTCTCAGAAATCACACACAGAAAAAAAAAAAAAACCTGTGGATTATAAACATACCTATAAAAAATTACTTAAGAGGAAATTCTCTGTATGACTAGCTCCATCATTATATATCCAGAAGTCTCTGTAAAAGAAATGTTCTCTCTCAAGTTATCAAATTTGAATGAGGTCTTGAATGTATAAACAAATTCTAAAAGAGACTAACTGTCTGGTGAGATATCGAAGCAGGTAAATTGTTTGTTATCAATATATGCTCAGTTCCCAGAATCCATGTAAAAGAGGAAGGAGAGAAGAGGCCCCACAAAGTCATCCCCTGCCCTCCACATGTACTCATCATAAATACACAAAATAACAGCAAATACAAAGTTCTTAGAAAAAATTGAGACTGTTATTCAAAACATTCAAATAATACAGATAATGAGTGCTTAATACTTCAATCTGGTTTCACTTGGAGGTATTTTAGCATCTGTCTCTCTCCCTTTCTCTCTCTCTCTCTCTCTCTCTGTGTGTGTGTGTGTGTGTGTGTATGTGTGTATGTATGTATGTATGTATGTGTGTACATAAGATATACAAGTAGGGTACTGAGGATTGATTCCAGGGATTTAAGCTTGCTAGGAATATTCCCCGTCGAATATTTGAAGATACATTACCTTATGTTATCAAGGAAACCATTCCCCAAAATACAGTGAATCCAAAAAATAACTTCTAATTATAGTTTATTTGTAATAGCCAGAAGCTGGAAACAACCCAGATGTCCCTCAGTTGAGGAATGGATACAGAAATTGTGGTACATCTACACAATGGAATATTACTCAATTAAAAACAAAGATGAAATTTGCAGGCAAATGGTAGGAACTAGAAAAGATCATCCTGAGTGAGGGATCCCAGAAGAAGAAAGACACATGGAATATACTCACTTATAAGTGGATACTAGACATATAATATAGGATAATCAAACTAAAATCTGTACACCTAAGGAAGCTGAGCAAGAAGGAAGACCCTGGGTAAGATGCTCAATCTTCATTCAGAAAGGCAAATGAGACGGACATCAGAAGAGGGATCAAACAGGGAACAGAACAGGAGCCTCTGAAAGACTCCACCCAGCAGGGTATTAAAACACATGCTGAGATTCATAGCCAAACTTTGAGCAGAGTGCAGCAAATCTTATGAAAGAAGGGGAAGATAGAAAGACCTGGAGGGAAAAGGAGCTTCACAAGGAGAGCAATAAAACCAAAAAATCTGGGCATAGAGATCTTTTCTGAGACTGATACTCCAACCAAGGACCATACATGGAGATGACTTAGAACCCCTGCATAGAAGTAGTCCATGGCAGCTCAGTGTCCAAGAGGGTACCCCAATAATAGGAACAGGGACCATCTCTGACATGAACTCATGGGCTGGCTCTCTGATCACCTCTAACTGAGGGGGCAGCAGCCTTACCAGTCCTCAGAGGAAGACAAAGAAGCCAGTCATGAGACCTGATAGACTAGGGTTAGATGGAAGGGAAGGAGGACTTCCCCTATCACTGGACTGGTAGAAGGGCATAGGAGAAGAAGAGGAAGGGAGGGTGGGATTGGGAAGGGATGGCGGAGGAGGCTACAGCTGGGTTACAAAGTGAATAAACTGTAATTAATAAAAATAAATAAAAAGAAACCCTTCCAATTAATAATGAAGACAAATAGCCAAACTCTTTAAATGGGTGGCAGTCTTGAATAGATACTCCATAAAAGATCATAAATGAACATAAATAAAGATGTGCCAAAACATAAAAGATAGACCCAAACAAAGAGAGCTGAGAGAGACAGAAACCTCTGGAAGAAAACTGTTCCCATCACTCCTCTCCTCACAAAACAACATGTTCAGAGATATGAGAAAGAAGATTGTGCTGAGAAGCAAGAATAAATGTTTTGCTTTACTTTTTTTCCTAACAAAAGGAAGACTCTTGAAAGGCAAAAAAAAAAAAAAAAAAAAAAAAAAAAAAAAAAAGCCCTTGGAAATGAACGATATGAAAACTCAATAGAAGAAATAAGGGGAAAGTTTGTAAAAATCTGCAAATAGGAACAAACAGTAAAAGACAGAGAATAACAAGGGGAAACCTATTTAGTAAGCTCCTAAAGTGCCAAAGTCTGTAAGTACTTAGCGATAAGCTCCTCACTGGGTCGAGACATGTTCATGAGGATGAGGACTCATGAGGTCAGGATTCTGAGCAGTTCCCCCAGGAGTTTAGGCAGGTTGGATAGGCAGTGTTGTTGTGCTGCTCAGTCTGCTCTAGTCAGCTGCCAAAGGTACCCTCCTGGATACTCTACCAAAGTCCCCAGTGGAGCCATTTTAACCTTCAGACCTAGTCCAGGCTACCTGGCATGGGTGAGACCTTCTAAGAGTGGGCCAAGTTCTGAACCCCCAGACCAAGACCCTTATCTTGTCTCCTACTCCCAGACAGTTCTTAGAATTCTAGCCCTAAACCTGCCAGGCACTGCAAATAGTCAGTTTGTTTCTTTTCTTTCCTAGGTTTTAAAGTCCTTTCAGCAAAGCTCAAGGTGCATTTACACCTATGAACAAAACAGAAATGTCTTCAAAGCTAAGGAAGGCCTCCCAATGCTTAGAAACGAGTTAGCAACCTCTCCTACTGGGAGAAAGAAAATGCCTTTTCTCTTTCCTATGAGTCACTTACTGTTCCTAAGAAGGGACAGAAGGCTGCTTGCTAAAGCCATACAGACCTCAGTATGTCTTCAGCTTTTCCACCTACAATAAAATATGGTATTCCACAAGACTCAGAGAAAAGATTCAATAGGCAGATGTGTGGCAACACAGTAACTGTTTATGGTATCATATACCTCTAATCCTAGCATTCTGGGAACTGGAGCAGGTAGGAGGATTGTGAGTTCAAGACCATTCTAGGCGATATAGCAGGACACTGTTAAAAAAAGAAACGAAGGAAGGAAAGAAGGAAGGGAGGGATGGAGGAGGAAGGAAGAAAATAAAGAAGGAAAAAAGAAGGAAGGAAAGAAGGAAGCAAGGAAGGAAAGAAAGAAAGAAAAAAGAAAGAAAGAAGGGAGGGAGGGAGGGAAGGAGGGAAGAGAAAGGAAGGAAGAAAAGAAAGGACAAAAGGAAGGAAATAAAAAAAAGAAAGAAAGAAGGGAGGAAAGGATGGAAGAAGGAAGGAAGGAAGGAAGAAAGGAAAGAAGGAAGGAAGGAAGGAAGGAAGGAAGGAAGGAAGGAAGGAAGGAAGGAAGGAAGGAAAAGAGGAAAGAAAGCTTCTTTGTATGAAAACCTAAGTTTGTTGTGGTCTTTGGGGTGGGGGTGGGGATTAACACTTAGGCTGAGCATCTCATTCACAGCCCTCTCTGCTACTTGCCATTGAAACTTTGGGCAAGTTATTCTACTGCTCTGTGCCCCAGTTTTCATACCTTCAGATAAGGACTAAATGAAGCTGCTCTATGATTTCAACGAGCAAGCATACATACATAAGCCCTTGAAACAATGCCCGTCACATAAGAAGTGCTAACTAACTATATACTATTTTAACATGCTTCCATTGATGTAAAAGATGCAAAATGTAAGACAGAAGTTTATTTACATGCTTATTCAGATAGGCAGATGTATTAACTTGCCAGAGCTTCCATAGGCAAGGACCTCAGGCAGAATGATTTAAACAGTGTGAGACCTTCTTGGGGTTCTGGAGGCTGGAAGCCTAACATTAAGATGTCTGCAAAAGGCTGGCAAGGTGGCTCAACAGGTAAAGGTATATATATATTAATGTTGGCAAAGCTGAAAACATTGAAGCTTCTCTTCTTAGCTTGTAGATGAGACATGGTGTTTCCTTTGTGCCTGTGTTCTGATCTCTTTTCATAAGGGTCCTACTTGCACACTATGAGAGCTGGTGCTGAAGACATTTTGATTCTGTTATCTCTTGAAAGACTCCATCACTGGATAAAATCACATTCTGAGATACTAGAGGTTAAAATAGCAGCACAAAATTTCACATGCAACTCAGCTCAAAAGAGAGAGAACTAGAATTCCCTTAATGTGATGCTTTCAGTCTGTATTTTCCACCTGATTCTCCACTGCTGTTTGTGTTTGTTTGCTTGATGGTTTGTTTTTTTTTTTTTTTAAAAAAACATTATGAAATTATCAATAAATTACTGAAATTTGTTTATAGGTAACCTTTCAAGTAATACCTTTAATAAAATCTTGAATCATAATTTTTTATTAAAAGGCCCAGTGTCCACGGTTGCCCCCACCTCCTGCTTCTTACTGTAAGATGGTATCTGACACAGGCTAGGGTTAGATAGTAAGGGAGGAAGACTTCCCCTTTGAGTGGAATAGGGGAGAGAGATGAGAGGGAAGAAGGGAAAGGGAGAACCAGGAGGAGATGAGGGAGAAGGCTACAATTAGAATATAAGGTGAATAATTTGTAAAAAATAAAATATTTTAAAAGATGGTATTTGGCTCAATAGAATGAAGGCTATAGCTTTCTGAGTGCTATAGAGTTGTGGCAGCATTGAGGTCATCAAGTACTATGTTTTCTTTGTCTTCTGATAGCTGAAACAATGCCTCCTGCCCATCTTTCCAGGTAGAAAACTCCATCAAGTGTATAGGAAGCACAGACCTATTGGCTTGTCAGCTCTCCTTCAACAACTCGACAACTCGGCAGCATCTCTGTTCCTGAAAACATAGCAGACTCCTCTGAACCCTACCATCATATACTCAATCTTGCCCTAGGCAGTGGACTCAATAATGCACCAGTTAACAATGAGATAATGGATAATCCTATGGTAACTGAGAACATTTAGAGACGACTCCTATAAAAGAGACAGATTCCAAGTTAGCATGCAGAGGGCATAATTATGGGATCTAACATTTCCTTCAACATGAAAAGGGGAATGGGCTGAGAAACACCTTCTCAAATCAATGTGGGCAGTCCAAGTCCATTGGCAGCAGTGAACCCTTTGTAATGACCTTGCTAATGGCTTCAAACTGAACAGAAGGCAGGGGACCAGTCACCAGAGACTCCTCAATATTATCAGAACTAGGTCAGAGGCTATGACAGCTCAGTAATAGAATACTTAGTGTGCTCATGGTCTGGGATTGATACCTGCTACCACATACATGAGAGAAAAAAATGACTACAACCTAAAACTATGAGAACTACCTTCACCTTTAAGATCTACCTTTAAACATGTTCATGCAAACCCTGACCAGAGATGGTGCTAGGGACAAGGAGCCATCTAAACACTGACCCACAGGCCACTTTCCTCACTCCTTCCCAGGGGACTTCCTTACCAATTCTATTAGGTCAATTTGTCTAGAATCCCCCTTACCCTTAATAATTTTGTTTCAACAAGTTTCCATCCTCTAAAACACACCATGATGCTTGGCTATTCTCATTTCTCCTTGTTGATACCTACACCTGCTGTCACCATCCAGAATAAAGTCTGTCTTAGCAGTTCCCTATTGAAGGGCGTATCTTCAACAAAAAAACCCCTGAGCAACCACCAATTCTTCTAAGAGAGGTTGTAAAGAGATGTAGATGCATGCAGCTGCCCAGGCAGAGAGAGGCACAGAGCCTGTCTCGCGTACTATGGGTCAAGCTGGTGTGGGGCTGAAGTTCTACCAGCATGTACAGGCCGAAGCTGTCACCTGGAATCTGACATCCCAAAAGAACATTTCAGGCTCCCCTGTTTCTTCTACCCAGTTTCTAATGTTGAGCCCCAAAGGGTAGAAGTTTCAATAAATGATTGACAGTGTAAGTTGGAAAGCCAGGGCACAAGATTCACTGACAACATTTAACTCAGTATCTATAAATTAACATTATTGGAATTTTTAAAAATGTAATTCAAAAATATCTGACAAGAATTAATTTCTCCCCTATGGAAAAATAAACTATATAAACTTAAGGTTGGCATGAGGCACCAGGTTCCCTTGACGTCTCTCTCTTCTCCATAGTGTAGCCCTTTACAAAGATCCTCCCGTTGGCAAACTCTACTCAAGCTTCTGTGACTTTTTTCTCAGCTAGGCCTAACTTTTGGCCTTTTGTGTTTGTTCTTATGCTGTCCAGTGTAAGCAAGAATCCTGATAGGTTGCAATGGCTAGAATCTCCCACCCTCCATATATGATCACCTCCTTCCTGAGCAAGCTCCTCAGGAGAACCACCTTCCAGGTGATGTGTAAGCACCACACCTTCCTTGAGCAAGAATCCTGCTAGGTCAGTTTACCTTGACTCTCCCTTACCTTTGATGTTTTCTCCCGGTGATTTTCTATCCTCTGAACTCCACCCTGACCCTTGGTGAAGAATACCCTGTGGCTCTTGATTTCCTTACATCTGCCCTAAATTAACTCTACCTTGATGTTTCACACATTTCATTTAACATCTTTTTCTCTTACACCTTCACATCTGAGGGTTAAGTCAACATCTGTGTCCCAGGAAGGTGATGAAAAAAGGCAGAAGATACTCTAGAAGTTTCTTCAGGAAAGCTCCCAAATATGGTCACAGGACATTCCCTTTTAAAGTGTCTTTTGCCAAGCTTCAGTTCGTAGCCAGGTCTAGATATGCAGAAACTTGTGACTGTCTTCTTTCTTTTCTGCACCTGTGTGCCTAGGTACAAAGCCCAGATACACTGAAGAATGGAAGACTGAGGTACTCAGAACAGCTTCTGCTATGGAGAGTTTAGTGCAATGCTTAATTTTCTTCCTGACTACCTTCTTTGACTTAAGTCAGGCAACTTGAGAGGCTTTGATTAACACAGGATCTAAGAAAAAATTCATACAAATTTCTATCCTTCTTCTTGGTTCTTTTTTTTAATTTTTTTTAATTAATTACACTTTATTCACTTTGTATCCTCCCATAAGCCTCTTCCTCCTCCCCTTCCAATCCCACCTTCCCTCCCCTTTCTTCACACATGCCCCTCCCTAAGTCCACTGATAGGGGAGGTCCTCCTCTCCTTCCTTCTGATCTTAGTCTATCAGATCTCATCAGGAGTGGCTGCATTGTCATCTTCTGTGGCCTGGTAAGTCTGCTTCCCCCTCAGGTAGAAGTGATCAAAGAGCAGGCCAATCAGATTATGTCAGAGGCAGTCCCTCTTCCCATTACTATGTAACCCACTTGGACACTAAACTGTCATGGGCTACATCTGTGCTGGGGTTCTAGGTTATCTCCATGCATGGTACTTGGTTGGAGTATGAGTCTCTGGGAAGACCCCTGTGCTCAGATTTCCAGGTTCTGTTGCTCTCCTTGTGAAGTTCCTGTCCTCTCCAGATCTTACTATTTCCCACTTCTTACATAAGATTCCATGCACACTGCCCAACACTTGGCCATAAGTCTCAGCGTCTGCTTTGATAGTCTTCTTGGTTCTTTTTCAGTAAAAATTTACTAGTAACAGTCAAGAAGCTGATTGTAAGGTATATAAGACAGAAGGCTGCAGGAGGGAAAAGCCATGTTGAATTGAGAACAAATGCTAGTCCTAATGTATATAGTTATGTTTTGGGGCTTAAAACTTGACCTATAATGTAAAAAATAAACATTCAAAAACTATTGGTGGGGGTAGCTTGCCGTGGTGGCATACACCTTTAATGACAACACTAGGGAGGGAGAGGCAAGCAGATCTCTGTGGGTTCGAGGCCAGATTGTTCTATATAGTGAGTGCCAAGCCAGCCAGGACTACACAGTGAGGTAGAGTGTGTGTGTGTGTGTGTGTGTGTGTGTGTGTGTGTGTGTGTGTATGTGTGTGTGTGACAGAGACAGAGACAGAGACAGAGACAGAGAAAGAGCGACAAAGAGACAGACCGTGTGTGTTGAATTGGGGATCATCAAGTCTAACTCTTCAGGAAGAAACAAGGTAATACTTTGCTAAGAGATTCAGTGCTTGGGCTCCTACACATGCTCAAGAGGTAGGGAAATAATGCTATTATGTAACCCTGGGCCTTGACTGTTTCTGGTGTAAAGTGACCCTTTGTTTATACAAAAGGAAAAGCACTCTTATAAAGCAGGAAGTATTGCTGATTTGACATTGCTGAGCCTTGCCCTAATGGCACAAATGCTATTTATCTGATATGGCTGAGAAGGTTTTGTGATTCTAGGCTGATTTCCAGGCATCAGCATGTCATTGCTGAAGGTCCACAGATGCCCTTCCAGAAGGAGCCATATCCCTTTTTAGCTTTGTAGAGGAATGAATGTTCTACAGGTGCTGCTTCATTCTTCTATATGGTCAGGAAGCTTGGGTGTGGTGCAAGCCTCTGAAGGTGAGATGGACAGCATGTTGAATCCTTTTATACTAAGTTTTTTAGAATCTTTAATATAAGAAGCCAAGGGCGGGTTTGGCTGCGGTGGTGTCCCAGAGTGGCACAAGTCATTTCCAAGAATCAAAGTCAAAGAAATGATTTCAGTTTAAGAAGAACAAACAGTTCTTTATGTGCTCAGGTAGGGCTTTCTGTAAGTGTGGATGTCAAAGGGGGAAAGCCAGGTATGGAGTAAGCAGTAGGCATGTATGATATGCTGCAATTTGTGTGTAAGGAAATATGTAGATGGGTATGAATATTTATAAATTCAAAGGTGAGGCCATCTTTATGGAGACTCTCAAGAAACTGATAATCATGGTTGCTTTCTCACAGGCAAATTCTGTTACTATGACATATGAAATGAAACTTGACTTTCAGTGTATATAAATCCTTGTGGAACATGAAATACCAATGCAAAGTAGGGATCAATCAAAATTAGAAAATAATGATGAAAATAATTAAAGACAACTGAAACCAGGCTTTGTGGTTACATGTGATGTGAAATCTCACCACTCAAGACGCAGAGCCAGTAAGATCAGAAGTTCAAGGAAGTTCATGGGCTACACGTGACCCTGTCTAACAACAAAGAAAAGAAACAGGAAGAAAGGAAAGAAGGAAGGAGGGGAGGGAATAGGAGGGGAAGGGATGAGAGGGGAAAGAAAGGAATGAAGGGGGAGGGGAGGGGGGGGAAAAGAACTGAGAATAAAGTCCTGGAATCTTAGAATCAGTGGCAGAAAGCAAGCAGGATTGAGAACGGAAGACAGGACTGAGAGCCATGGCCCTGAGATGCAGGAGAACTAGAAGTCAGGGCAATAGTGTGACATGTGAAAGCTGAGAGAAGAGGGGGACGGAGGAGTGAACATCTAGAAGGGAGGCCATTCTCTCAGGCTGAGTGGTCATGGAGAAGAGGTATGGGACCACATTCAAGTCAACTCATTCACAGCAAAATTCCACCATAACTTACTTAAAAGGGTCCAAAAATGTGACGCTGTAATACATGAGGGGTCATATCCATGGAAGGTCCATGAAATGAAAGACTCCAGGCAAGTCTTCATAGCCAAGAGGTTCCCTACCTTGGTTACATTTAATGCTGCCTGTAACAAAGTCTCTGTGTTTGATTCAAATCTGAGTTAGGCTCTTCAGTTTTGGAAAGAATCTTGCTACGTTTAGTGAAAATGGACCACTTTGCTATCTGTTCACTTTTGATATCCAGCCAAGTTTCTCATCTGACTCTCAGTATCTTAGCATGATGCATGCTGCTACCATAAAGGAACAATGTTGAGTTAATAACAGAAGATCACAGTGTGGACAAGAGACAAAGAAACATTTGTTTGCTTTTGGTGGGAATGTAAATTTCAATAGCCATTACAGAAAGCAATATAAATGGAACTGGAGAAGTGGCTCAGTGATTAAGAGAATCGCTGCTCTTGCAGAAGACCTGAGTTCTGTTCCTGCTGCTCACATGGTGGCTCACAATTGCCTGCAACTCCAGTTTCAGGAAATCCAGTGCCCTCTTCTACACCCACATGGCACACATACATACACTCAGGCACACACATACAAGTATGGCAAAGGTTGATTTCTGACACACATAGTTGCATATACAACAACATATGTATGTACCTGTACACTTAGAAACATGTACTTACACTCCCATACATATACAAATAAATACAGCATGTAGGTACACAGGCTATTGTTCAGGCTTTCAAAAGAATGAAACTTCGTCATTTATAACAACATTGTTAGACTAAGAGAACATTATATTCAATGAAACAAAGCAGCTATGGACAAGGAAATATTGCACGGTTTCACTTACATGTAGAACCTGAAATAACACAAAACCAGAGAGTGGAGTTGTGATTGCCCAGGGCTTTAAGGGATGGGGAATGGAGAAGTGATAGCTAAAGGGTAAAAAGTTTAAATTATGCTAAATAAGTATAATTTATGTAGTGTAGTGACTAGAACTACCAATACTGTGTTTTATATGTAAATTTCTTTTTGGGAAAGTGAGTCTTGCTATAAATGTTCCTTATATACATGCAAATTACAATAAAGGAACAAGAGGAAGCTTCAAGAAGCAGTGGATATGTTTATAGTATTGAAGGTGGCTTCACAGGTGTACACTCATTTCTAGACTCACTGGGTATATACATTAAGTCTGTAGTGTGTTTCATATCTGTCATCCATCAATACAATGATTTAAGAAAGAATTCTATTGTGTTGATTGAGCAAAAATTCCCTTAGCCTCATGCTCCCTCCCAGGAATTTTCCATCTACCAACCGAATCCTGTTCCTCAGTACTGAGCCCCAACTTGTCAGTAAATTCAGAGTGGAGTTCAGACTCTCTCATCTACTAAAGCCCCTTTCAACTGAAGTCTTTCTTGCATCTTTAATAAGAGTTGGGAATAACACTTTTAAGCCCCTTCTAATTGAAGAACTTCTACAATGTAACATCCATAGGAATGATTCTGGTTTCAGTCGTTAAACAGTTACAGAAAAATAATCACAGAGATCTCTCAGCTGGTTTATATTTAACTCAACATGGGCTGGGGAACCCTGAGGGAGGAGTCCCTGGCCATGCTCTCCTCATTTCACTGCCCAAGCTCATCTCTTGACATCTTTCTTCCCTGGAGGAAGATAAAAGCTTTAGCCAGCCCCACATGGAAAGGAAAAAGAGAACCAAAGTTGTTCAAATTCACGTTATACATGATACAAACCACAGCAAGACTTATAATCATTATGCTTTAAAGAAAACCAGAATGTTGCATGCCAAACTAACGAGATAGTCAAAAGCTATAAAGAGATGAACTTCAAACTTAAGGTATTTTATGTCTGTCAGTCTCTATGGCTTTTTGTTTGTTTGTTTGGTTATTTGGTTCAGTGGTTTTTATTTGTTTGTTTGTTTTTTTTTGAGATAGGTCTTACATAGTCTAAGATGACCTCAATCTTGCTATACAGGCAAGGATGACCTCATGTCAAAAACCAAAAACAAATAAATAAAACCGCATAAAAACAAACAAAAACATGTCAGAAAAATAAATATATGGGTAGGAGGCCGGAATAATGCCACTTTGGAAAAATAATCATTTTGAGATAAACTATGGAGAGCAGAGTCTGTGACACCTATTTATAAGGGGAATTGGTTTATAAAGGAACTTTGCATTTGTTATACTATCACCTCTGTACCAAGGAGAGGAGGCCCTAAGTCTGAAGAGAACTTCCTCCTTGGAGGAGGCCACCTTTTCATAAGGCCCTCCTCCTGACCTCCATTTCCAAATGCACCTACCTCACTCACATCATTCTCCCACTGTCTTCACTGAATAAGGGATTTAAGTTCAAGTTTAAGCTACTTCTTTTAGCCTCATCCTGTTGTATCCTGGAGTATATATGAGGAATAGTTGTCAGTAAACTTCTGCTGGTTAATCTGTCACTTCTTACAAAAGGTGATGAAACCTACAAAGGTTAGAAGTGTTTTTTATCAGAACTGGACAGTGGCTTCGTGGTTAACAGCACTGGCTGCTCTTCCAAGGGACTCTTGTTCGGGTCTCAGTACAAACATGGCAGTTCACAACCATGTGCAACTCCAGTTCCAGGCGATTTGATACCCTTTTCTGGCCTCTGTGGGCATTAGACATACATGTGGTGCACA
>NW_026591282.1:0-13149 GCF_907164565.1 Psammomys obesus | reverse complement strand
GAAATCTCATTATATGTATCCCAGGCTGGCCTGGAACCTGTCATTCTGCTGACTCAGCTTCTCTGATGCTGGAGTTTCAGTTCTGTACAACCATGTCAGGCCTGACTTGCTTCTTCGGTGCCTTGTGTTACAGTTAAGCTATTCAGGAAAGATAACTGATTGACTTGGTTGGCTGATAGAATAGGAGTCTATGGAGGCCACAGAGACCACTTCCTTCCTGATAAAATGTGTGCTCACGTGCTAACCCTCTTTCCTCTTTCTAGTCCCCTGGGCTGTACATTACTCACCTTCCTGTGGACACATGGGCGAAAGCTGGTCTGAAAAGCTGCTGAGGGTCTGAACCTTCAAGGAAGGCCTGAGGGGCTAAAGCAGCATCACCTCCCAGTGCACATGAATTTGATGTGCATAATTAGGAATTTACTAATTGCTTAATTAGAACCCCAAACCAGTGAACCAAAGACATGCTGGGCCTGGTGTGAATGGATCTCAGGTAACAGAATGGAGTGAAGCGGGGGATGGGGGGATTGAAGCAATTCTATGGCCTGGCGTTTGGGGAAGGCAACTCAGACTGCCTACAGGCAAGGGGGTCCTTTGCAGCCAGTGCGGTCAGTTCTCCTGGCAGTAGGGCTCTTCACTGCTCTGTGGTTTTGTTGTTTTTGTTTTTCCTTTCCAGCCCTCATAGGAAGATTTCCCATTGTTTTAGAGCTGAATTCATTGGGAAAATAATGTTTATTCACTTCATGGCCAATTTGGACTGAACACATTTCTGTTCCCTAAAATAAAACATTTTTACATTCATGACGCGGAATTGCAGGCACATTCCTGTGAATGGTTGTGTTATGAACTGGGCAAAATTAAAATATCACTTTCCTTTTTCTTTCCTGTGGATTCACTTGAGTTACCCAGTTAGTAAGACCTGGTGTTTTGGGGAGAAATGCCAGGCTTTGGAATGGAGGACCTGCCAGCCTAACTTGCTGAGGTTCAAGAGCCCACAGAATGGAGGCCAGCAGGTTTACAGTAAGTTCCCTTTCCCCGAACTTCTGGTCTCTTTCCTCCTCTTCCTCTTCTCCAACCCTTCTCCACCTCCCACTCCCACCTCAGCACTGCCAAGCCACAAAACACCCTCATTATGATGCTGCTATCTGAACTGACTAGGGGCAGAATAGAGCCATTGGAAGGTAAGTGAGTCATGTGAGATTTGTTCAGGTGAAGTCAGGAACTTCAAAACACTGTTTCAGTCAAGCGGTGATGTGTAGGATGACCTGATGTGGTCTGATGGAGCTGAAAGGTCCCTGTGGCATTCCTGCTTCCCATGGACTGTTCTTGCCGGTGTAAACAAACAACCACATGCATGGCTTTGGGGGCACAAACACCATTGTGCTGACACTGCCCACCTCAGTTCCAGAGCATGCTGCCCAGGAGTGTCGTCTTTGGAGGTGCGCTTAGGGAGGAGGGAATCTCCTGGATGTGAGAAAAGGAGTGGCAGCAATGTGAAGTGGCCAGGAGACTTCAGTGAGCAAGCCCAGGGAAGAAGTGGTAACCATGCACGGCTCACACAGAGCCTCAGTGCCTCAGCTCACACATACGCACAGCTCCTTTTGTACCAAGTACTGTTTCTATGACGAGTTTATAGATATGAAAACTAAGCCTAAAAAAAAAAAAAAATGTTGGCTAAGGTTTTATACTTAGAAGTTGTGCAACTAGAATTCAAACATTGGTCTTGCAACCCCCAACCCTAAAAATAGGTTCGAGGGTGTATTTGTTGTAATAAGAATATGGTGTGTTTCGTTTTCAAAACCTAATAAAATGCACAGACCCTGGACATTAAGCTCAGGGTCTTGCACAGCTCTGCTCACCTGTGACAACACCCAAACAAGAAGTGGAACTTCTCATTCATCCCAGGAATTTCCTTTATGTGTCTTATCAGTCCCACCGCAGTCCTCAGGGACGGTTTATATCTGTCTCCTTCGGTGGGTTTGTTGGTTCTAGGCCACATGTGGCTTCCCTCACTCATCATGTTTTTCTGGCCTTCATCCATGTCGTTGCACATGTCCTAACCTGAGGACCTACAGACTGACCCAAAGAAGCAGTGGGCACACTGGCGATTTTCAGAGCATTGCTGTGACTTTTGGAGAACCAGCCTCTGACTGGGGCGCCTGAAGCAAATACTTTTCTTTGAGGATAATGGAATTGACACCAGCAGAAAAGGAGAAAAGGAGAAAAGGTAAGAAAAAGAGCAATGATGAGCTTCAGACTGCTGAGTCAGCCTTTCAACATCTAACTCTGGAACCATGTTTTGGACAACAGCTTTTCTTTTTCTTTCCAACACAATAACCCGTTATCCAAACAGCATACCAAATATGCTATAAACAGTGACATTTGGCATCCAGGCAGGCAGGCGAAACCACCCAGGAGTTAGCAGTTACAGTGGTGTCAAGTCAGCGAAATGCAAATGAACCAGACGTGAGCCTAAGTGGCCTTTCCCAAGCCAGGGGGAGGGGATTCTAACACCTGTTCCTCCCAGACAGTCTTTATGCACAGATAATCTGGAGCATAGTTGAGTGCAAAATATTAAGGGTTCCAAGAGTTCAAAAACTGGAGAAGAAAACATGAAGAAAAAATCTTCGCCTTCCAAGGAGCCACCTCAGCCCTCCCTCCCCTGTTGGCTGCACAATTGTGACACAAACTAGAGGTATGTACGTACCCTCACTGGTTATTATTTGTGTTGAGCTGCTGGGAGAGTTTTATACCTGAAGATAGCTTGGGCACGTTGAGTAGAGAAGGGACATATCATATGCACACACTAACACACTAGTGAGAAAAGGGTGTCTCCTTAGCAGCAATATGCCGGGAGTAAGAGCCTTTCCACCTCAGACTTTTACATGGGGCCATGAGCAGCATGACAATGATGGGTCCCTGTGTGTCACTCTGCATCCTGACAGTGAGTAGGACTTGAGAGCCATTAAGACCCAATGGGAGAAAATCAGAGGGGAGCTTACTGCAGTGGAGGTGGAGAGGAAAGGGTAGGGCAGACAGGGTAGAAATGCCAGTCATCCTCACTGCAGAAAGGCCGCATGCCAGCTCTGGTGAGGGAGGAAACGTGAGGCCAGGGAAGAGGCACTCCAGAACGCTGACTACCCCAAACCAAATGAGCACCAGGTTTCACCAAGGGCTTCCAGGTGAAATTACCACCCTCTGTCTCCATGTAGAAGGGGCTTCTTTCTGGAAGGATTGGGGAAATGAAGCAGTCTTAAGAGATTTCCATTTTTGGTGTGATAACAATGGTGTGATAGTGGTTAGGGTTTTAATATTGTTTTGCAGTGCTGGGGATGACTGGGGTTCAGGGATTCATACATGCTAGCCAAGAACTCACCAGCTGAATCCAGCCTGTTTTCTAAGGGAATCTGTGGTAGTTTAACTGAAAATGGCTCCATAGCCTCATGTGTTTGAATACCTAGTCCCCATTTGGTGGGACTGTTTGGGAAGGATTAGGTGACTTTGTTGGAGGAGGTGTGCACTGGGGCTGAGCCTTATGGTGTTAAAATGCCTCACCATTTCCAGTTAACTCTGCCTTGCTCTCTACCTCAAGTAAGGAGCTCTATAGTTTGCCTCAGTGTAACATGGTGGAAGGAAGGTGGGGCTGGCAATGAAACACACACCTTTGCCATCCTGCTTTGTATCGCTTGGCTGTGTCTAAGATACCTCAGAGCATTACGCTGAGGGAGTGGGAGGGGAATGGGAGCCCAGAAGTGGAGGAGTGTTCCTTAGACTCTCGGGGCCTACAGTGGGGAAGTGAAGTGGATCAGAGGCCACAAAACAGCTGCTGAGATTTCCAAAGTCTATGTCCAAACAAAGATCAAGGACACATGGGTAGTGATAGAAATGGAGAGCTTATTAAACATGAAAAAAGTGCTCCAGACAAAGGAAGATCCCCCACAAAACCCCCACATGATCAGTGAGTTCTGTCATTTACATAGCGCCACAGTTTTCAACCTATCGGTTGTGACCCTTTGGGGAGTCCGTGACTCTCACAGGGGTCACATATCAGATATCCTGAATATCAGATATTTATATTACAATTTATTACAAAGCAAGATTGCAGGGATAAAGTAGCAACGAAAATAATTTTATGGTTGGAGTCACCACAACATAAGGAACTGTATTAAAGGGTTGAAGCATTAGGAAGGCTGTCAACCCTGACATAAGAGAGCCTCTCTCCCTTGGTTTGAGCATACTCTTGTTTCATGAGGGGAGGGGAAGTTCTAGTCTTTCTGTCCATGTTCTTCTTCCATAAGTTAACTCTTAAATATGTAAATTGCCACGGGTATGGTTTTAAAATAAACAGCAACCCCTCAAAAGTTAACCTTGATGTCTATTTCTTTTTTAATTATTTATTTTTATTTTACATGTGTCAGTGTTTTGCCTGCATGTACATCTGTATGAAAGTGTAGGATCCCCTAGAACTGGAGTTACAAATAGCTGTGGTCTGCCATGTGGAACTGAATTCAGGACCTCTGGAAAAGCAACCAGGGCTCTTAACCACTGAGCCATCTCTCCAGCCCCTTCCTGTCTATTTCTCCACCCTGTTTTCCTGTCACCGCCTGATGAGCTGGTCTAGATAGAGGAGTCAGGGCTGGTTTCTAGGACAGCTCAGGAAGGCCTGGCAACATCCAGGAGCACAGCATGTTTGAGCGTCGAGAGATGAGAGATGTGGAGTGAGGCTGGGTCCTGGAAACCACAGTAGACTACGGAGCAGTTTTGAGTCTGGATACTTTCTCAGAGCACCTGAATAGAGCCAAACCCTTGACCCTCTTCTCTCACTTCACTACACATGGAAGGGCAGTTTGGTCTGATTTCCCTATTCTGCCACCTGTACCTTATATGCCACCAGAGTGAGAATGATGCCTCCAGGGAGACTATACAAAGATGAAGATGGATGTGCTTGAGGAAAAGCTAAAAGGACTCTCGGCATGGAGACTTAGAGCAAAGCCATAGTAGCAAGGGCAAGGCAAGGTGGCAGCCTGGTTCCTTGACTAAGAAATCAATGGCCATGGGCGCAAAGAGCCTAAAAGTAAGGGCTAATTCTTGACAATTCATCCATGAAGTCTCATCTTCAGATTGTCTTTAAAGTAACTCCTGCTGATGGCGATCTTGTCCTAAAAGCCACTGTACTTTAGGATTATCTACCTGTTTATGAACAGAATTCAAGGAACTGCTTGTAGTAATTTGCAAATTTTCTTGGAACATGTTTAACTATCAAAACCTCAGCAAATGTTCCAGTTCTGGAAAAATCATTTCCTACCAGTATATTATTTACAGATAAATTCTTTTTCTACCCACAGTTTACCTGGCTAGAAATATCTATAGCTTAAGTACTTGGCTCACACTTACAGCAACAGCCTGGAGACATTTGAGGAGGGGACGTTGAGTACAGTGAAGGTGAGTATAGCAACACACTGGTGCAGATTCAGTCATCTGGGAGTATAACAGGGCTCTGGTCATATACGCTCACTGATTTCTGGAGGGCACAGAGCCCCAGCTGCCATGGGGTTTAGGAAGGTGACATAACCTCTACAAGTATTTGAGGATCGAATAAGAAAAATGAAGTTCCAACATGTAGCCTAGCATCAGCACATAGGCACTGAATGAGACAAAGTACCAGCCCATGGGCACTCCATGAGACTGTGCCTGGGAGAATGAGATCCATCATCAGAATGCAGCCAGAGCTACTCAGTGTAAGGACTTCTAATGTTATTCTGTGCGCGCAAGAACCGGCAATACTAACACTGCAGACAGCCGAACTAGACCCAGGAATTCTGGAAGGAGCCTGTGTGCAGTGGGTTCCCTGACAGCCAGGGTTGCATAGTAAGACCCTGTTGTTGTTTTGTTAAAAAAAAAAAAAAAAAACAGAGCAGAAAAAGGGATGGAGGGAGGGAAAAAAGGAAGGCTGAAGAGAGAGTGGGGGCTGGGAGAAGGAGGAGGGAGGAAAGAGAGAGTTAAGATCCCTTAGGAAGCTGGTATGGTGATGGTTACCTGTAATTTCATCATTCAGAGGCTGAGGCAGGAGCATCACAAGTTTGAGACCAGCCTGGGCCAACATCTGAGTTTATCCAGAGAACTTAGTGAAACATTGCTAAAATAAATAAATAAAATAAAAATAAGCCAGGCACAGTGGCACACACCTGTAATCTCAGTACTCAGGAGGCAGATTCATGCAGATCGCTATGAGTTCAAGACCAGCCGGGCCTACAAACCAAGTCCAGGACAGTCAAGGCTACACAGAGCAACTGTGTCTCGAAAAATAATAATAATAATAATAATAAATAAAACAACCAAAAACACCTTATACAACTACACCAAACAAGAGGTCAGGAGTAGAAGGAGGAAGCAGGAGGAGGAAGAGGATGATTGACAGGAGTCTGACCATACATATGGGCGTCACCAGCTGTAATGATGCGCTACCTACAAGAGGGAGTGTGGGGGATTTAATTCACTGAAACATAATCCAGGCCAGGACACAGGGTTGGGAGGAAGTGTGGCAGGGTGTGTAAAGAACGCAGGGGCCCACGTGTCCTGCTAACTTCTCCAAATGTGTTGGGGCCTTTGTGTAGGGGCTCTAGGTCTTGGGGAAAGAGCTTTGGCCTGTCAATGTATGAGAGAGCCCAGGCAGGAGCGCCAAGGATTCTGATAACCCAAGCTTGGGGAGCCCGTTGATGGAGCCCCCACCAAGCTTCCTACGTTTGAGAAAACTCAACGTCTTCACCCTGAGCTTGCAACATGGCTCAGAAGACACACTGGATTCTCTCCAAAGAGGAGCACCGAAAGGCGGGAGCCTACAGCACAGATGGCTCCTGAGTGCCTTGCCTGAAATGCTGTAAATAAACCGTGTCAAACAGAAACGTAGACTAAAGAGAAGACAGCAAGCTCAGCATGCGTGAAGCCCCGCGCCTTGGCCTCGGTCATCCTCCAGGCGCCCAGCACCCTACCGGGGTTACCCTGGGCCCAGAAGCAGCTCGTTCCTCTTGCAGCCCTGAGAGGAAGCAGCGGAGTAGGAATTTTATGGAGGGAATGAAAAATGTTTTGTGTCAGTAATTCGAGTACCACCTACAATTCAGTGGGTAATTTTATATTATTTCTATAAACGTTTATGGTTTATTTTTTTTTTTTTTTAGATTATGTGGCACATTTTCTTAGTGCTGAACACACCGTATGTAATTTATTGATTTAAAAAAAAAAAAATCCTCAGCAGTGAGATCCAAAGGCACTGTCATCCTATAAAACAAAATCTACCAGTAAGATGGCTTCACTTCCCTTTAGTCTTCAGAGATCTGTGTTTGCTCCTGGTAAGAAAGTCTTCTGGTCTAGGGAGAATCCCCCGGTAATAGTTTGGTCCACTTTAATTTTATGATGCGAGTCAGCTTTATTAACTTCGGTGAGGCTTTGTGAATTCCAGCTTTGAAGCTGTAGCCCTTACATCCTGCCTTCTCCAGTCAGACAGCAGTTTCAAAAATAATCTTTTTGAATATTTTAAAGATCAGAGGACTGTTTAAATCCCTCTTAAGACAGAAACGGACTTGTGTGGCCATCCCCCTCTCCAGCAGATGCCCAGCACTACAAAGGAAGCAGCTTGCCTTTTCTTCACAAAAATAATTCAGCAGCTCTGTAATAAGGGTTGGTGTGTGTACCAGAGAGAAAGAAACGTCTTTCACAGAAGTTACTGGATCATGAAACGGGAGAGAAGGGGTGGGAGGCGATTTGAGTGCAAATTAATTCTTAAAGAGGGTAGTTTGGGGAATTGAGATACAGTTCACACAACATAAAATTCACCAGTAATTAAAGTGTATGGTTTAGTGTTAATATGATCAAGTCACACAGCCATCAGCATTGTCTTACTCCCAAAAACTCTATCACCCGCAAAGAAACAGTCTAGCCATTAGTAAGCAGTCAATAATAGCAGACTGGCAACTATTTGTCTGTTTCTACCTCTGTGGGTTTATTGATTGATCCTGGACATATCATTAAAAACAACAACAAAAAACTATACAATTCTTTTATGGCTGACCATCTTAGCATGTGTTCAAGGCTCATCCATATGATGGCATAGATCAATACTGTTTAAATTAATTAATTTATTTATTCACTTTACATCCCAATTGTAGCCTCCTCCCTCCTCTCTTCCTGGTGCCACCCTCCCTCCCTCTTCTCCTTATTCTCCCTCCTCTCCCCCCCAAAAAAGGGGAGCCCTGCCTATTAACCTACCTCAGCACATCAAGTCACATTAGGACTGAATACATCCTCTTCCTCTGTGACCTGGCAAGACAGACCTGCCAGAGGAAAGTGGTCTAAAAACATGCAACATAGTCCATGTCAGACCCTCCTCCCCTTACTAGGGAACCCACAGGAACACTAAGCTGCTCATAAGGTACATCTGTGGAAGGGGCCCAGGTCCATACCATGCATGGTCCTTGGTTGGTGCTTCTCTCCTTCTATCCTTCCCCCTACTCTTCCACAAGGCTCCCTGCTCTCAGCACAGTGTTTGGCTGTGAGCAAGATCTGTTTCAGTTCATCGCTGGGTGGAGCCTCTCAGAGGACAGCTATACTAGGCTCCCATCTATAAGCACAACAGAGTGTTGTTAATACTGTGAGGATTTGGCTCTGTCCCTTGGCGTGGGTCTCACGTTGGGTATTCCCTCAATCTCTGCTCTATCTTTATCCCTGCACATCTTGCAGGCAGGGTAAGTTTCTAGTTGAAGTTTCTGTGGGTAGCATCAGTACTTCCTATGTGAGTGACATTCTACGTGTAGATATATTGCGCTTCTTTATCTGCTCATCTCTTGGTGAGCATGTGTTGTTTTTCTACATTGGGACTATTCATGTTCAAGTTTCATGTGGTTGTATTTGCAATTCTATTAAATGTGAGTAGAGTTGGTGGATTGGTGGGAATTAATTCAGTTGCTTATTTTGAGATAGGGTTTCACTGTGCAGCCCAGGTTGGCCTTGACCTCACTGTTTTCCTGCCTTTATCTCCCTAGGGCTAAGATTTGCAAGCATGCATCATCGTCTCACTTGGCTAAGTTTAATTTTGAGAAAGTTCGAACTGTCTTCCACATTTATACCTCCATCTTTACAGAAGGCCCAAGTGTTCCTCCTCCACAGCCCTGTTTTTAATCTAGTGGTGAGTGTAAAGTAGTGTCTCACGGTATAAGGGAATGAGCAGGCAGATTGCCTGTGATCGGTTCTCACAAGAAATTGTGGTGGTTTGACTGAGAATGTAGGTTTGTATAAGTTTGCCTATAGATTTGCCTACATTTGTATAAGTTTGTATCTATGGGTTTTTGTATTTGAATGTTTAGTCACCAGAGAGTGGCACTCTTTGAAAGTGTTAGGAGGGGTGGCCTTGCTACAGGAAGCATGTCGCTGGAGGTGAACTTTGAGGTTTGGAAAGCTCATGCTGGACCAGTGTCTCTCTCTTTTTCTGCCTGCAGATCAGGTTGTAGCTCTCAGCTCCTTTTCCAGCACCTGCCTGCTATGCCTGCTGCCATGCTTTCCACCATAATGACAATGGACTAAGCCTCTGAACTGTAAGCCAGCCCCAGCTTTCTTTCACAAGAGTTGCTTTGGCAAATGAGATGGACATCAGAGGGGGAGAAAACAGGGAACAGGACAGGAGCCTACCACAGAGGGACTCCAAAAGACTCTACCCTGCAGGGTGTCAAAGCAGATGCTGACACTCATAGCCAAATTTTGGGCAGAGTGCAGGGAATCTTATGAAAGAAGGAGGAGATAAAAAGACCTGGAGGGGACAGGAGCTCCACAAGAAGAGAAAAAAAAAATCTGGGCATAGGAATCGTTTCTGAGACTGATACTCCAACCAAGGACCATTCATGGAGATAACCTAGAACCCCTAAACAGATGTAGCCCATGGCAGCTCAGTGTCCAAGTGGGTTTCCTAGTAACAGGAACAGGGATTGTCTCTGAGATGAACTCAGTGGCTGGCTCTTTGATCACCTCCCCCTGAGGGGGGAGCAGCCTTACCAGGCCACAGAGGAAGACAATGCAGCCAGTCCTGATGAAACCTGATAGGCTAGGGTCAGAGGGAAGGGAAGGAGTACCTCCCCTATTAGGAGAGGGGCATGGGATGAGAAGAGGGAAGGAGGGTGGGATTGGGGAGGGACTACAGGTGGGATACAAAGTGAATAAACTGTGATTAATAAAAATAAATTAATTTTTTAAAAAAAGAAAAAAAAAAGAGTTGCCTTTGTCATGCTGTCTCTTCACAGCAATGGAACAGTGACTGGCCCAGAAAGTAGTAACTCACTACTCCATTGTCACACAAGTGTCTGACAAAACATAGCATCATCTGAGGGGAAACTGCCCAGATCAGACTGGCCTGCAGCATGTCTGTGAGACACTACCCCTATTGTTAATTGATGCAGGAAGGCTGAGCCCACTGTGGGCAGCACCATCCCTGGGCAATTGGTCCTGGACTGTATAAGAAAGCTAAGCCTTGGCATTTGAGTGTGCCAGAAAGCAGCCTTTCTCCTTTATTTCCACTTGTAGCTTCTGCCCTGACTTTCCTCCACGATGGACTGTGACCTTAAAGTATAAGCTGACATGACTCTTTCCTCCATGAATTGCTTTTGGTCAGACCATTTTGTCACTGAAAAGAAAACTAGGACGTCTTATAACTTAATTCTGACTTTTTCATTTTAGCAGCAAAGGTGTGATTCTCCATTTTCAGAGTGAATAACAACTAGGTAATGAATGTGAAAGAAGTAAATGACTTCTAGACTCCAAAGCTGACTGCCCTCTTGAGCTCTGCTCCCTTTGCCACCACCACAGCTGTCATAGGCTACCCAGACCTAGCAGCTGTGCTCTCCTTGTGTGACCAGCATTCTCCATTCATCCAGTGGGAACTAGAGTCAGACCATAGCCTTCACCTATGCCCAAACTCAGCTGGTCTTCCCTGGAACTTACCCTGCATTCTGGAGTTGTGGGAGACAGGGTTTCAGGCTTGCTCTAGGGTAAGGGAGAGACCTTAAACATGTCCTCTACCTGTCTATGTTCTCATGGGCAATTATGAAATCAATAACAAATGTTCTCAGAACAGAAAGTAGAGAATAAAGAGAGTAGCCGGCAAACACCTCAGTTTGCTTACAGTGAGAAGAATCAGGAGGGTAACAAGAGGAGGAGCTTGTGTGTCTTCCTGGAATAGGCAGACTTCTGGAAATCGTGCCACCGCTTCCCTCTTTTGTAATCTGGTGCTTCATCTGTGTAGAAGGTGATCCTGTCATTCACATGAGATGGCATTATAATGGGGCGTGAAGTCATCTGGCTATCACTCTGTCAGCCATTTTAAGCTCAGCCAGTTTCAGCTTGACTCCAGGCTTTCAGGTATCAAAGATAACTAAGACTGAGGTAGCATCAAGATTCAGCTAGGTCTCTAGAAGTATAAAGTAAGTGCAGGACCCCTCCCAGGCTTCCAGCAATCCAGGTGAGTTCTTGCTTGTGCTTAATCTCTGGGCTGTGCTTTGTCACTTTCCCTCTTCTGATGTTCCCAAGCACTCTCCCCACCCCCGCTTGCTTTTCAGAAGCTGTGCTGGCCTTGGCCTGCAGCAGATCAAACTCATTTCTAAGAAAGCAAAAGTTAACTGGCCCTGGACCAGCAGCTCCAGTGTACCTGTAGAACTGTTTCTATCCCTTACTGATACCCAGCTCTTGTGCATTCTACTACTGAGCAGAGAAAACCTGATCTTGCCAGTTTTACTAATGTGTGGGTTTTGTTGTTGTTTTTCTTTGTTTTTTGTTTTCTTTGATAAAACAGTGGAGCCTTTCTCAGCTCTTAATGTTAGGATATGGGACGATCAGTGGTCACCAAAGCCACCCTGAGCCAATGGCTTCCTAATTCATCATCTCATGCCCAGCTCTGAGTAAAAAAATAAACTTGAACAAGGAGGGAGGAGGGTGTTGCCTGCTCAGTGGCCTTTTATGAGTCTTGTGGTAGGAAGTGGATAGAGACAGAGGTAATCTTTATTGAGGTTGGTCGTTTCTGGGTACATTAAGGGCCAAACCAGTGAGTGGCCTGTACTGCCCTAATATGTCTCTTCAGCCCAACCAGAGAAGTCATCACACAGGGCTCTGCCAAACAGAGGAGTGGGCAAACCTTGCGGCCACCTGTGGCTACTCTCTTTCTCCATTTGTCTTACTAATTTTGTAAGTCAATCTTTATGTGGGAAGCTCATGATCTACCTCTGGCCCTGACCCTACTTCCTGTGAGTGCCAGCTCCTATTCTGAGATCGAACAGCTTCTAGTTGAGAAAGCACTTTCTATTGAATGACTGCTGTGTAGTCCCAACCAGCTGTGCCAAAGGTTTCCTGTCTTGTCCTCACTGGCCTCTGTGAGGAGCACTTGATCTGGCTTCTGATGTCTATGGCCAGGATGTCCCAATCACAAGGCTGGTTGGTGTTGGTCATGAGGCTTGAGGCTTCATCCAAGCCCAGGACTCCACACACTGTCAGTCTATAAAGCCCATGATTCTAAGACTTAGTCTATAGCCAGGTCCCTGTCCACAACCTTCTCCAAGATGGTGGCAAATCCCTGACTGTTGAGGAAGTGGATATTAGACTCTAGAGGGCTCCTTTACCCCACCTAGTTCCAAATAATCAAGACAGAGACCTCTTGGCTTTATAAAAGCATTAAAACACACTACCTGGGCAGAGATCAACCCTCTAAGCTATTTTGCTACTTCCCAGTTTTATACCTCATGTTACTTGCAATAATTGTTTCTGCTTGGGCTACTTATATTCCATAAAGCCAGCCCTCATGCCCACATGCATGGCTCCCATGGCAACTTCCTTCTCTTTGGCTTCCTCTTCTCCTGCTACATCTCCTGCTTCCTCTTTCTCCTGCACCCAGCCTCGTGGTCCCTCTGAAACTCCAAGCCAGGGAACCTAAGCCCCTCCTGCTTCTCTTCTGTCCAGTTACAGGCTTCAGCAACTTTATTAACCAACTAACTTTAAATTAGGCAGAGCAAGGTTTATATCACAAAGATGTGAGGATGTACTGGTCTGGGCAATGTATTCTAATGCTCATTAGATCTTGGGGGGGGGGTAATGAGCATTAGAATACATAGCACCAGATCAACCCCC
>NW_026591281.1:0-5121 GCF_907164565.1 Psammomys obesus | reverse complement strand
TTGGGGACAGGCTTTGAGCGTTTATAACTTCACCCCACTTCCTAGCCCCTGTGCTTCCTATGTGAAGAGGAAATGTGATGTTTCTTGCCTCTGCTGCCATGCCATGCCTTCCCTGCCATAAAAAAATGTCCCCTGGAACCTCATGGTAAAACAAACCCTTTCTTCTTATAGTGTTTTTTTTTTTTTTTGCCATGGTATTTTATCACAACAGAAAATAACTAATACAGGAACACTACAGCTGAGATAGCCACACTCCAGGGTCATCCCTGCTTCTCAATGCTAAGAGCCACTACTTCTACCCTGGCAGCCGTTGAGAGGCTAGGAAGTGTACACACGGACTCTGATGATTGATGGTAGCAGTGGGCCTGGGGAACAGCCAATGCCAGAGGCATTTAGAAAATGACTGTTTTCTCTTATTTAGGTTTTTGTGGTGCCATGAAGCCAGTATATGTGGTGTTGATACCATGGTTACCATCTGTATTTTTCTATATGTAAATGATTTTAAATTTAAAAATTAAGAAGAAAAAATACATCAAAAACAAATCTTTTGGCCTGTAAGGTGACTCAGCCTATCAACCTTTGATCCCCAGAAAGGAGGGAACCAGCTTCACAAAGCTGCCCTTTGACTTCCACACGTGTACCATGGATGGCATGCATGCCCATAAATCCACATCATGCACAAGCATGCAATAAAAAACACTAAAGCAAGCTTTTTATAAGGTGGAAGAGCTTTAGTTTCTGTGTCACACACACATATAATGTATATCTGCACACATATATAACGTGTTACTTTTGTAATTATTAGGGTCCAGAGGAAGCCGCACAAACCACTCAGACACCAACTCAGATATGAATGCTTTATTGAACACACACCCCATGACTAATCATGATTAGGGACACAGAGTGGACTTGGGAACCAAATTGTGACATTGAGCATTTCTCAGAGTTAGCTTATAAAAGCAAAAACTGCAGTTAGATCATATAGGCTCTCACGGCCAAGAAACAGAGAGATGCCTGCTGCCATTCAGGTTGCTTTGGGATCCCATCCCACAGGATGGTGCCTCTCACACTCAAGGTGGGTCTTCCTCTGTCTGCAAACATCTTTATAGATTACACCCTGAGGTATGTTTCTATGTGACTCTAAACCTAGCCAAGTTGATGACAGAGATTAGCCACAGTAGCTCAAGAGGGATGCTTGATCCAAAGAGAGGATTAATGCTACTTGTAGCCTTAATCAGAGAGGCCTCTCTTGTTAATAGTGATGAATACAAAGGATCATGGCTGCACAAAGTGTTGAGAATACATAACAGCTGACTGCTCAGCTGTAAACAAGTCTCCTCTGTGAGTTTCAGGAACACTGCAAAAGAGAGGGATGGAAAGAAGATAAGAGCCAAAAAATAAAGAGGGACACTAAAGTAACACCTGTGCCCAGCACAGCCATGAATGTAAACTCCCAGAAGCTGCAGATCACTGTACTGGGTCTGCATAAGAAGGCAGACATATGGAGATGGGGCTCAGAGGACCCCTCACTGCTAAACTGTTTGCTACTGATAGATTGAGAAAGTGGGGAAACCATAACCCTCAGTCAAATGCAGATTGATCCCAGAAGGCTGTACTGGACACTTCCAATTTTGGCTACACAGATGGCCCTGGTTAAACTAAATAAGTGGATAAAAACAAAATAAAAAATCTGGACACAGGGGTATTTTCTGAGACTGATTCTCCAACCAAGGACCATTCATGGAGAACCCCTGCACAGATGTAGCCCATGACAACTCAGTGTCCAAGTGGGTTCCCTAGTAAAGAGAACAGGGACTATCTCTGACATGAACTGATTGGTCTGCTCTTTGATCACCTCCCCCTAGGGGTGTACAGCCACAGAGGAAGACAATGCAGCCAGTCCTGATGAGACCTGCTAGACTAGGATCAGATGGAAGAAATGGAGGACCTCCCCTATCATTGGACTGGGGTAGGGGTATGGGTGGAGAAGAGGGAGGAAGGGTGGATTGAAAGGGGAAAAGGGACGGAGCTACAAGTGGGATACAAAGTGAATAAAATAATTAATAAATTAAAAAAGAAAAAAATCATGAATCTGGGAAGGATTGGGGAGGGTATTGGTAAGGATGGGAGGAAGATAATGGGGAGAAACATTAGAATATATTATAAGCATGTATGAAATTCTCAAATAGTAAAATTAGTAAAAAATAAATACTAAAAATGAGAGGTTTAAGAATGGAAGGTACCATGTTTGGTGGGATAGGCCTGAAGTCCCAGTTAATTAAGAGGTAAGATTTTATCTAAAAAAAGGAGGAAGAGGAGGAGGGCTACAAATGTACCTCAGTGGTACAGCACTTGCCTAGCATGCAAGAAACTCTCAAATCAATCTCTATTGCTGCCAGAAAAAGAACACAAAAAGAATGGGAGGTAGAAGAACCTGCATGTGGAGAAAATTGACCTGGAGAAGGGAGAAGGGCATGAGAACATCATTGGCTTCTCAAAGCATTGGCATCACCAGGGTCCTGACAGATGTAGTCACAGGTGCCTGAAGTAGACCTGCAGAACCAGCCAACTTAACAAGCTCCCAAGGCCCGCAATTGCAAAGGTGCTGAAAAGGGAGGATAACCCCATCATAGGCCAGACCTCTGTGCTGAGGATCCTGCAGACTAGAGACTGAAGGAGATGCCAGCTCACAGCTTCTTGGAGCAGGATCTCTCTAGGAGGCTAGAAAGATACAGCAGGTTTCAGGAAGAACATGCCTGCAAGAGCAGGCTATCCTACTGAAGTGCAGTTGGTGGCTGCTGTAGAAGCAAGAGGCCTGTGCTGCAAGCAGATGGATTGAGCAAGTCAGGTGACACAGGCCTGTAATCCTAACTTCACAGAAGTCTGAGGCTGGAAAATTACAGGTTCAGGGACAACTTGTGATGCAGAGCACATTTAAGGACAGGCTTGAACCACTTACAGAGACCTAATTTCAAAATTAAAAATAAAATGGGTCAGTGGTGGAGTTCGTGCCCAGCATGAGTGAAAGCCTGGGTTCTCCAAACTGACATATCAGGCATGGGAGACTCTGTGTCCTCACAGAAAGGGAAGGTACTCAGGAGTGTGTAGGAGAATTTTAAGAATTTTAATTCAGAACATGGCTTCTCTGACAGGAGATCACATCCAAGGACCTTCTAGGTCTGTGTGATCTGGCTGGAATACAGACACACCTTTAATCCCAGGAGACAGAGGCAAGCAGATCTCTGAGTTCAAGGCCAGCTTGGTACAGAGAAAGTTACAGGTAAAAAAAAGCTTAGGTCCAGGCATGGTTGTGGCACATGCCTTTAATCCCAGTATCCAGGAAACAGAGACATGCAAATCTCTGAGTTCTAGTCAGTGCTGTTTAGGTAGATGTGTTGAATCAGTGAGTTGAGAGGCAGTGCAGTGGAGTTGAGCTTGTGGAAGTTCAGTTTGTGGAATTCAGAGGCAGTTTTTACTGGGAGAGTCTTACAGAGACAGGTTGAAGAAAGAACAAGCTAGACACAGGTAAAGGTAAAACAAGCCCGATAATGAGGAGCCAGAAGATTAGAACAGATTGCTAGAGTTAGTTTGAGGCCAAGCAGAGTAATTCATTGAAAAACTGTGAAAAGCCAGTTTGAATCAGTCAGCTTGGAAAGGAGTTTGAGCCAGAATAGCTGAGTTGAACCAGCCAGCCAGAGTTCAGAAAGATCTAGAAAGGTGAGCTTATTCAGCAGTAAGTCTCAGTGGCTGAAAACCTTCTAGGCCTAGATTAGATTGCATGGAGGCTAGGTTAGCAGATGGAGACAGTAAACCTCCAAAAGTACAATTAAATCAGGCAAAAAAGATACTTTAACAGAAACGGGCTGCACTGTATGATAGGGCAAGGAACTGAAGAAGGAAGTGATCAAAAGGTGGACAGGGAACTCCATCCTGTCATGCGGAATGCAGCAGCAAAGGAAGAACAGGAAGAGATAGTTGGTTAATTAGGTTAAATGTGTTACTCTGTGTGACATTATTCTGACAGCATGGTCAAGTGAAATGCCGCCTTGGCTACGTATGCAGTTTGGAGCTGTGAACCTCTGTCTCTGTCTGCTGGCACTCCAGATTAGGGAGTCTGAGTTACAGATAGAGATCTAAGTGCTGATAAAAGCAAAAACACCATATGCTGCCAGGGATTCTTGACATCTGTCTCCTCAGATCCCCAAAATAAGCCCTCTAAGTTGGGGAGCAATGCTGCCTTCACATATCAGTGAAGAGGCAAACCCACAAAGCCTGTGACTTAGCCAAGTAACAGCTAAAAAGAGTGACTTCCTGAGGACTTAAACCCTCTCACTGTTTGCACACTCCTCTCCCACTTTTCACTGTAAAAAGGCTGATCCTGGTCACCAAATACTCAAACCACCCACACTACACAGCTGAGTTCTGGTCACATTTTAATTGATAAAGTGACAAGGAGCCCCCGACAGTGCCTTCTTATGTGGGGACAAGGCAGGAGCTTTCCAGGGGATACTAACATTTCTTTAAAAAAAATTTAACATTTTACTTATGTGATGTGGGAAGTGGGGATGCTTGTGTGCCACAGCACTCCTGTGGAGGTCAGAGGACAACTGTCAAGAGTTGATTGCCCCACCACCCAGGATCGAGAGTTCCGGACCCAACTTAGGTTAGCAGGCTTGGTGGCAGGGACCTACCCATCTCACCAGCTTATTCTAGCCTTTCTTATTTGTAGATTGAAGGAAAAGAAATCAAACCAGCTTGGCCTTTCAGTTGAAAGGAAACAATCTTACAGGTCCTCTAATCTAAAAGCCAGGGCTTCTAAACAACTGAAAAGATTGCAAGATTTTGGATAACCAAAATGGTACAAAGTCTAGGGCTTTGCCTCCGTTGTTAGTTTGTTTGCATTTTGTGATTAATGAATGAATGGTCATCTACTGGGTTAGAATTTTGCATTTACACTACCATTACTGCATTACAGTCTCTACCATCATTCATTCAAAATAATCACTTCCCTTCATTTTCCACCCTTTTTGCTCTTGTCCCTCCCCTTGCTTAATATTTGCTCAATAAATATTCAGCCCAAGGTGTGTGTGTGTGTGTGTGTGTGTGTGTGTGTGTGTGTGT
>NW_026591280.1:0-4451 GCF_907164565.1 Psammomys obesus | reverse complement strand
GCCGGTGGGACTCGAACCCACTCAGACCCTCCAGATGAGGGCCGGTGGGACTCGAACCCACTCAGACCCTCCAGATGGGAGTCAGCAGTGGGACTCGAACCCACTCAGACTCACTCAGACACCCTGAAACGTCTTCCAGGGATATGGAAAAGAAGTCCGAGCCCGTCGGCTCCTTCTGGTTTCCGCCTGATTCAGATGACTTGATCAAGTCTCAGGTTGCAAACAGAACAGACACAGAAGCACACACCAGACAAGACAGATACATACACAGAAAAGATGGCTGGCCAGCTCACCTCCCGAAGGTGGGTCGGTGGTCCCTGGGTGGGGGGGTCTCAGATCTCGCTGGGGCCTCCAAATGAAAGATCCCCGGAGGGTATCTTCCGTCAGAGAGACCCCCTCCCAAGGATCAACGAGTCCATTCGGATGCAAACAGCAAGAGGCTTTTATTTTGATACTCGGGTACCCAGGGCGAAAAGTCATTCGGAAGACTTCCGCGCCCCCTAGATGGGAAGCTGGGGTTTTTATAGGGTTTTAGGGCAGAAGCACTGATACAGAAACGAGAGGGCATGGTTACAGGGGGCTGATTGGTACGTTTACACGAGACCACAATTTGCGTCAAAGTTTGGCAGGGGCACCAAGATTCCAGGAGCTGGGTGGTCAAGGGGGGTAGGATGACCCCTTGACGTGGCCCGCCACCTGTTATTTTGTTTTTCTCTATCTTAGCTGAAACAGTCTCACAGATATCTATGAGAGTGATTAACACAAACTGTTTTTAGTATGACTGGGGCAGCCTGACCACAGATATCCCAAGTGGGTGACACAGCTAGGATTTCTCAGTAATTTTCCAGTTTTTCATCTGGCCTTCAGAGTTTTACAAAACAGTGGTGTCTCACAAAATGGCATTAGCTATGTTTAACTTAGTGTGAGGCTGGGGTCTTTCATTCCCCCATTTTCTTTTAACTTAGAATGGAATCTTCCATTCTCGGGCCTAGGAAGAGTTAAATTTTGTCTCCTGTTGTTTGAGCTGATGATATTGTTGGGTCAACACCAACACTTGTACGACAGAGAACCGGTCTTTTATGAACTGGATCAGCCAATTTAGAATACAAGGCCCAACTAGTAGAATCAGGAGAATTATGATTAGGGGGCCCATGAGGGAGGAAACAGGAAACGAGGGTGGTGAACCAGGGGGACTGACTAAACCATCTCTTATCAATTTAGTATGGTCAGCAGCTAAGCAGATGCTCAAGATAATAGCTAATGTCAGGGAGCCACTTTTGACTTAGCATTTCAGCCTGTTAGGGGGGATTTGGGCGGAGATCCGTCTTCTGTAGCTTCTTCATGCTGACCGTTGGACGTAGGCATCAGGGACTGGGGAGGCTGAAATGCCAGTCAAAAGCTGGGCAATAGGGCAGTCCCAAGCATCTGGTCAGTTGATCCACCGGAAGAGGCAGGGAGCAATCAGGTCAGTTTTCAGGAAGTCCAGATCTCAGCTTGTAGTCTATAGCTGATCCCAGAACAGAGTTGAACAGGTGAAAATCTGCTGAGACAAATTTAGACTGGAGACAGAAGTTAAAATTTATCTATTAAATTGGAAAGATTAGGGAAAACCTCATCTGTGATCTTTTTGAGCTATGTCAGATCCAGGTCAAATCCTGAAACTTATATGAAATTTTTAGTACACAAAAGGAAATGTATAATTTTAAATACTCAGAAAAGTAACATATCAGCAAATTGAACATTTTGAGAGTAACAGGTAAAACTGCATCCCACTGAATAAGTATCAGTTGTTTGTTTTATAACCTTTATATATAACTTAAGTGTGTCTACGGTAACATTTTTTTTGTGGGCATAGCTGTTGGTAATTAGCCACGAATGAAGCTTGGCCATTTTTATACTCAGCATCTTTTAGTCCCCATCTCTATGTTTATATTGGAAAGTTAGGCAGAAACACATTACTGGCAAAGCAAATCTTTTAATCAGACATAGTTCATAGAGAGCCTAGCAAATCTTGTTGTTCCTATCACTTGCATTAAAATTGAACAGTAAAAAGCTTTGTATTTAGTACTAATCAGATGACTGAACATAACTGAGATACCTGAACAAAAATGATCACAAACTCATGGCTCTATCCTCTTTCTCTGGACTAGCATGGCGGCTAACCACGTGTAACTGAACTCAGCTGGAAGCCCTAAACAGATATGGCAGCAAAAATATAGTTTTACATGTTCTCTATCCCTGAAAGATCATGGTGGCTAGCCTCGTGTTAGGCTACCACAGGCTGTGACTGACAATATCAAACATAGCTATTAGGTGCTGATGATGATACAGCAAACATTGTGGAGCATTTATAATCCCCCACAACCAACATTTTTAACTTAGTGATTAAATAAGTTTTAGAACCAACTGTATAACAGAACAGTACAGAACAATTTTAAACTGTATGAATTATTTTAGCCATACCAAACCTATCAGCCAGAATTTTTTTCTTAAAAGAACATAAGAAAACATTTTGTAATGAGGAATCACCAGCCTTTTAAATGAACTATAACATATTTAAAATATAGGTTTTTTTTTTTTTTTTCTCAAATCATATTAACTCTCTGGCTTTTTATAATACATCCACTAGCCTTTTGCAACATCCACTAACCTTCTGCAACATACATTAACCTTCAGGTTTCTAGCTTTCTAGCTTTCTTTTTCTGGCTTAACCAGACATTCTTTTTCTTTTCTCTTGCTTTTTAGACAACATATAAACTCTCATCAAAATCTTTTCTATCCTAACATGATCCTGTTGGAACATGTTTTTCCATAAACAAAGCAGCTTAACATACAAACAGCTCTCCATAAGATACATTCTAAAAACTGTAATTTTTTTTTGTATAAATCATACGGCTGGGTTTTATTTAATAAAATTGATAAAATAAATATCAAAGTATTTTTATTCTCTTTTAAAGGATCGAGAAACTTTTAAATTTTGTCAGATTACCCAAGATCATTGTCATACCCAAATGCCTGATAAACTTTAAATATTTTATAGCCTTAAACATTTGAACAATTTTTTAAAACTCGTCCCTGCAATATCAAAGCAAAGTATTTTCTTTAGGAGTGAATTTACAAAGCATAACCATAATTTTAAAGTCAAAACCAAATAAAAGTTTAAACCAGATTTTAAGACCAAAATTTATCAGTGAAAACAACCCAATCTTTAGAACCAATATCAACTTAGAACAAGACCCTTTTTTTTATCTTAAAAGGAAATAAAATCATTTTGACTCAGAGATTTTGTAACCTTTGTTCTTTTTTTTTTGAGTCACACCATGTGGCAATTTATATTGTTGTTATTTAAACATATGTATTCATAGACCCTACAAACACATAGGCACATATACGTGTTTTAAACAAGGATTTGAATTTAACCTTAAAGCATACCCAATTATTTTTGATCATATCAACCATTTAAAACCAATTGAAAACAATCATCTTAAATTACTGTTTGATCTGTAAGTTGCAAGCCCCCTAGGTGGGAGGAGGGAAGAGAGGAGCAAGAGGGCGTGGTGAGCTCCTGCTGTTCTCTTTCCCCCTCACTGCTGAGCTGGCATGAAGGCAAGGGGGAGGAGTTTTTCTTTATTTTCGGCAGCCAGAACAGCTCCAGTCGTGGAGCAGCTAAGGTGCCAATCCCCGCCTAAGGACTTTTACCTAGCAAGCCCACGAGCCTTGCCTGTTCTCTTGGCTCCCTGTGAGCTTTACTCTAGCTTACCTCCCCCGCAGGTCATGAACCTGCTTTCTGGCCGGGCCCCTCCTGAACACTGCAGGCAGCTCCCGGGGCGTCCAGCCGCGCCGCCCCACCTCCCCTCTGAGCGCGGGGGGGCGATCTTCCACCCCTTTGTCTCGGGGCTGCAGAGCCTGTGCCCTGCTGGTTGTACATTGTTATTTCACAGACTCCCAAGTGTCCGAGCACCGCCGGCCCAAGCTCCAGCTCCACGTCTCCCCAGCCACCTGAAGCATTTTCTCCTCGGCTCCTTCGGGAGGGAGAGCACACTGCTTGGTGTCCTGTCATGCAGCCGTGTGCTCCCGAGCTCCCGAGCCGAGAACTAGTTTCAATTTCAACTGTCCTCTGTCCAAATTCTCATCAGTCCAAGTCCACAAAGAAACAGACACAGGAAAAACACATACATACATGAGAAACACAGGATTTAAACAGACAAAACACGACACAAGCCGCACGGCACGAGATCGAAGCAAAACTGAAAGCAAAAATTCAGATGGAGACTGTGTTGGAGATTCGTCTCCCAGACGGGGAGCCAACAAATTGGCCCCCACTCAGATGAGAGCCGGTTCGGACTCGAACCCACTCAGACCCTCCAGATGAGAGCCGGTGGGACTCGAACCCACTCAGACCCTCCAGATGAGGGCCGGTGGGACTCGAACCCACTCAGACCCTCCAGATG
>NW_026591279.1:0-1671 GCF_907164565.1 Psammomys obesus | reverse complement strand
CTTTCAAAGTCTTTCAGAGTGAACCATTACTGCATACAGAGTTCCCACTCTCCCTGGGCTGGCCTTGTGACCCTTAACTTAACAGCTGTCTGCTACTTCCATTGTTGTGGATGATGATGACTATAAGGACTTTCTTTGTTGTTAAAGGCTTTTTCCATTAGAAACATTTGTTTAGTGATTATCTAGGTTTATATAAGGTTATATAAGGCTTATATAAGATTATCTAGATTTATGTAAGGCCAGGGTTAATCTGATATAGAGAAGCCCTTTCTCTGCCTTGAAACTTGTTTCTTACTCTTTAAAACTCAGGTGCCACCCCAAGGCCTTCCTTCCACCCAGTAAACTTGAATCCTCTTTTAGTATTGCTGTGCCTTGTACATGCCCAATACTCCATCACGCAGAGCCAATGGTGTTTGCCAGCATGACTCTGGGTCATTCGTGCTTGCCCACAGTCTGGTTGTCACAGCAGGTACTCAGTCAGTGTTCGTCGTCTGGGTACTGGCGAAATGAGTAAATGAGTCTGTCTCAAGCATTAGGGCAAGGTTTGACAGCTAGGAAGACAAGAATGCTAGCAATCAACACGGCATCATGGTGCACCTTTGCTCTATACTGCCCCTGTGTGCACAGTCAGAATTCAAGCCGAGGAAGACTTACGATGCAGGTATGAACTGCATAAACCTTATGGGCTTTTGTTTGATTGTTTGTTTTCCCAGGTCTTTCCCTTGTCCTTTTCTTTCCCTCAGTGAAGTGCAAGTTGCCCAGAATTGTTATTTGGACTTGGTTTTTCAGGAGAGTTAAATTAAGAGAATTCAGCAGATATCAACACACAGCTCTAAGGAATGTAGAGCAAACAGGACAGAACTCCTTTCCTTTAAGCCTTCTTGAAGTATGGCTTACATTTTTAGGTAGTTGTTATGTACTATTCTTGCAGATTTATCTCTTGAGGTAAGTCTTATTCATTGTCTGTCTCTCTCTGCCCATTCACAAATGGACAACTGAAATTCGTAAGAGACAGTGTTTTTCTCCAACCACTTCATGGCTTTAATAATAGCAAAGTTGTTACCCAAGCCTGACACCTAAATCCACTTCTTGAAAGAGATCAGTGGGAAGAATGGGAGTAGGGTGGTTTGAATGAGAATGGCCTCTGTAAGCTCATATGTCTTAATGTTTGGTCCCTAATTAATGGGACTGTTTTGCAAGGATTAGGAGGTTTGGCCTTGTTAGAGGAGGTATATCACCGGTCTCCCTGTTCTCTTTCTCAACTCACAGACAACTATTGATCTAGCACCATGCCTCCCTGCTGCCATGCTCCTCACTGTGTTGGTCATGTCCTCACATTCTGAAGCTGTAAGCAAGTCCCCAACTAAATGCTTTCATTTATAAGTTGCCTTGGTCTTGGCGTCCCTTCACGATAGAAAAGTAACGAGGACAGCAAGTATATTCATTGTGAACTTATTGGAAACCATAGGTATCTGGCCAGATTTCTGGGTACTGGTATCTTTAGGTTTGTCTCAATATTTGAATAATGCTGTCCACTAAAAGACCCCACCTCCCACAGACAGATTCAGACAGCTGTTCTTGGACAAGATGAGCAATGTCCTTTACCATACATACCAGGACTGGCTAAATAAATAAATAAATAAATAAATAAATAAATAAATAAATAAATAA
>NW_026591278.1:0-8979 GCF_907164565.1 Psammomys obesus | reverse complement strand
AGGAAAGGAAAGGAAAGGAAAGGAAAGGAAAGGAAAGGAAAGGAAAGAAAAGAAAAGAAAAGAAAAGAAAAGAAAAGAAAAGAAAAGAAAAGAAAAATGAAGAAATAATGGGGGAAGCAGACAAACAAAACACCAATTTCCCTTCTAATAAAAGCCTTTCATTCTCTCAGAGCATAAAATGAATCACCTAAGATTGGAAATAATGCCCACTGCCTGCCTGGATCTGACTGAGGGGTGGAGGTCAGGGACAGCCCAAACAACAGAGTGGTGGGAGAAGACAAAGGACTATAGGCACAGAACGCATGAGGTTCAGGATCCAAATCAGCCTGAATTTTAATACCTGGGCCCTTGAACAAGTACCTTTTGAATGTGAATCTTCTCACCTGTAAACAAGTAGAAATCAGTCTTTATGAAATATATTTGTTCTGTTCCAAAATTGTAAAACAAGGCTTTACAATAAGCCCCTGGAAAATTCAGCCTGTTGCCCCCCCCCCTTTTTTTTTTCTTTTGAAAATAAAGTTTTATCAGAAAGCATCAGACCCATCCATGAAGTAATATCTAAGGCTAGGATAGTCGTGAAAGAACCACATGGCCTCAAAGCCAAGATTTCCCACTGAGCCCTTCACTGAAAAGTTTGCTGATCCTGCTTTAAAGAATGACCCTCGTGACTTGGGAGCCTGTGAAGTGTTTACAGCTTTAAAAATGCAGCTGATCCTTACACTGATTAAATGGATAGCACACTGGTGAGAAATACTGTTTCTTCTAGTAAAAATGTGTCTGGGGCTAAAGAAAGACTGGTTAAGAGCACTTGTTCTAGCACAGGACCTGTGTTCAGTGCCCATATCAGGCAGCTTACAACTGCCTGTAACTCCAGCTTCAAGGGATCTGATGTCTCTGACCTTCATGGACACCTGAACCCACATCCGCAAACCCACACACATATACATAACATAAAAATACATGTTTTGATTTGATCTCAATCACAGATAAACTCTAACCCCTTTTAGGGCTGCCGTAAAACAATAGCTCAGACATTGATTTATTGGGCAACTAGTTATCAAATGCCAACCGTGTGTCAGACACTGGGTACATGAAGAAAGAGAATGTCATTGTCTCTGTACTCATGATATTTGGTACATTAGACCTCTACAGACTAACTCATCTGAATTCAGATATGAAAACGTCAGTTTAGGATCTTATATGAGTCAGGCATTCGTGGTGCACACCTTTAATCCCAGCACTCTAGAGGCAGGGGCAAGTGTATTTTTGTGAATCCCAAGCTAGTCTGATCTACAGATTGAGTTCCAGAACAGCCAAGGTTCCACAGAGAAACCCTGTCTCAAAGAAATAAACACAGAAAAAAACAAAAGATCTTATACATAGTAGTCCTTTCCACATCCATTGTTTCATTTAGATTTCCGATAACTTGGGGAAGACCTATCTCAAGAAGACTTGAGAAAAAAATTAGAACTCATAGTTTAGTCACGCTGCTGGAAAGTAGCAGAATGGGTTGTGATCTACCTCTTTTCTGTGATTTGCCCCAGAGTAAAGTTCTACAGCACATATGGCTTACACACCAGGACAACTAGACCCAAGAGGCATTGCTACCTACAGTAGCTTGTCTACCTCTCAATACATACCCACAAGCCAGTGAGGGCCGTCTGCAGCTAAAGTCCGTGATCTGATGAAGTCAGTTCAATACCTCAAGATAGTCACAGCCAATGTCTGCAGCCTGCAGAGACTGGTAAGGAGAGGTGTTGAGCAAGCAATTCTGTGACTTTTAAATAATGATCATGAACTAGATTTTTTTTCAAGCTGGCACACTGCCTGTTTATTTCCAGAAAGCCATAAATTAGGGGCTAGAGCCTTTAATGATCTGGCTGCTAAAGAGACCAGAGCATGGAATCTTTACTCTTTGTTCTTCCTAAGCACTTTTCATGGCCCTTTGAGCATAGAGCTACAACACGGCTTTATAAAGTTCACATGGAATACACCAAATCCAAGTACTCCCCACAGCCTGTGCCATTGCAGCATCAAGTGAACTGAGTACAGATGGATCTATGTGGTCCTAAGACAGGTGGAAGGCTGCAGCTATTTTTGTCCAGGTGTTGTCAAGCACCTACTCAATCATAAGCGCAGATCTACAGTTGTCTGGGACAATTCCCTAACCATTTTCATCAGTTAATATACTTTTCTTCTGGCGTCTCAAACACAACATAAGCAGTTGGCAAAAATCCCCTCCATCCTTTTTTGGCCTCAGTTCCCTTTCTTCAACTCTTTCTTCCCCATCTCCACCATTCCTCATCTCTCTGACCCACCCACCAAATTTCTCCACCTGGGGCTTTCCCGGGTGTCTCCCCCTTGTCAGTAAGGCCACGACAGATGGATTAATTCTCCTGCATGATTCAGCAGATAGGATCTATCCACATAAAACATTGGCTCTTTTTCAAGCACAGTTCATATTTTGTTAGGGATAATAACACATCCTTGGAGAGACTTCAAGGTATTTGAGGTCATTTTTGGTTCAATTTATAGAATGGAAATAAAGTTATATCATCAGATTTTGACAGAAAGCTTTTTGCCCAGTCTGAGGACAGCATAGTGCCGCTCATCACTTCGGGCCACTTGATGCTCTAAGACAGGAGAAAACCCCCATAGGTGCCTGTAACTGGAGAACGTTAGGTCTGAAAGTACTTCAATTAGTGTATCAGTTGCAATTAAAACCAAGCTGCCATGAAACAGGCTTAATTCATAGAATAATAATATAACCAGAAGGCTAGCTGTAAAGGCCATAAAATTTTGAGTAAGGGGGGCAGTAAAAAAATAATAGAGGACAGTAGAGTATCAATGAATTCTTAATAAATAATGTCACTTAAATTGTTTAGAAGTGAAGGAAGTAAAGGTAACTTACAAGTCCAGAAAAATCCATAATTTTCTCACTATATGCTTTTACATAGCTGAGTTCGGACCACATTTGTGATTTACGTCCATTTTTAATACTTCAATATAAACATTTCCCTGTATCTTGAAATTCCATTTAAAAGAATCACATATAAATTACTCAACCATCTCTTGATTTAACATTAATACGGCTCCCAAATTTATATAAATAAATTCTGTTTAAATCTTTTCTTTTTAACCTCTTGATCTGCATCTCAAGTATTCTCCTCTCTCTGCATAGATGTGTGGACAGTGAATTGCTGAACACACTTCCTGGGCATTTTCCAACCAGAACTCTCCAGTAAATTGTGTGTGGAGGAACCCCACCTTCAATAAGTAGAAAGTGTGCTGTTCTGCTGAAATGGTCTAAGCCAGCTTTTTGTCCCTAAAACTGAGACTTGACCATCTGTCTCCTAAGGGGTATCCCCAACAGAGCAGGGAAAAGTACTCTTACGTCTCCTGTAACCTAAGTTATTGCTCTTCAAAGCAGGCAAGAAACTACTTAGATATTCTATGGTTCTTCCAAGTCAGGCTGTAAGAATCCTTCAAACTAGGCTGTCACCATGGGGTGCGGACAGGGTGTAACCACCTAATTTTCTGAGTATTCTTAAGGGAACAAAGACAGCTCAGAGCCTCCCTGTGACTCTCACAGGATTGCAGTTCCCCTCATCCATGTGCTGAGCTTCTCCAGGCATAAGCCCTGGCTTCTTCTGGGAGATGGGCTCTGCTAAACACCTCAGACGTGCCGTTTGTCTGATTCCAGCAGTGCGCTGCTAAGTGGACACAGAGAGTCGGGCCATACGGCATCTCATCTCTGCTCGTGTCCACCTGGCTATCCCCTCCAACCTGAGGGTTTCTGGGAGAGTGGTCACCCCACAACCTCAGTCTCTTTGGGTGCTTAAGAATGTGACTCATTTTAGAAAATCCCTACTCCAGACATCAATGCAAGGGCCCAAGAAGAATGACAGGATTCTGATGGCCTTTCATTTGCAAGTAGAAAGAGGAGGGTACCTGCGCAGTGGAAAGAAAATGCTGGAAGGACAGACAGTAGCTCCTGCCATATATCTCTCCCCCTGTCCTCTGTCCTTTCTCTCCTTGCCACGGTGAGAGTGGCCGAGGCCTCGTGACACATGGCACTTCCCGTAGAGGTTATGCCCTTGTGCATACTAATGTTCTATGTTTTAAATACACTTCATTTTTTTTTTTTAGTTTGGATACTAAAAATACTTTTGTAGCAGAGATTATTTACTTTCCTTAGTTATTCAAAAGGAAAAAAGGATCAAGAATTCCAAACAGCCTACCAATACAATTGAATACAATAAGTTTTGATTCTTCAAGTTAGGTGACTTATTAACTCTATAATAATGTTCACTTTAATTCTTTTTATCATGGTTTTATTTTTCTATTAAAATATAACTATATCGTTTTTTCTTTCCTTTCCTACCTCCAAACCCTCCCACATTTGCTGTCTTTCAAATCCATAAACTCAAAAAAAAAAAAAAACAAATCCATAAACTCTTTTTTTTTTCATTAATTGATATTATATATGTGTATGGGTGCCTATACACATATTTTCCTAAATATAACCTGCTCAGTCTGTATAATGTTACTGGTATGTGTGTTTTGGGGCTTACCATTTGGTTCTGGATAACCAATTGGTGTGCGGTTCCCTGGGGAAGACCGTTCCTCACATTCTCAGCATTCTATACTCGTCTTTAGTTCTTTGTGTGGGGTGGAGGCTTCATGGCCATTTCCCCATTCACTTTGACTTGTTCATTGGTGTCATCCTTGTTCTTCTCATGTTCAGGCCGACATGTTGGTAGACTTTACAATGTGAATTTGTTTTTTTAAGACCATTTTCAGACTTGCTAGAAACTATATAGGAGTAAGGGAGCATGCTTGCTTTTCATGAATTCTCTTTTGCTCTGGGTGAACCTTTAGAGGGAACATGGCTATGACTGCTGAAGAGGATCACTGAATCCTGGAAAGGCTCAGGATTATAAGGCAGAAACAATGCTTGGAGAAAAGAAATGGCCCTAGAGACTGAGGAGTTTAGGTCCCCCATTCTCAAAAAGAACCAGGCAGATTGCCAGTTTAAATACTGTCCAAAACAATTCAGTCCTATGAAACTGAATCTGGTTAACTTGGAGATTTGAGAAATGTCATCAGTGAAACTAAGGCCCTGCAGTTATACATAAAAATCCTGAAGAGCAGAACTCTCACGTGTAAGTTCATTCACTCCAGTAATTATTCCTAAGCTTAGAGGAGGAATCAGGACTGCTGGAGGAAAATCCTGAGGCCTTATGAACATGTGACATCCTGTGTCACTGAACTGGTGACTCCATACAAACTGATTGGCTTTTCAGGCTTCTTCAAACAGAGAATAAAATAAATGCACAATGTATCACCTAAAACACATTGCCTCTGGATTTCGGCACTGCCAAATAAGGAACAAATAGCAGAATTTAACGTTGTAAGAAAGGGCACAAATGAAATTTTGTTTCCCATGGTGTAATGAAATCCATGGTCAGTTGCCGTGACAGAGTCAAGATGGTTTTCAAAAATCCAAAACAACTACAAAAATAATCACAGTATGAACTTAGGGACCAGCTCTGCTGGGAAAGGCTCTTGGCCCAAGCCAGCTGGCCTGAGGTTTAATCCCCTGAGGCCACATGTTAGAAGAAAACTGACTCCACAAGTTGTCCTCAGACTATTTACTGCATACAAGCCATGGTACACACACACACACACACACACACACACACACACACACACACATTTACTGACTTGCTTGTCACAAATTCTCAGTGTTAGTGAGACTTCAAGGAAAACAGTGACCTCACATAATTAATTTTAGTCATTTTTTTTACCCCATCCCCCTCCCTCATCCCCTTTTCTCATCCTCCTCCCACTCAAGGAGGTCCCCTCCTTCTTTCCTGTCTTCTTCCTATGTGGCCCACTGAGTTAAATTTATTAGAGTTGTTAATGTATGTGAGGAGACATTTCATGTATGTCAGCAGACGGGGTGTTGTTCATCTTTGCTCTCACATTCCTTTGTCCTCTCATAGATTTGTCCTCATATTCCTAGGGCTCCTCCATGCCAATTAAACTTTCTTAGCAAAAGTAAATCCATACTCTTAATTCTCCTCTTATTCATTTCTTCGTCACATCATCGTGTTTTTACTATGCCTCAATAATGTAAAGTTATTTTTTAAGTTGAAATTAACAGTTTATTAATGGATCTAGAAAATAAATCCTAAATGAAATAACCTAGACCCCTGCTCAAAACTATTACATGTTTCCTCTTATAGGAGGATGTTAGCTTTTAAGCAAGTGATATGCATATTTTTGCAATCTGTGTAACCACAGAGAGCAGGTACCTAGTAAGAGGCTAGTGGGGGAGGAAGGGATGTCCCAAGGAAGGGGAAATAAAATGCATAGTTATGGATAGTCATGGGAGACTGGAATGGGAAGATTAAACGTAAAAGAGGGAGCATGGGAAGGAAGAGCTAACCCTGAGGGCCATTTGAGAACCATATGTAAACCTACTACTGTAGAAGCTTCCTAAAATATGCATACATAAAAGAAACATAAATAGAATCACCAAATAATGGACCTGAATGGGATATCTTGATCAAACTCCACCCTCAGAGCTCAAGGAGCTATGCAGAAGAGGAGTGGGAAAGCCTGCAAGAGCCAGGGAAAATCCACGGAAACAGTGCCCTCCCCATATAACAGGACTGATGGACATGTGAGCTCACTGGAGCAGTGAGCACACACAGAGCCTGCAGAGGCTCGATCTGGACTCACATGTGCTGTGGGAGCACACACAGAGGCTGCACAGCTCACGCAGGACACACGGAGCCTGCACAGGTCAAGCAGGACGGGATCCCAGCGCAAGGAGTGAAGTGGACACAGACTCTCAGCCCTAGTCAAGAATCTACTGCAACTGACAAAGAAAAAAATTAGTTTTCCCTAATGGAGTCTCGCTTGGTATATTGACCACACTTCAGGAAAGGCCCCATGCCCAGCAGTGTATGGCCACGGAAAACAAACTCAAAATCAGTAGTATTTTTGTAGGCTTTTTGTTTTATATTGCTTTTGGGGAGCATTTGTCTTAACTGATCTTTTGCTTTATAATATTATGGTTTCCAATTTTGTGTTTGTGTGGGATTTGTTTTGTGAGGGTGTGAGAAGAGAGAGGAAAAGAGAAGAGTTTCTGGTGGGTTTTTCTTGTTTGTTTGATTGGTTTATATTGGTTTGCTTGCTGCTTGTTTGTTTAAAGAGAGAGAACGAAATAGTATGCAGTTGGATGGGCAGGGATGTGAGAAGGATCTGGGAGGAGGTTGAGGAGGGTGAAAGCTTGACCATATTATGAAGGTTTTTTTCCTATTAAAAATAAAATAAAGAGTTGAACCTCCTAAAAATGTAGAGTGTTTCTTCTTAAGACCAATAAAAATCTGTAACTACTGACCCAAAGCTTTTTGTTAGAGAGCTGTTCTTTCCCCCATTGAATTGTCTGAGCACCCTTGTTAAAACAATTGGCTGTGACTACAAGGATTTACTGCTGGATTCTTAATTTTCTTCACATGCTCATATCTCACTGTTTTTATTACACATATTAAACAATAAAGGTAGTTCCTCCCTGGAATCATGCACAGAAATTAACTCAAAATCAAACACACAAACAATGTGTGGGCATTTATGTGCCATATCTGTGTGTGGAAGTCAAATGCAATTGTGAGAGTCAGTTACCTTCTTCTATCATATGGTTCATAGAGGGTCAATTCAGGTGGTTGGCCTTGGCCACATGCTCTCTACACACTGAGCCACCTTAACCAGCCCAAGAGCACAGAAATTTACATTTAATATATCTTTAAAGAAAATATTAAGGTTCATGGATGGATGTTGTGGCTTGTTAAATATGTTATGAAACTGAAGGATTAACTAGGATGCATCAAAATTTAAAATGTTTGTTCTATAGAAGACACATGCAAGAAGTTGAAAAGACAGCTCACAAAGGGAAAAGATACTTACAAGTTTTTATCTTAAATTAAAAACTCGTGTCCAGAGTATAGAAATACTTCTTATAGCAACCCAATTCAAAAACGGGGAAGCTAATTTCAGAAGCAGTCTCTCTAAAGGAAACATGCAAATGCCTAATAGCTACATTTAAAACGTCCAGCCTCACTTACTGTTAGGGGAATACGAATCAAAACCACAATGAGCTCTCACAGTAACGTGTGCTGGCGATGTGGGGCTGCTGGAGCCCGCACGCACAGCTATTGGAACTGAAAAACAGTGCATCCACTTTGGAAAACACTCTAGCATTTTCTTCAAGTGCTAAATAGAGAGTTCCAATAAGACCCAAAAATTTTGTTCCAGGTACATACTTAAGAGAAATAAAAGGAAGTGTCAACTATAAAAAAAAAAAAACTTCCATATGAGTGTTCATAGTGGTATCACTGGCAATAGCCGAAAAGAAGAAATAACTAAAATGTCCATTAACTGAAAAGTATGTAAGAAAAATGTGGTCTGTTCATATAATGAAATGTTACTCAGCTTTGAAAATAAAAAGCATCCATAGAAGACACAGATGAGCCATGAAAACACTGTGCTAACTCAAAGAATCAAGTCACTAAAATTACATATGTTTTTCATTATTCCAGTGGCATACATGTCCAGGACAGGCAAAACCAAAGAGAAATATAACAACTTGGTGTTTCCGGGATTAAAGGGATAGAGTGGGAACTGTGAATGCATACTGTGTCCTTTGGAGGGTGATGAAAGTTCTAAATCTAACTATTTTTTTATTTATACAACGCTAGAAACGCGTTATATACACCAAAGTGAATTTTCTCTTATGAGAATTATATCTCAATAAATCTATTTTTTTTCAAAAAGTTTCAGACATTTTGCTTGCAGCAGAGCCAACTTCCAGTAAATGTCTAAATCTCTGAAGACCATCCATATGAACATCTTATTTTCCTGTTTCTTCTTCTTCTTCTTCTTCTTCTTCTTCTTCTTCTTCTTCTTCTT
>NW_026591277.1:0-7375 GCF_907164565.1 Psammomys obesus | reverse complement strand
AAAAGGAAGTGCTTCCCTTTTACCCTGGAGAATAGCCACTACACAAACTGGGATGGCACAAGCCTGAAGGTGACTGACTGCTAGTTCAGGCTGCCTCTTAAGCTGCAACTTGAAAAACTTGAACATGGTCTGCCGCAGTCATCACTATTTCCAAACACACCTGAAATAACCTTTAAAAACAGTAAAGTCTCCCCGCAGCCACTCAGCTCAAGCAGTTACAGTTACCCTCACCCACGATGGCATTAGAATTTTAGCCATGGTGAATCCAATGCTTTACGAATAGTGTCTCTACGTCTCAAAAACAAAAAACAAAAAACAAACAAACAAACAAACAAACAAACAAACAAAAAACCGACTTCTTGTAAGTTTAGAAACTCACACCCTCGAAGTAAGTTGATCAGTAGGATGCAAACTGGCCGGCGCAGCCTGACGTCAGAGTCAGACATAGTCCGTCCTTCCACATGCCCCTGCCCTCAGCAAATACTAGCACCCTAAAGCCACATCCCGGATGCCCCATCTTCTGCCTCTCTGCTTGCCTCACGACAAGCCCTGCTTAAGGCACATGTCTGGCTTGTGGCCCTCACCAAGGCAGCTACTTCTAGAAATAACTCCCAGCCTAGAGAATCCATCTTAGGACTTCCTTGAATCCTCTCCCTGCCGAAGGGTGTCTTAGACACCAGTGTGTCCTCTGAAGACTCCCAAAACCATTGCTCATAATATTGGCCTGAAGAATCTTTGCCTACCGCATCAAAATCTGTGTGATTACAGATAGAAATTGAGATACCAAGACTTAACCCTAAGAACCTTAACCCTAACTGAGATCCTTTTGCATAGTCACTGTCCGAAAGATCACCTCTTTCTGATCCTGGCTACACACCGATGAGGTAACAGGTCACTTTTATTCAGAAAACAAGATAAAAACCAGCTTATATTGATAGAGCTATATAATTTGGCAATATTTCCAATTAACTGATTTGCTGCTTAACTGCTAACAAAATATTTTTAAAATGTGATGATATTCCAAAAAGTTTTTGAAGCCAGGTGTGGTGGCCCACACCTGTAATCCCAGCACTCAGGGAGGCAGAGGCAGGTGGATCTCTGTGAGTTTGAGTCCAGCCTGGTCTACAAAGCAAGCCCAGGACAGCAGAGGCTACACAGAAAAAAAAAAAACCCTGTCTTGAAGGGGAAAAAAAAAGTAATTTGATTTTTAAGTTCTAATTCATGTACAGGTGGGAAAATAATGACGATGAGAGGTTTCTTCTCATATTTGTAACTTCATTGTCTTTGTTTCTCATGTGCTTTCAGTTCTTGAAATTTCAGCATAGGCTCCATGTTACATATGTAGTATGTGTGCGCGCGTGCTTTGTGTGTGTGAATGCATGTGTGTGTTCATACATCTGTACATGCGTGTGTACACGTATGTATGTATGAATGTGCATGCGTGCGTGTGTGTACACATGCGTGTCCATGTGTGTGTGCATGCGTGCATGTGTGTACACAATCACTTCAGATTGGGTCTCACATGTGTGTCTGCATGGTAACTGTTCTCATGTTTGTCCTTTTGCTCCTTACAATTCAATCAACATGTGCAAATTTTAAACTAACGTCTTAACACTGGCCATTTTTACCCGTTTCTCATTTTTCACTATTATGAAGGGAACATCCGTGTAAATATAGTTATTTCCCCTTTCATCTTACTTCCTTACGATACTTCAGCGTGAAGGATGCCAGATAATGTAAGAGTTGTTATTTTTTTCACCCTAACATCTCAGGGCTACAGATTAAAAGCACGTGGTTCATGATCTATCTTCATCCCGGACCACTGCTTGTCTTTCTTTGTTATTTAAAATATAAGCACGAGGTCAGCAAGATGGCTCAGCTGGTAAAGGTCCCTGCTGGCAAAGCTGGGGAACTGAACTCAATCACTAGGACCCAAATGGTGCAAGAGAGGACTGGTTTCTGTGAGTCTGCTGACCTTCGCTCACACATGGCAACACGGGCGTGGACGACACACATGTGCACAGGCACACAAACAAGCAAAGACAATTTCTAACGGCAAACACACAGAAACGATAGTATTCCAGTTGACTGGTACGCTGTTGACACCTGACAGTGCGGGAACATTTGGCTGTGTTTTCTCTTATTTACAGATTGTTCATTGTCACTTATCTATTGAATCCATAAAAAATTATTGTTTTTCTATATTAACACTATATATCTATTATATGTTTCACAAAATCATTTAAAATATTTCCTTAGCTACTTAATTTTACTTCCTGTTATTGACATTGTAAAATTATTTTACTCTTATTTGTTTAAAGTTTTCTATATTTTGGAGCTATTTCATTATTTCAAAACTGAAATTATCATATCTTGAGTAAATTTTTAATTAATTTCCAACCTTTGTAAGAAAATAAATTTCCAGACCTCCCCTATCAGTGGACTTGGGGAGGGGCATGGGTGAAGAAGGGGGAGGGAAGGTGGAATTAGGAGGAGAAGAGGGAGGGGTTTATGGGGGGATACAAAGTGAATAAAGTGTAATTAATAAAAGTTAAAAAAAGAAAATAAATTTCTGTTTACAATTTTATCTGTCTCTTGTGTACTTTAATTCTTAATAATTTTTGTTTTTGTTGTTGTTAAGAAAAAGAATCTTTTTTTTTAACTTACTGTTGTTTGGTTTGGTGGGTAGGGTCTGATGATTTACTTTTTTCAATTGACTCTCTTTACATCCCCATCGTAGCCCCTTCCCTCATCTCCTCCCAGTCCCACCCTCCCCTCTTTATTATTCCCCCTATGCCCCTCCCCTAGTCCTCAGAAAGGGGGAGCCCTCCTCCCCTACCAACTGACCCCAGCCTGTCAAGTCTCATCAGGGCTGCCTGCATCCTCTTCTTCTGCAGCCTGGCAATGCTGCCCCGCCAAGGAGAAGTGATGGAGAAACAGGCAGCAGAGTCCATGTTAACAACAGCCCCTGCTCCCCTTACTAGGGAATCCACATAGAGACTGAGCTGCCTAACAGCTACTTCTGAGCAGGAGGTCTAGGTCCTCTCCATGCATGATCCTTGGTTGGTACATCAGTCTTCACAGCCACCCTATCCCCACTCCCAGGCCCAGATTTGTAGGCTCTATTGGTCTTCTTGTGGCATTTTTGTCCCTTCCAGATGTACTGTTTTATTGTTTTGCTTTTTCGTAATACTAGAGACTGAACCAAACATGATCCATGTGCTCTATAGCTGTATTCACAATCTTCTTACATAGTTTTAAAGCATCAATTCATAATCTATCTCATCAATTTTCTTTCTTTCTTACTTTTCCACTCATGCAACACCCTTTTACACTTTCCATTATCCTCTTCTCCTAAAAGGTCAGCTAGTTCTCATTGTATGTGATGAGCGCTGTGTTTGTGTCTCTTTACTTGTCCTTATTACCCATAAGTACTTGATTTTTGTATTTCAGTCTTCACTTCTAAATATAGTTCTCTTGAGGGTGAACTCAGAGCTTTTAATTCGTCTTTGTACTTTGTCAGTAGAGAACAGAACGGTAGCACATAGAGGCATTTATCAAGTGTTTATGGATTCATCGGCCTTGTTTCCATGGCGCACAGTTCTAACTTGAAATCCTAGGCAGCATTATCCAAGCATGTTGGCATGTGCTGCAGTTATAATTGGTAGAAATGCTGCATAGTAGAAACAGCCCTTGACTGGTTTTCTACTACATTAGAAACCGTTCGTGTTTGTTTCCCTTTGGAATGAAAATGTAAAATTTTAAACTAGATAGAGGTTCTAACAACTCAGAATAATCTGAATGAAATTATTCTTTCCTGGTGAACTAGATGACTCACGGGGTGAAGGTGGTTGCCACCAAGCCTAATGTCATGATTCTGATGCCCAGGCACAAGGAAAGAACCAATTCCCACAATTCCTCTGGCTTCCACACATGCACCATGACACACAACACCACAACACACACACACACAAAAATAAATAAGTGTATTTTTTCATTTAGAAAAATTATTCTTCCTTATATAAAATAATAAAAAAACTTTATACTCCAAAAATATCTCAAATCTTATCATTTCTATAATCTCCTTATCTAATAATCAATGAATAAAACTCCGGCTTTATAGAGTTAGATGCTGAAATAAGTGTTCAACCTGGGATATAACAAGCTACATAATAAATATCGTCTAAAAAAACAAAGAAGGAGTTGTGGAAGATGGAATCAAGAGTGTTTTCCAAGGCATGACACAAAAAATACATTTAAATTCACATTGTTTAAAATACTGATATTATACTAGAATACCACTTTATATTTCAGAAATAATGTATTAAAAGATGGCCTGTAACCTCAAGTATGTAAAGGTAAAAATAGTCAGTCAGCCATATCTTTTAAAGACTCAATCTAATACATCAACTACATGCCTGGGAAGTTGGGCTGAGGAATAGAATATTATTCTCATTAGAGTATTGCCATAACTGTAGAAAAATACAAACAAACATAAAACAAAATGTTCTTTTTAAGGGCATCTGACTTAATAAAAATAGGATATAGGACCGCTTCAATTACATTCTTTGGTTTTCTAGTATTTAAAGGAGTCTTTCAGTGCAGCCCTCGTTGTTCAAAATGATATTAAGCATGCAAGCATTTACCTTCTTGCCTTCAGGTTTGCTTCAGTGCCCTGGCCAAGGAAGTTTCAATCCACACCCTGTCAGGAATGGAAATATATCAGCATGGCCCCTCCCATGCTGGCACTTTTCCAGGAGCCATGTTGAAATCTAGAGTAGAATCCTCATTGATTGATTGAGGGAAGATGAAAATGTGGCACATATTTCTTAAAGCAAGTTTGCATGCCCTATGCTTTCGATTAAATCAAATATCTAACATAACATGTTTATATTTCTTTGCTATTTCCATTTGTGTCTTTTCATAAATCCTTAAGAATAACATTTGTCCGGCACCCTTCACCCCCGGTGGCTACAGTAAAGAACAGCAGGGGTTTGATTTATGTCACATATCACTGTCCTAGATATTTTATAATTGGTTTTCAGTTATTATAAGCTTCTAAAACTCATTCCATGAGACTAGCAAGGTGTGTTTTAATCTATTTCCAAAGTAGGGGTATTTTTCTTGCAGTGTTGCAAAGGTGGGCATGGAGAATATTATTTGATTGCCGACTAGAATAATTTAATACCCATCATGTGATAGAGGTTATAAAAGAATCTGGTGGAGATGATATGAGTAAGAGAGACAGAGAAAGGAACCTTCTAGAAAATATCCAGTTATTAGGGAACTGAGACATACTTTGGACATACATCAATATCACAAAGAGGGTTTGCTGTCTATAGTGGCTTCCTCAGCTCTGATCTGCTCGATTATTTATGATATTTTTACACAAGGAATTTCAGGGGCTTAGATATCTCCACTTTTATAAAGCTTCTGTAAAAGCTTTCATTAAGAGGTATTCAACAACTTGGGAGGTTATAACTGAACTGAAGAAAGTTCTGGTGTTACTTCTAGTTCCAACACACCAGGGTCCTAAAACCCTGCCTCTGAGCTGGAGGTCATCTAGAAAAGGCTGTAAGAAGTAAGGGGGAACTGTGGAGAGTCACTGGGAACCAGCAGGATTCGGCAGGATTCCCTCTCTTGTTTGGTTCTCTCTCTTTCTCTGTCTCTCTGTCTCTGTCTTGCTCTCACTCTCTCCTCCTACCTCTTCTGTTACTAACTTCTTGTCAGACAACATTGTCTGATTTATATCACAAATTTGAGCTGCTAAGACGCTGGGAAATTCAGATGAACTGTTTTTAAATGATATTGTTTTTACGGAGAACACAAGCTACTTATTTATCGAGTTCACAAATGAAGCAAGCTAAAGCCATCTTTACAACATAAGCTGTCAATCAGTTGGAATTAGTGGCTAAACAGTGAGAGGCTTTCTCCAATCTCAACAGTAACAAGAGAGAACAAGTTTTCTGTTAATATTCTCCCCTCCCTGATCATTTGGAATGTGAACCTGGATCTTTCTCTACAATTCCAAACACCACTTAGACATTGGTAATGATTTGCGGGAAGATGGAAAATTTGCCATGTGCATCAATAAATGCCTCATGCTAACCAACCATTGGCTCCTGTGTGTGGGTGCTCACCACTACAGTCTTTCACAAAGATCACTCTCTAACCTCAAAATGGGGCAGCTCCTTGTCTATTCCTATAGATGTGTGATTTTTTTTTCCCTTTTGTTATTGTTGGCTGATGATATTGCCCTGAGCATCTAGGCACCTCAACAGAATCCATCTCATTTATCTTTAATCTAGGATTACATCCATTTATCCTCCCCCCCCCCAAAAAAAAAAAAAACCAAAAAAAAAAAAATCTCTGACTACAGATGATTGTGCAAATAAGCCTAAAGGCCTAGAGAACTGTAGTGGTTCCAACAGGGATGCTAAAATCCGCAGCAAGTGACACAGCTGCATGCTGAAGTCACCTGACACATGAAGTCACCACCAAGGAAACATGCTGTGATGCATGTTGTGAGTTGTCTGTGACAAGTATCCTTCATGTCACACACCAAGGTTCATCTGAGCAGCTGGAGAAAGCCTGTCCCTAATGTCGGTGACCCTAAGGTCAGAAAATTTGATGATGTTGAAACACACGTTAAATTTTTTTTGACCTTTTCCTAATCATAACCTTGCTTTGAGAATTTTGTAGATGCATCTAGAGAAAACACATGCTCATTGTCAAGTGATCAGGGAATTCGGAGGAATTTTGGTGGTCAACCACTCTGTCTGTCCTATGCAAGCAAGGAAAAAGAACAACAACAAAAAAAAAAATCTGTCATCACCCCATAAAAAATAGTGCCTGCTTCATCAACTGTGGCTTCCTTCCAGGTATGTTACAACTCACCATGAGTTATAAGCCAATCAATTAACCTTTTAGTGACTAATTAGACATTTTCTACCTGGAATTTAAAAGTCAAGGATGCCAGAATGACTCACCAACCAAAGCCTTTGTCAGCTGCTGATACAAAACACCATGATTAAAAGTCTCCTATTGGTGACAGAACTCTATTTAAGATATTGTTAAGAAAAAAGTTTCACATCTAAATTTGTAACTCAATACTGAGAAAACAAAATATTCCTATAGAAAAAATATCTTAAAAAATAATTTAAAATTGGCTTTAAAATGCCAATTCTGCTGGGCATGGAAGTGCATGCCTTTAACTCCATCACTCTGGAGGCAGAAACAGGTAGATCTCTGAGTCTGAAGGTAGCTAAGTCTACACAGTGAGACCCTGTCTTATGGAAAGACAAGACAAGACAAGACAAGACAAGACAAGACAAGACAAGACAAGACAAGACAAGACAAGACAAGACAAGACAAG
>NW_026591276.1:0-14255 GCF_907164565.1 Psammomys obesus | reverse complement strand
TTCTTCTTCTTCTTCTTCTTCTTCTTCTTCTTCTTCTTCTTCTTCTTCTTCTTCTTCTTCTTCATGTCCTCAAACTCATAATTTTCCTGCCTCATCCAGGATTATAGGCAAGCAGCATCATGTCTGACTTCATGTTATTTTTTTTTCTTCAATTATACGTAAACAGATAATCATTGAATGTATGCTATGGTACTGCTTCTGGAAGGTAAAAAGGCAAATCCACAGTTAAAGTTCACAGAATTTAAGTTTATAATGGAAACACATCAATGACTTCTCAATTCATCAGTGTCCTCATGCCCTTTCCATTCATCCAAATGCGTTCCTTCATGTTCCCAATTTCATATTTAACTGCAAAAGAAGCTTGCCATTTAAAAAGCAATAGAATATTTCTAAATTTTGTTAAATGTAAATTGATAAGTTTTACCAGTCTGAATGAGTTTTTTTTGAATCATGCTGAGAATCTTCCTATATGATATTTACTTCAAATGATGTTATCATTTGGTCATTTAGAATTGACCCCTTAAGAAAATCAAAACTCTGTGTTTTTTTTAATCTCCCAAGTGCCCAACAACAATTTTCTGAACACTGGTACAATGCACCCATAGTCCTGGTGCCTTAGAAATGTGGGTGTAGATGTGAGTCAATGAGATTCTCCCTCAAGCATTGCATGCTGCAGCTCTACCATAAAAACTGCACGATGTTGTCAGACAAGCAGCCTGCCGAGCCTTTCTATTATTTTCCTTTGGTCACACCTACATATTATTCCTTTGTTTACTCAATCAGTCAAAAAAAGAGAGCAGAAGTCATGAAGTATTACCAGGTACACGATGCCATGATCGTGGTTCTCCCCTGGAGGAATATGTTGTTTACTGGAGAGAGACAGAGTACTTAGCCATGAACCTGCCAAACTCTGCAAGCCCGCTCTTTTAAGAGGGTCCCAGCTGAGCCAAAACCTCATGTGGCCATGAGTCTGTCATGTGAATATGAGTTCACTGATCCTGACAAGCATATATATTCATGGTAGTAAATTTAATCTTTCTTTGGTTATTTCTTTCATTATTTTCATATTGATAATTTTTTTCCAGAGAGCAGATAGTCATTTCTCTATATCTTCTGGACTTTATTTTTCACCCTTTTAAAAAGTAGACCAAGGATTCATTTTGGACTCAGACCTGGTGAGTACTTCAGAGGCAGAGGTAGAAGGATCATGACGTTGAGGCCAAACACAGACTATATGGTTAAGAGCCAGTCTAGTCTGAACCGTATAGTAAGGTTCTGACTAAAACAATAAGTAAAGTTATTTATTTTGGTCTATGATGAGATGAAGATTTTAAGCCATGTTTTTTGTCTAAATGTCTAGCCAATGTTCCCACAACTAACTTTTGCTTCATTTTTAAAATCTGTATCAAGATCTAATCTTAAATGTTTTAGTAATATTATAAAAAACTACTAAATAACCTTTGTCCAGATTTACCAGTTATTGACAGTCTGTCTCATTTGCTTTGTAATTGTCTCTCTAATTCACATGGATACACAGGCGTGTGTATGAGAACTCTTAGGGAATTTGGTTAATACATTGTGCCTTGATCTCTAACAAAAATTATACATTTCCTAAGGAAAAAAAAATGAAATTCCATTACATAACAATAGCATGATAACTGAAATCTGGACAGTTAATAGAGTTCACAGTATATATTCTATATTCCTCAGGCATCCCCAAATGCCATTTAAATCCGTCTTTCTCAATCCAGGATATAAACCAGGATTATGGGTTATATTTTGTAGTCAGGTCTCTTTTGTCTTCTGATCTAGGAAAAAATTCCCCACCCTTCCTGACTCAAGACTTTTAGCAGAGGACAGCCAGGTTTATGTAAAACAGCCCTGAGTTGGATTTTTTATTTCCTGCATAATTAGATATAGGTTGTATATTTTAGGTAAGAACAGCATATGTGCCCTGTGCCCTTATAGAGTAGTAACTCTGTGCTACGTCATACGGTGCCTCTGTGACTAGCCATCTTGCCTTTGATCATCTAAGGGTGATCTCTACTTTTAGTTTTTGCTGCCCCTGTAAATTACTGAAAACATATTTTCCTTTTATTTATTCTTCTCTCAAATATTGCATCCAGACTGCAGTTTCCCCTCCCTTTTGTCCCAACAGTCTCTCTCCCTCCCATCAGCCACCTTCCCCTTCCCCCAGATCCCTGCCTCCTTCACCTCCTTTAAGATAGAGCAGGGCTTCCAGGGACACCAAACAAATACAGCATAACAAACCACAATAAGAAAACAGGTACATATTCATACAACAAGGCTGGGTGAGGTAACCCAGTAGGAAGAAAAGTGTCCCAAGGGCAAGCAAAAGACTCAGAGACAGCCCCTACTCCCACTGAAGAAACATATTTTAAATAAATAAGTATTCTTAAAATATTCCTGAAGTTTAGCATCCTTTAATGATTCTCATTTACGTTATAACAATAATAGTTGTAAAATTGTGACTTTTTAAAATCAGCATTCTCATTATATTTATTAATTGGAGTTCTTATATTTCACTCTTAAAATTAACTTTGAAATTCATCTAAAAGGGTGTAAGAAAAGTTGCTTCATTTCTTTGAGACATGGACTCTGCTCCGGAAAAAATCTGAAAGTGTCCCACATGAAACCAATTTGTTGGTCATCATGGGCTGTGAGTGTGTTATGCAACTTCGATTTCCAAATACATTGGATCCCAAGCACACACCTTCCTTCTACCTAGTCATTATGCCAGAAGCTATGAAGACAAACGCACTGTTGCAAACTGTTACCAGGACCAAAAAAGCAAGTTGTAAAGCAAGTCCTGCTGACTAATGAGCAGACACACGTATTAGAATACAAATGTGTACAAGTCACTGGGGACTCTGGATGCTGGGTTTCTCTTAGACATTGGTGTTTTTCTGATGACAAAAAGAAAAGAAAAGCTTTTTCTGAATTCCTGGTTCTTCTCCTGTTCCATTAGATCGGCACCTCAGAGTCAATGTGTACAGTAAAACCCCCCAGAGCCTAGCTCTTGTGTGCAGGCCAACACCGCACGTGTTTGTGGAACGTTCACAGTGTATTTTTATGTGTATGGATGGGAAATAGCTTGGAAGACAGGATAATGAGACCATACTATGATAAGCCCATGTCCCTCTACAACTATCCACGTGGAAGTCTTCAACTTAAAATTTAAAAAGTACTGATCTGACAGTTTTTGACAGCACAACTGGGCCACTTTGTTCAGTTTTGTTTTTATTTAGATGCTGAGAGTGCTGGTGAAGGGATGTTAATTGGGACGTGCTGATGAAAAACTTCTTTGCTGGGTGTGTGTGTCTAAAGAGCAAGAGTTAGATTTAATAACCACACAGTGAAGCGAAGGTGGAAAAGTCTGGGACAAGAAGCCAATGTGCTTCCAGGTTTTCATACAGCAGTCTTGGTCTGCATTCCAATACCACTCACCTCTCAGACCTTTTCTCTGGAACCTAAAAACACCCTTTATTCAAAATTGTCTTCATCTAACCCAAGAGCACAGCCACTACCTAATTCCAAGGCCATAAAGGTCTAAATCAAGAGAGAGAAGTGAAAACCCCTCCCCTATTCCAAACATGTGTGCCTCCCTTCTTCTTGCACAGATTTCTATAATTCCATCTTTTGTGCATGTTTTATTTGGGGCATGACGATACAGAAGTTGGGAAGGTTTGCTATGAGGGAGGGAAGAGGTTGCTGAAGTTACAAACATGCCATAATGGATAGAGTTATGCAAACTAACCTCCAAATTCCCAGGTCTAGATCAGCAATGATGAGGGTCAGAACCTGCTCAACATCATAGCCACCAGGAAGCCTGGATTAAGGTATTTTCAAAAGGCTTACTAGCATTCTGCTTGATTATCTGCAGCATTAAGGGTTTAGATAAAAGGAACTGTGATTCCTCCCAGCTGTGACATTCTGTCATTCCTGACTTGGGGGAGTGGAAGAGGTGCTGTATTTGTTCATAGGAAAATTGAAGGGATGGACAATGGCTGGATTAGCCAGTGACTGCATGAAGATGACAGGTAAATGACATTCTCAAATGCTGTCTTTATATCCAATCTTATATACCCCCCCAGATTAGAACTTAACTTTTGATTCATAAACATGGACTGAGTGCTTACTATATGCCAAATATTTATGTAACACGGAGAATCTGTCACACCCAAGATCAGTTTTTGCAAGCTTAGGGGAGTTTAGAAGAGACAAAGACATACCCTTCAAAAAATAGTGATGGGGTCCTCCGTTCCTGCCCATGCTGCTATCTTCTTTTCCCCTATTTTTCATTCTTCCTTTATGTCAGACATCATTCAGAAGGCAGAATTTGCGTGAACTGTTTGTAGATTCACCCCAAAGGTAGCAGCTCTTCAGCAAACTTTCCAACTGAATTTCAAGAACCATTTGCATCTACCATGGAAACAATCTCTTTCATCTTTAGCAACCCTGCTCTTAATGATGAGTACAGGGTGGATGAAAGACAGAATCGTTTAGTCGGAGAAAAGTTGCTGAAGTTTACACTTCCACCTGAAACACCCCCACCACTCCTATGGACACCCGACCTAGAACATCCTGTGATACCATCCCCTAATCAGCATTCTCCTGATGTCTGCCAAAGCCCAGATATTCAGATTTGATGAGAACTTGGTCTTTCTCTCATTGTCTTGGAAGAAAAAAAAAAGCCATATAGGTGATCTGATGAGCTACAGGTAAACAGGAATTTCCCGTAATATTGGACCTTCTCTGAAAACCCATGACCTCAATAGACAGTCATTGACATGTGGCTGTATGAAAACGCTCAAGCATTTTCAGTCATGTGCAAGGGGATAGCAGGATCTTGGCAAATCTGTAAGTAGAAAGCTGGAGGGGGCAGCCCTGAGTCTTCTGAGCTGAGATACACAGTGTGCCCTCTACCACGGTGGCACTCCAGCACTGACAGGATGTCCCTAGCCCTTACCAAGATGATGTACGCAATAGGCAGAAATACGGGCTTCAGTCCCAAGAGCCTTGGGAAGAAGCTAATGGATGTGTGTTGATTATGGTGTTGCGATTGCCAAGATCTCAGAAACAACCTTCAGACTAATGGGAAGTGTCCTGAGTGCATGGTTGCTGCACTCAGCAACAGCAGAGCAACAGCAGCATTTCATCACAGTAACAGGAGCTTCTTCAAGCTGTGCTCACTTGAAGACCACCGCTTAGGCAAAAGTTATACATTATAACTATATAACAAACTTTTCCTTGGATTAAATCATTTAAATAATCTCTTGAAACCTTGATGTTTGTTACAAGTTATCTATATCAGGAATAGTTAGGAGACAGTATGCAACTTAGAAGAAAGGTGAAGGGGAAGCAAGCATTTGTGAAAGTCCACTAAATCAGGCACTAAACTGTATTTTATTAGTTGACCTCACTTTTTTGAATTTTTTAAATTTATTTATTTTTTTATTCACTTTACATCCTGGCTATGGCCCCATCCCTCCCCCCCTCCTAGTTGCACCCTCCATCCCCTCCCCACTCCCCTTGCCCATAGTCTGCACTGCTTCTTTAGCCTTCCTTATTAAGACTCAGTGACTGCTCATCAAAGTCCTAGGTTCTCAAAGAAGGACAGTCAGACTGTTGGGCTATTTAATTTCCCCTCTCTACAGTTCCTGGGGTCTTGGCTTGAATTGATGAAGATTTTCTTAAGTTGTAGACAACTTATGGGCTAGCGATTTACACCAATTACACAGGGGACATAGGGCAAGTCTGCAGTGTTCACTAGTAAGAGCATGGACTTCATGATGAAGTCCAACAGCGTTGTTGAATGTTCATCACAATCTACATGCAGAACAATGCAAATAGACCCATACTTATCACCATGCACAAAACTAAAGTCCAAGGGGATCAAAGACCTCAACATAAAACTAGAAGCACTAAACCTATTAGAAGAAAAATTGGGGAAGAGGCTTGAGCTCATCGGCACATGAGGCAACTTCCTGAACAGAACACCAACAGCACAGGCTCTTAGATCAACAATGAATGAATGAGACCTCGTGAAACTGAAAAGCTTCTGAAAGCAAATGACACTGTCATCAGAACAAAACGACAGCCTACGGATTGGGAAAGGATCTTCACCAACCCTTTATCTGACAGAGGACTAATATCCAGAACATATAAAGAACTCAAGAAGTTAATCAACAACAAATCAAGCAATCCAATTTAAAAAATGGGGTACAGAGCTAAACAGAAAATTCTCAATAGAGGAATATCGAATGGCAGAGAAACACTTAAAAGAAATGCTCAACATCCTTAGCTATCAGGGAAATGCAAATCAAAAAAAAAAAAACCCTGAATTTTCACCTTACACCCATCAGAATGGCTAAGATCAAGAACTCAAGTAACAACACATGCTGGAGAAGATGTGGAGAAAGGGGAACCCTCTTCCATTACTGGTGGGAATGTAAACTTGTACAACCACTTTGGAAATCAATTTGGTGCTTTCTCAGACAATTGGGAATAGTGCTTCCTCAAGATCCATCTATACCACTCCCAGGCATATATCCAAAAGGTGCTCAACTATACAACAAGGACATTTGCTCAACCATATTTGTAGCAACTTTATTCATAATAGCCAGAATCTGGAAACAACCCAGATGTTCCTCAGTTGAGGAATGGATACAGAAATTGTGGTACATTTACACAATGAAATACTACTCAGCAATTAAAAACAAGGAAATCATGAAATTTGCAGGCAAATGGTGGAATCTAGAAAATATCATCCTGAGTGAGGTATCCCAGAAACAGAAAGACACACATGGTTTATACTCACTTATAAATGAGTATATAGACATAAATAGGATAATCCTACTAAAATCTGTACCTAAAGAAGCTAAGCAAGAAGGAGGACCCTGGGTAAGATGATCAGTCCTCATTCAGAAAGCCAAATGAGATGGACATTGGAAGAAGGAGAAAACAGGGAACAGGACAGGAGCCTACCACAGAGGGCCTCTGAAAGACTCTACCCAGCAGGGTATTAAAGTAGATACTGAGACTCATAGCCAAACTTTGGGCAGAGTGCAGGGAATCTTATGAAAAAAGGGGGAGATAGAAAGACCTGGAAGGGTCTGGAGCTCCACAAGGAGAGCAACAGAATCAAAAAATCTTGGCCTAGGGGTCTTTTCTGAGACTGATACTCCAACCAAGGACCATTCATGGAGATAACCTAGAACCCCTGCACAGAGGTAGCCAATGGCAGCTCAGTCTCCAAATGGGCTCTCTAGTAAGGGGAACAGGGGCTGTCTCTGACATGAATTCAGTGGCTTGCTCTTTGATCACCTCTCACTGATCCAGGGAGCAGCCTTGCCAGGCCACAAAGGAAGACAATGCAGCCAGTCCTGGTGAGACCTGATAGGCTAGGGTCAGAGGGTAGGGGAGAAGGACCTCCCCTCTCAGTGGACTGGGGAAGGGGCATGGGAGGAGATGAGGATGGGAGGGAGAGTGAGACTGGGAGGGAACAAGGGTGGGGCTACAGCTGGGATACCAAGTGAATAAATTGTAATAAATAAAAAATTAAATTTAAAAATGTTGATGTTCCTCTGCATCCAGGTAAGGCTCCTCCCCTCTGAGGGGGAGATGTTCAAAGAGCAGGCCAATCAGTTCATGTCAGAGGCAGCCCCTGTTCCCATTACTAGGGAACTCACTTGGACACTGAACTACCATGGGCTACATATGTGCAGGGGTTCTAGGTTATCTCCATGCATGGTCCTTGGCTGGAGTATCAGTCTTAGAAAAGACCCCTGGGCCCAGATTATTTGGTTCTGTTGTTCTCCCTGTGAAGCTTCTGTCCTCTCCAGGTCTTACTATTACCCACTTTTTTCATAAGGTTCCCTGCACTCTGCCCCACTCCTGATGAGACCTGATAGACTAGGCTCAGAAGGAAGGGGAGGAAGACCTCCCCTATCACTGGACTGGGGGAGCCATGAGTGGAGAAGCAGGACAGAGGGTGGGATTGGGAGGGGAGGAGGGAGGAAGCTACGAGGGGGAAATACAAAGTGAATAAATTGTAACTAATAAAAATTAAAATTAAAAAATAATAATAATAAATAAATACATTAATTAAAAATACATAAAAATAAAAAATTTAAAAAATATTGATCACAGACAAGCATAGTTCTTTAGGCAGCACAGAGCAGTTAGCTGTAGGTTTGAATCATGCCTTCTTAAGTTCGATGACTTTGGGAAAATTATTTAATATCTTGAGTTTCTACTCTTCTTAATACACAAATCTGGGATAATATTGTCCGTCTTCTGTTAAGCAGAATCCTGACCTATGATGGGGTAGTCTTCCCAACTGAGCATATTTACGGGTTACAAAGACACTACTCACCTCATGGAGGTAGCCTAGCTGGGGTCTTATGTGCACCCAGATCACCCAGCCACGGGGGAAGTGATGCTCCCAGGTGCCTGTATTTTTAAGAGAGAGTTGACTGAGATGGCCCTACAGGCTTTTCCATTCCGATAGGCTTTTATTTCCTTCCTCGACATTCTAGTACTGTCATAGTCAGGAGCAGCTCCTTGGGACATGTAAGAATGTTGTTTTAAAGTTTGGTGGGAGGGAATTCCTGAAGAAGGAAAGAAAGGTGTTACAAAGTAAGAGGATGATAGCACAGTCATTTAATTCATGTAGAGTGAGCAACACATAAGCAGCAGTGCTGAAATAGATGGACATTTTAAGTGTTATATATTTAATTGCATAATCCTGTTTCCACAGATTTGAACTTCTCCTACCCAAGACACTTGCATGTGCGCGCGTGCGTGTGTGTGTGTGTGTGTGCGCGCACACACACACACACACACACACACACACACTTCAATTCACAAGTTCATATAATAAAATCTTACTGGTTGTTTTCTCTAGTGAAAGACTAATGTCAATACAGGAGTTTATCCTGGAGTACTGAAATCCGGAACAGTCGTTTAGTGTTCAATACGTCAAACACTGCACAGTGAAAACCAAATTCGATTGAGTTTCCCAAACTCCCAAACTGGTTTTCTGCCCATGCAACTAATCCTCTGCTTATCCGCTTGGCTGGAAAATCTGGAAGGTGGCATTGAGTTCTGCTCCCTTTTGCCCATTCTCTTCTTGAGCTGAGTGTCAAGCATTTGGACTTTATCTGCCAGATTTCTGTGTTCTTTCCTCTGCTGTCAAACCCTCTCTGTCCCCGCCGCTTTTCTAAGTGAAGCCTTCATGGTCTTTATTCTAGACAATAGCCTCCCATCAGCATTTCTGGTTCCAACTGAGGCCGCCTGTTTCCATCTGTTTCCCAGACTTCCTGGGCATATTCCTTTACAAACACCTGTCTCTAGCCTATGAAAGACTTCTTGCTGGTATGGTTCTACAGAACCATCACACAGCTCTGTCTCTCACTCGTCCCCATGTGTTTGTTTTGGTCACATAGGCTTCTTCTGTGCTACCAAACACACTTCACCTTTTTACGATTCTTGCCTTCCTCTCCCAGAAATAGCTGTCACCCCACCCTTACCTCGCCTGAAGACTCCTTATCCTCCTCCAGGGCGAGGTGGGAGCATGACTTCTGCCACTATTGTTCCATCCTGGAAACTCTGGTACTGAGTGTGCTCCACAATTAAGGCATTAGATCACTCAGAGCCTACACTGAACATGAGGTGACACCCTTCTCGAGATCGAGAGAACGGGTCTCACCTGCAGGCGCTGTGCAGCAGGCTGAGTGTGTTTACATGGTTTCAGTCACTAGAGAACAGGAGCATAACACTTGAAAGCAAAGCTGAGGGCCAAGGGCTTTATGTGCCTTTGTGTCCTGGAGGGTTAAAGGGTCTCTGTGATTTGTCGTTTTCTGTGAAGCTGAAAGCACAGAGACCCACAGGGGCAAAGTGTCTATGAAAATGCAGCTGCCCTGTGGGTCATGAGTTTTTCAATCTGGAATTCTTGGAAATTGTTTCAAAATCAATCATAGTGCTGGCTTCCAAAATGCTTATTTTCAGGACTGACCTGCATGGGACTTTAAGATATGCATTTTTTCCAAGTCCAATTATTTATTTGTTACTGTTAAAGATTTTTTTAAATAAATTTATTACCTTATTTTATATGTGTGTGTGTGAGTCCACAGAGGTCAAAAGAGGCATTGGATCCCCCTGGAACTTGAGATGCAGACAGGTGTGAGCCATGATGCGGATGGTGGGAACTGAACCTGTGTCCTCTGCAAGAGCAACAAGTGCTCCTAACTACTCAGCCATCTCTCCAACCCCAAGATTCTTAATTTTGACTAGACTTAGAAGCAGAAGCTCTCAGAGAGGACAATGTCTCTGGACAAACTGTTCTTGGCTCCCTTCATCCTTCTGGGCAAGAGCTTGGTACATTCTAGGCTCCTCGTTTACGCTGTTTTTTTGTTTTTGTTTTTGTTTTTTTGTTTTTTGAGAAGCACATCTGAAATATGTATCTTAACCAATTCTCAAGAGATTCTGATGCAGATGAGATTTTCTGAACTCTGAATGAGTGCTAAGAAATCTCATTACAGCAAGGAAAACAAAACAAGTCTACAGGTACCCCACAAGCTACAAGTACCCCACTTCTAGCTCTGGGTTCCAATCATAAAAGCTAATCCCTGACTTTGAAAAGAAGCTTTTTATCTTCATTATTTACTTGTAACAATGCATCAAATGGGGCTAGAAACCAGCTAGGAAGTTGGTCAAATGGCTGAAAGGGATAGCAAAAATAAAATTAAGGAAGAAGCAAAGACAATTAGCAATCATGCAAGAAACAAAGCCTGCTACCACTAGGTTCCAGCCAATACCTAGTGAGGTTGGCGAAGCTGGTAAATGCAGCAATGGAATTGAATCTCACATGTTATACAGAAAGGGTCCCAGCAGATATCACTTGGTTTGTTGTTCATTGCTATGATAACACAAAGAAACCAAAATCAACTTGACGAGGGAAGGCTTTATTTCATCTTATACTTCTAACAGCTCATCCCTGAGAGAAGCCAGGGCAGGAACTCAAAGCAGAAACTGGAGGCAGGAAGTGAAGCAGAGATCATGAAGGAATGTTGCTTACTGCTTTGTTCCCTCTGCCTTGCTTTCTTATACAATCCTAGACTACTTGTCTATAAGTGACAGAGAACACAATGAGGTGGACCCTTACATTAAGTCTTTGAGAAAATGCTCGACAGACTTGCCTATGGTCCAGTCTAATGGAGCCATAGCCTCAACTGAAGTTTCCTCTTCCCACGTGACCCTGGCTTGTGTCAAGTTATTGAAAAAAAAAATTTGACTGAGACATCGTCTGACCTAAGACTGTTTCCATTGGTCAATTTTTCTTTTCATGTGCATTCTATTTTTATTGGTTCTTAAGAAACTAACCTAAGATAGCCACTGGTTGCCAACCCACATACATGAAGCTCACAAAGCCATTTCAGGTAAATGAAGCTAAGTCCTCTGACCTCCTGGTAGGTAACTGTGTTCTAGAGAAAAAAGCATTGTTCATACTTGCTCAAAGCTGTGCCTGTATATTCTGATCTCCAGAAAGAGTTGTGGAGATAAATCATGGTCTTACAGGGTGTTACATAAGGTCCAGAAAGATTGAAAGTTTAAAAAAAAAAGCCATGAAATGGAAAAAATAACATGCAGAGCTCCAAGAGATGGTGATATCGTCACGGAACAAGTCTGGAGCTGTCTCTGTTTCTCTGTCCCTCTGATATGGGAGTGACAGTGTAGGACTTCACTACTATCCTGACATGCATTTGTTTCTCGGTTCCCCTTGGACCATCAAAGGGGACTGGTAAGTCTCCCTGTAGGTTGAGAAAGTGCCCCCAAACACCAGCACACCGAAGAACCCAGAAGAACCCAGGCCCAGCCCCTCTTCTGGCTCCTTTTCTGGTGTTGCCATTTAAATTTAAAATAAGTGTTTCTTAAACTACAGGGCACAGAATCTTCTAGTTTTAAAGGATGGAGCAGCCACTCTGAATTCAGAAGACCAAGGATGGTCTCATGCATTTTAATTCTACTATATTGGACAAGTGTGGGTTATAACATACGAAAAGACACTTGGACTTGCACCGTTTAAGTCATTCTTAAAAAATTTCTAAACTTTGAACATGTGAGCTTTCTAAAAGAAATCTTTTCATTTCAAGGCAATTTTCATGCTTTGTGTAAATGTGGATTTCTTAATGGTAAAAATGCCTTCTTTAGTGTTCTCTGTTGAGAATATTTTCATAAAATAAAACAATCTTCTCACGGTCCAAAAAAAAAAAAAGACCTCTCTGAACAACACTGCTGTCCTTCCTCAAAAGAAGGCAAATGAGAGCTGCCACTTTCACAAGGCTCTTGTGAGGATTCATCAGCTTTCATGTGAGAAAATAGTTTATAGATCATAAAAATAGCACATGAATGTCGAAGGCTGTTGCTAGTCTCGGGCATGGAAACCCAAACAGTTTAGTTGGTTGTGGTCTCAGAGTACCTGAATCACTGATGGGAAAGTAGGTCACCAAGGCTTTTATTTGAAAGTTTAATCCAAGTGTGTCCCAGTTGAAAATGAGAGCAGCCCTCACTTCAACTGTAAAACTAGTTCTCAATGCGAACTCAAAGTTAAGTATACATTGAGGGCAACTTCATGTATGTATAGTCTGCTTAGGGTTTATTCAAGTCCAAGGAAGGTTCTCAAGCTATGAAGGACAAAATCAAGCACTGAAGACCAGGGTGACAGAGCCAAAAACGTAAGCTATCCATAAAGCTAGAAAAAGAATAAATTATGTGTAATGTACACTGAAAAACAGGGCCCTGGGCTAGGAAAATGGTCAAGGAGTAAATGTTTGCCACACAAACATAAGAGATCTAAGTTGAGATCTCAACCATGAAAAAAAAAAAAAGCCAGTCACAGGAATGCAAGCCTTTATACCCAAGTAAAGGGGGGAAGGGGGAATAGGAGGATCCCTGAGACTTCTTGGCTAACCTGTATGGCTGAATCAGTGAGCACCAAGTCCAGCAAGAAACTATCTCAAAAAATAAGGTAAAGGGTTATTCACAATGACATCTGACATGGACTTCTGTTCTCCACAAGCATGCACATATGTGCACATGCATACACACACAAATACATACACTCACATGCATGTCCCTATACATATGCACAAACGAGTACAAATACACAAAGTGTTTTAAATTTATTTATTCACCTTACATCCTGATTGCAGGCCCCCTCATCTCTTCCCACCCACCCCCACTCCTCCTCTTATTCTTCCCTCTCCTTCTCCTCAGAGAAGGGGGGGTCCCCCATGGGTACCAACCTACACTGGCACAATAAATCGCTGCAGAACTAGGCACATTCTCTTCCACTGAGGCCAGACAAGGCAGTCCAGTTAGGGGAAATGGATTCAAAGGAGGACATCAGAGTCAGAGAGGGCCCCCATTCCAGTTGTTTGGGAATCCACACATCAGCTACATATGTGCAGAGGACCTAGGACCAGTCTGTGTATGCTCTTTGGTTGGTGATTCAGTCTCTATGAGCCCTCATGGGCCCTGGTTAGCTGATTCTGTAGGTCTTCTTGTAGAGTCCTTGACCCCTCCAACTCCCTCAATTGTTCCCCAAATTCATCCACGTGACTCCCCAAGTCTAATGTTTGGCTGTGGGTCTCTGCATCTGTATCTATCAGCTACTGGGTGAAGCCTCTCGGAGGAGTTATGCTAAGCATAGCAGAGCAACATTAACAATGTCAGGAATTGTCTTCCATGGAATGGGTCTCAAGTAGGGCCAGTGTTTGGTTGGCCATTCCCTCAAGCTTTGCTTCACCTTTGGTCCTGCCCATCTTACACTACACACATTTAAAAAAAGGAAAATAACATCCCTTCCTAAGACTAACTCTTCATGTAAAAATAATTCTGGAAGTTGATAAAACTCCAGATGGGGATAATGATATGTTGAATACTGAAGGGATTAATCAGACTCTCAAAAAAAAAAAAAAAAAAAAAAAAAGCTGAATTTAAAAGAATTCCAATAAGTACTCATAAAAGTGAAAAGATATTAACTATAAAGGAATGCTCTTGGTCTGTTTTGTCTATTATTGTATTGCAAGTTTACTGACCATGTCCTTCCACATAGTAGATGTTCAATTAATATTTGCTGACTTCAGTGAATTGAATTGAACGTAACCAACGCCCTGACTGCCTTTTTTTTTTTCTTTCGTCTCCTCTGACATTATCTCCAATTTCTATAT
>NW_026591275.1:0-1322 GCF_907164565.1 Psammomys obesus | reverse complement strand
ATGAATGTGCATCTGTATACAGAAACACATGAATGTAGCCATTAACACATTTAAGTGCACACATAAAGACACATGTATACACATACACAAATACACATACACACACAAATACATACATGTGCACAGATGCAGAGACATTCATACACATGAGTATACAAGCACACATACAAATATACCATATATGTTGATACACAAGTTCATACATGCACATATATATATACACACATGCATACACACATTTACTTATAGATATCCAGATACATGTATATGCATGCATGTCTCTTTGTCTTCATGTATGTAGTCACATGCATGCATATACATGTATCTGGATATCTATAAGTAAATGTGTGTATGCATGTGTGTATATATATATGTGCATGTATGAACTTGTGTATCAACATATATGGTATATTTGTATGTGTGCTTGTATACTCATGTGTATGAATGTCTCTGCATCTGTGCACATGTATGTATTTGTGTGTGTATGTGTATTTGTGTATGTGTATACATGTGTCTTTATGTGTGCACTTAAATGTGTTAATGGCTACATTCATGTGTTTCTGTATACAGATGCACATTCATTCATGTATACCTGTGTGTTTGTAAATGTATGTATGGATATAAGTTTATGCATGTATATGTCTGTATGCATATAAATGTGTATGTGTGTGGAGGTATGAAGAAGCATGTATGAATGTGTATGCTTGTGAATGTGTATGTATGTGCGTGTGTGTGTGTATACCTGTGAGATATTGTGTTGGCTAGCCTCCTCTTTTCAACTCCTGGTTCTGTGGGCTCTTCATTGTATGGTGGTAATAAGTCTCACCTGGGAGGCAGAGCCCAGAGTTTGGGTTCTCTTTGCTACCAACACAATATCTCACAGGTATACACACACACACGCACATACATACACATTCACAAGCATACACATTCATACATGCTTCTTCATACCTCCACACACATACACATTTATATGCATACAGACATATACATGCATAAACTTATATCCATACATACATTTACAAACACACAGGTATACATGAATGAATGTGCATCTGTATACAGAAACACATGAATGTAGCCATTAACACATTTAAGTGCACACATAAAGACACATGTATACACATACACAAATACACATACACACACAAATACATACATGTGCACAGATGCAGAGACATTCATACACATGAGTATACAAGCACACATACAAATATACCATATATGTTGATACACAAGTTCATACATGCACATATATATATACACACATGCATACACACATTTACTTATAGATATCCAGATACATGTATATGCATGCATGT
>NW_026591274.1:0-16361 GCF_907164565.1 Psammomys obesus | reverse complement strand
TATATTGGCTATATCTTTCAGCCAACCTAGTGAGTTTTTTTTTTTTTCTCTACAAAAGTCATTGAAGCCAATTGCAAAACATTTTGACAATCTATGATGAAAAATGGAGTCTCTCTTCTCTCTGTTTAGTCTTTAGTTATAAATGCTGGCTCCTGTTGCTCCAAATAACCATAGAAATACATATATTTAACTTTTATTTTCCAAGGAGGCAGAGTCTAACTATCTCATGCTGGCCTTGAACTCAAGCGGCTACTAGTGCCTCTGCCTCCCAAACTCTGGAATCATAAGTGAGAGCCATCACTCCTGGCTCTCTTTGTTACATTGTAAAACTGAAATGATAGCACATTCATTGTTTTTCAGTTTATCTTTGGAAAACTCAACCCTCCTTTGAAGGTATTCTTTCTTGTAGATAACCATAGGTAGCCTGAACCTTTTTAAAATTGTGTAAAAATTTCCACACCACCTACATTTAATGTTTTCACTGGTAGACAGGACTTCCAATTTTTTTGACTCCTAAATTTTTACTTACAGATCTCTCTCTCTGTAGAGTAGTTGTAAACATGAATGCCCAGGCATGTGTGTGGTCAGAGGACAACTTGGAGAATCCCAGGGATTGAACTCAGATCTTCAAGGTTGGTGGCAAGCTCCTTTACTCGCTGAGCCATCTTGATGGCCTCTGACTTCTATTTTCTGGATACAATAAACAATGCTTTCATTCTACAGATATTTAGTTAAGTGCCACCAACGTGCCAGGCATGATGCTGTGTACAGGGTGTTGGGGACAATAAACATGTAACAGCTGCATAGAATGCAGCATGCATTCTTGTGTGCAAGACTATTAAGCTAAAGGACAGCAAAATGAAATGAATTTAGTTAAATACAGGGAAAATGAAGGTGCTACTTTACTAAGATTAGCTGGGAGGAGCTTCAGGTGGTGATGTTTGAGCTGAGATAAGTTGCTATGACTGAAGAACTGGGTAGGATCACACTTCTTAACAACATGAACTCCATTCTGCCCAGCTGATTCAAGGGCATCAGGAATGAGCCAGTAAGCAGTGTTCCTTCATGACTCCTGCTTCAGTTCCTGCCTCCAGCTTCCTGCGCTGACTTGAGTTCCTGCCCTGCTTTTGGTGTGGAACTGTAGGCTGAAGCAAACTTTTTCCCTCCAAAAGTTGCTTTTGGTCATGATGTTTTATAATAGCAACTAGAAGCCCTAAGACAAGAGTATTGTTCAGCTTCAAAAATGAAGGAAGCTCTGGTAGCTGCTGTGACAGGAATGTAACTTGAAATTCAAGTTCACAGAGACCAAAAGTAGAATTGAGTTACTAGGGTCTGGAGAAGGGAGAAATGAGCTGTGTAATGGTGCAGAGTTTCAGTTTTACAAGACAAAAAGCAGCCTGCAGACTGTGCACAATACAGTGGACAGATACTATAGCATGCTGAAAGATGGTTAAGGTGGTAAATTTTATGTTATACATTTGTTTCTTTTTAAAAAAACAAAACAAAACAAAACAAAACACAATTTCAGAAGTCCAGCTGCATCACTTGCTGTATGTGACGTTCTTAGTCTCTGTGTAAGAATAACACCTCACAGTTGTGAAGACAGTCAACTGGGCTCTCTAGTTTCTAACTTTTTTTCTTTCTTTGTAGAATTTGGAGTCTTGGGCTCAACTTTTCTAGGCAGATAAAAGAACCTGTGTGTGTGTGTGTGTTTATACACAAGTGCTTGCATATATGGGTCCATGCATGGAGACCATAGGTTGAGGTTAATGTATGATGGTCATTGTTGTATGTCTTCCTCTGTCCTCCTAGAAATTAGCTTCCTAGACAGTCTCTCTCATTGAAGCTTGAAGATGGACCTGGCCCTTTGGGTTAGAATGGTTGGCCACCAAACCCAAGGTCTACCTGTCTCTGCCCACTAGTTCTGGAGTTACTGGTGTTTGCCATCATGTCTTATCTTTATGTGAGTGCTAGGGAGCCAAACTCAGGTCCTCAAACACTTCAACTCTCACTCAAGGTCCTCCACTGCTAAAGACTTGTGTGACTTTATGGGGCTAACTTGGATCATCTGGGATCATCTCTTGGTCTTTAGCCTGAATCTCTTTCAGAAAATCCCCTCTGCTGTGTACAATGATGGCTTCCACGATCCTATGAAGAAAGCATAGATATTTTTTGCAGGGGCAATTGCCATGGCATCCATGATCATATTAGAATAAATTGGTTTCTCAGAACAGGAAAGAGCCCTGGGGAGCGAGGCAGACAACAGAGCTGAACCACTGGCAGTAAATGTCCTGCCAGGGCTGCTGCAAATCAAGTACCTGGTTTCAGCTTGCTAAAAGCAGAAGGCAGTGCTCACAAATACACACAGAGCAGAGCTCTGCAGGTCTCACACTTCCCCCTTGTGAGCAGTTCTGCCAGCTCTGAGGCCACTGCCGGCTGTGACTAAGACTCCTTCCTCCATGACTCTCACTAGCTCTTTACTGGCTTAATATTGATTCATGGATGTTGCAATTGAAACATGTTTTTGCTACGAGGGGAGGTAACTCCTTGGCGTCCTGTTACCTGGCATTATCTCCACATGCTGTATCCCAAAGGACCAGACATTGCATCTGGAATGTCACCCGGAGACTCCAGTGTTAAAAGCTTGTTCCCTGGTGTGAAACTATTGTAGATGGTGAAACTTTTGAGACATGGATTTAGGGCTGGGCGGAATGGTGCAGTGGTTATGGGGCTTGAGGAGCTGAGTTTGGATCCCTAGAGCGCACGTCAAGCTGGTGCAGCAGCACGTGTCCATAATCCCAGAAGTTCTGCTGTGAGATGGGAGGTGGAGACAGGAGAATCCCTGGAGGGGGGCAGGCCAGCTAGCCTGGCTTGTGCCGAGGGAAAGCGAAATAGAGAACCTGTCACGAAGAAGGTGGAAGGCGAAGTCCGACACCCAACATGTACACTGTGGCATATGTGGTATATGTCCACACATGTGCACAGACAGGTAGGGAGTGATGAGTGTACACACAAACTCAAAAAGAAAAGAAGGAAAGAAAAGAAAAAGCAGGGCTAATGAAGGCCATTTTATCCCCAGGATAGTGGAGGCATGTCATTATGGTATGATAGTGTTCTGGTTTCTTCATCCTGTTTATGGTGACTAGGTAACTAGACTGCTTCTGTACCACACAATCTGCCACCGCGTGCTGCTTCACAACAGGCCCCAAAGTAAGAGGGCCAAGTGACCACAAAACATACACCTACAAAACATGAGCCAAAATAAACCTTTCTTCTTTGTAACTTGTTTATCTCAGACATTTCGTTACAGTAGAAGCTGACTGATGCATCCACTCTAACGGGATTGAGTTTCACACGTTACACTGGCATGATACCATTGTTCAATCATCCCTCAAGCCTTTGTCATCCTTCCTGTTTCTGTCTCTTCCTCCCTCTGTCATTTTTTTCTTCTCTTTCCTAGTTGTCTGGAATCTTAGATTTAATATTATGGAAAAGAATACACAGTATTTCAACTTAGAAAAATAACTAGCTTGTGTGCTAGCTACAGTGGTCTGTGTCTATAATCCCAGCACATGGAGGGTAGAAGCAAGAGAATCAGGAGATCAAGTCCAGCCTCTGGAAGAGAGCAAATAGAAGGGCAGCCTGGTCTACATGAGACCTTCTTTCAAAAAAAAAAAAAAAAAAAAAAAAAACCCAAAAACAAGAACAAACCACATTGAACCAATCTAACAAAGGTATAAGAAGCTTAACAAAGTTAGCTGCTGTCTTCTCTGTCCTGTTAAAAAGTTCATGGGAAAGAAATGGCCCTCTCGGCCTCTGAAAGCCTCTGCCCTGCAGACTATCAAAGCAGATGCTGAGCCTGATGGCCAACTGATGGGCAGAGTGAATGGAATTTTATGTAAGAAGTGAGAAATAGTAAGAGCTGGAGAGGACAGGGTCTCCACAAGGAGAGCAACAGAACCAAAAAATTTGAACACAGAGGTCTTTCCTGAGACTCATACTCCAACCAAGTACCATGCATGGAGATAACCTAGAACCCCTGCACAGATGTAGCCCATGGCAGTTCAGTGTCCAAGTGGGTTACATATTAATGGGAAGAGGGACTGCCTCTGACATAATCTGATTGGCCTGCTCTTTGATCACCTCCCCCTGAGGGGGGAGCAGCCTTATCAGGCCACAGTAGAGGACAATGCAGCCACTTTTGATGAGAACTGATAGATTAAGACCAGAAAGGAGAGGAGAACCTCCCCTATCAGTGGACTTGGGGAGTGGCATGCATGCAGAAAGGGGAGGGAGGGTGGGATCAGGAGGGGAGTAGGGAAGGGCTTATGGGGGATACAAAATGAATAAAGTGTAATTAATAAAAAATTAAAAAAAAAAAAGAAATGGCCCTCTCTTGCTGTGTTCTCCTCATCTGTGAGGAAAACAGGTCCTAGGAGACACTGTCTTCTGAGGTGCATGGTGCTGCTGGGTGTTTGCTAGTATGGTGCAATGAAGGAAAAAGGGCATCGGCTCTCCTGAGGACAGGATGGTCACGAGCTGCAGGTAACCAGGGTGTGGCTCTCCAGGTGCTACACCGGGGGAAGTCCAAGTCTTGAACATTGCAGTGCCTCAGGCTTTGGGAACTTGGGAGGCAGTTGCAAGAGGCAGGAAACCCCCTCCCGACCCTGGCCATACACATACCCCGCCTCTCTCAATTCCGGGCTTCTCAGTCTTGCCCATCTTTCCAACCAGGATGGCTAGGGGAGAACATTTGGAAGTGGGCTAAGAGGACTGCTTGCTGCTGGTGGGTGCCAGAGGAAGCTGGTTCCTGGGGTCACCCAGCAGGTAAAAGAAACAGTTGGAGTAAGACGCATCGTGGGCCTTTTCTTTTGATTTCAGACACCGGTTGTGTATATTTGAGTTGACATAATTGAATCAGCATTAACAGTGAATCCACAGCTATTGAGCAAGGACAACGAGTCAATCATGCAATACAGTGATGATATAATGCCAACTGTATCTGCATCAAATGCATCTTAGATAAGTGGAAATGGAGGAAGAGGAAGGTCAGCAGGGATGCTGAGGGTCTCAGAGCACAAATGATAGACTGAGACTCAAGTTGGAGATTGGATTTTAAAAACTTTTTTCACCTTCCTCTCCCCTTACCACTCCTTCACCTCTCTTGCCTTTTGTACCATCCTCCCTTCCATTCTTTCCTTCTTTCTAATCAAGGACCCTGTGTTATCTGATGCTGATGCACAGGTCATCTCTGGAGTTTTTCTTGCAGGCGACATCTCAGTGACATCATATGTCCTAAGCCTATAACCGATCACCCTTCCTTCTTGTTTCTCCATTCTTCCTCCCCCATTTTCCAGTTTTTCTTTTTTCCCTCTCATCGTTTCTTCTTCCTCTGTTCTTCTTCCTCCTTCTCTCTTTTTCTCCCTCCCTTTCTTTCCTCCCAGTCTGTCTTCTTCTTTTCTATTTCCATTCCTCCCTCCTTTCTTTTCTTTCTTCCATATATAAATACATACATACATATATACATAATATAACTATATATGATATATATACACAATAACATATATTTATAATATATTTTCTGCCAGGCACTTCATCTCCTTGAGTGAGATATTGTGCCATCCACACTGTCTCCTTGAGTGAGATTCCACACACCAACAGTGTTTGATGAAATCCTGGCACACTCTGGTTTGACTCTGCCCAGCATTGACTTCCTGAGAATACAAAATCCGTTCTCCTTCCTTAGCAGCATGCAGGGAATCCAGCAAGGCTTCTTTCCATAGTATGGACAACATGGAAATCTGTGTAGCCAATAATTAATTAAAACACCACCTCCTCAGTGGAAGCCCCATGGCTTCCCAGGACGTAGCTCTCACGTCCTGTTCCCTTGCTGCCCTCTGCAGAGGCAGCCTCTGAACTGAAGTTGGAGTCCCTCCCACCCTTCACTCAGAAGCTTTGGAAATTTCCACACAGGAACGGGAGCTGCATCAATCAGGAAGGGTTGACTATAACAAGAGGTCTACGGCTTCATTCATTGACATGAACAATGAAAATGTTCACATTGGAGAGTGGAGATACCACTTTAAAAACGGTCTCATCAATTCCTATCCAGAAAGGCTGGACATCAGAAGAAGGAGAAAAGAGGGAACAAGTCAGGAGCCTGACACAGAGGACCTCTGAAAAGCTCTGCTCTGCAGACTATCAATGTAGATGCTGAGACTTATAGGCAACCTTTGGGCAGAGTGCAGGGAATCTTAGGAAAGAAGTGGGAAACAGTAAGATCTGGAGAGGACAGGAACTCCACAAGGAGAGCAACAGAACCAAAAAAACTGAGCACAGGGGTCTTTTCCTGAGACTGCTATTCCAACCAAGGAGTTGGAATATCTCTATGCATGGAGATAACCTAAGACCCCTGCACAGATGTAGCCTATGGCAGTTCAGTATACAAGTGGGTTCCATTGTAATGGGAACAGGGACTGTCTCTGACAGGAACTGATTGTCCTGCTCTTTAATTACCTCTCCCTGAGGGGGAAGCAACATTACCAGGCCACAGAAGAAGACAACACAGCTACTCCTGATGAGACCTAATTGACTAGGGTCAGAAGGAAGGAAAAGAAGACTTCCCCTATCAGTGGACTTGGGGAGGGGCATGCATGCAGAGGGTGGAGGAAGAGAGGGATTGGGACTGGAGGAAACCGGGGGTGGGGGGGGATACAAAGTGAATAAAGTGTAATTAATAAAGAAAAAAAATTTCAAAAAAAAAAAAAAACAAAACCACCACCAACAACAAAAAATGGTCCCATCAACTCCTGCCCAGGGGAAGGCTGTGAGGAAAAGGGCATTCAAATGTTCACTGTGGGGGAGTAAAGTGGCATGACTTATGTGGACGACAATTTCACAATCCTTATCAAAAATGCAAATGTACAAAGTTGCTAAATTCCTTGCAGTGTGGAAAGACCTATTGGCACATGGCTAAAAGCACATACAATGAGGTTTATACACCAAGCATTGCTTGTAGTAAGAAAGACTAGAAACAGCCCATTTATTCATCAAAAGGAGAGTGATTGAATACACCATGACACACCACTAACAGAAATCCTACACAGTTAGGAAAAAGAAAAAGGCATTTTGTACTAAAATGGTAAGTTTTCATAGACAAATTATGCGAATTAATGAGAGCCAAGGGCTATCTTTTATGTAACAAATAAGAAAAGTTTTTATGTTAATTTTTGTTTGCATAGTGAAACAAAATTTATATTCAAAATTAATAGGGCGCAAAAAAGAATTAAATTATGCCATTTGCAGGAAATGGAATTGGTGCTCAGCATGTTGTATGAAATAAGGCAGGTTCACAAATTCAATATTATGTGTTTACTCCCACATGCAGAATCAAGGTTTACATACATTTATATAGATATAATGATATATATACATATACACATACATGTGATATCTGTCTGTCTGTCTGTCTGTCTATCTATCTGAAAAATGAAAACAGAGGGGACAGGATGGGGACCAGTTGGAGGGGAAGATTTGGAATAGGAGAAGGGTGAGGGGTTGACCAGGAGAAAAGTACAATGATATTCATGTATGGAAATGCCATAATAAAACCCACTATTTGTATACTCACTTAAAATGTTAATTAAAAAAATTAAAATAAACAGTTAGTTACTCCATGGTTGTATACTGTAATACCACTTTAAGTTTTTGTCATGATGTTTGGAATAAGTAGCATAATTTATCCACATGGCTCAAAAGAATTTGAGACTTTGTAGTTTCCTTCTGATTCTCCATCCCATATGCAAATCTTTTTTAAGTTCCCCCTTACTGTCATTGTCTTTTGTTTTTCTCTCTGTCTTCTAGTAAAAAGTGAGCTCCAGTTTTGGGGTATGAACTGCTGACTCTGTGACTTTGGAAATCTACCTGATAGCATCTAGAGTCTTTGTTTAGAGAGGTTTGACCAATGCAGATGAACTAGAGGTCAACAAAAACTTCCTATAAAATGCTAGAATAGGACCAATTAGTCTTATTTATCATATCATTTCTGACACAACTATTTAACTCTAAAGTGGTGGTGGTAAGGCAGCATAGATACCATGCAAATGCATTGACATGGCTGAGTATGTTCTAATAAAACTTTATTTACAAAGCCAAACACATTTGGCTGATGTTTTGGATTTGGCCACCAGGCTGTAGCTTACCAACACCTGAAGCAGCCAACAAACGTCCCAAGAATTTATAAGGAGGATGCAATTCATTAGCAATCAATAAAGAAGACTGAAAGGAGGCATTGTATTGATCATTTTCAAAGAACAGAGGAGAAATGACAAATGGTAGGAAGTGTCCCTCCACAGGGTCCTGTTCAGGGAGGTTGTAGAGCCTTTGGTATCTATGGCCTTTCTAGGGGAAATGAGTTTATTTGGAGTGGGCCTTGAGGTTTATAACCAGCCTACACTTTTTGTCCTGTGTCAACTTCCTGCTCTGCTCTGAGTTTTCAGCAGGCAGTTTCTGCACGCATCCCCAATCACGTAGCTGTTGGCTGCCATGCTTGTCCTGGCACAGGGTACTGTGCTCATTCCAACTGAAAGCTCAAACAAGCCCTGGCTTCCTTCAGTTGCTTTTCACCAAGTATGCTAGTCACAATGATTTTAATCACAATGATCACAATACATCATCATTACTGTGAAAAGACCAAAAAAAAAAAAAAAAAAAAAAAAAAAAAAAAAAAAAAAAAAAAAAAAGTAAAGTAAATGTTTGGGGTAGGGTAGGGTCAGGGTGGGAGAAAGGGAAGACACTTAAAGAGAACTATTTGGCTGAGAGAAACAAGTTGTCTCAGAGAGAAATGTTCTAAAATATCAGAGCCAGAAGGGTATTTGCTGTCATTTGCTTTTCATTGTATTGATGGGGATGAGACAGGCATGAAGGGACATTCCTGTAATTTTAGTGCTGGGGAGAAAGAAGCAATGGGATTGAAGGTGTAAGACTAGCCTGGTATGTACAGAGAGACCCTGGCAAAACAACACCGCAACATAAGGGGAACAAGAGCAATGTCAAAAACTAGAACAGTAAATAAATAAACGAAAGAACAGACACATAAATAAATTTGAGCTCTGGAAAGAGCTGAAGACTGGTGTGTCCCAACACCAACCTAAGAGGGTTCGCTCCACTCTCTCTGCTGCAGGGCCTGATGGCATTTCAACACTTTCGTACTTGAGCGCTTATTAATGAACCAATTTCCTGCTTGCCACGCGACCAGATGTTGCAAGAAGAGCTCCTGTGGGATGGAGTTAAACCTCACCCTTGCATACCATACTGTTGTGAAACAGCACGCCGGTGAGAGGGTGACAGTTGCCCCGCCAAGTGCCAAAATCTAGACATAGCTGCTTCCCCCATCACCTTTGTTCCCTCTCACTACCACCACACTGAATCATGAATAACAAGAAGCTAGGGTGTGAGCATATACTGGGTGGGGATTTTGTGTTGGCATACTGGCGAGGCAAGGCTCCTTGACAACATAGGTGCAGTTGGGGTTGCTAGGAAGCCACCTTTGCAGAAATTGATTGTTAGGGCCCAAATGGTCTTCTTGGAGAGCTGTGTTTTCCTCAGCTGTCTGGACATGCTACCTTCACAGGGCAGGCCTCCTCAGGCTTGAAGAGGCATAAACCCTGAGCCATAAAAGTCAATACTTCAGGGGAAGGAAGGGTGCATTGCCAGGAGCCCCTTCAAACTCAGCAAATCACGAGGAGGTGAGGACATAACTGTTCCACTTATGTCTTGCCAGTGAAGGGTCCTCATGACTTAAGGCCTTTCTGACCGGGCATTGATTGATAGCCCTTTCTTCCTTTCTAATCCCTCTGAAAAGTGGTTCTAACTAGCTGATCCTTCCAGTAATCATGAGGTCTAGGGCCGGACCCTAACACATTCCTCTTGAGGCATAGTTACTCTAATGAAACAAAATGAGAGAGAGAGAGAGAGAGAGAGAGAGAGAGAGAGAGAGAGAGAGACAGAGAGATAGAGAGAGAGGGAGAGAGAGAGAGGAGCAGTGAGAGGGCTGAGAAGAAAGATGGCATCAGAAAAACGAGCCTGGTGAGGACCAAACCTCCCTGAATTCTACCCCGGGCCCTGTGACAAAAGCAGGAAGAGGAAGACAGGCTAAAGGGGCAGGAATAGCTTGGAGCAATGGTTTGAGAACTGACAGCAGAAGAGAGACCAAAACCACAACACAGTTAACATTTTTGTTGGGCATTGTTTGATTCTTTAAAAAGCCCCTAATCTGAGAAGGGGCCATCCCCTGGCAAAGGGTTGTATTCTGGACAAGAGGAAAATCTGGGTGGAACATGGACGGGCTGCGTGGTCCGTTCCTCAAATTACTCCCCACCAACATCCCATGATGCTGGAAAGCCCCAAGGCTGGCTTTCCTTTCCTTTTGGCCACAGTTACGAAGTTCACTACATGCGTCCACGAGAAGTCCGTGCCGACACACTCAGCTGAAAAGGCACAACGCCAAGATTCAGACCCAGGTCTATCTGCTCTCAAGCTCCACAGCACACCAGGTCACACCGGCGGCTCCAGCAGAGTCACTCCTGCAGCATTAAGTATTCTCCCAATCAGCTCATCACGTGGCTTCCTGAGCAAGAGGTCAACCAGTCACCCAGGGCCACACCATGGTCTCTGGCAATTTGCATTTGCATTTTGTTTCTCTCTCTGTCTCTCTCCTCCCTCCTTCCCTCCCTTCCTCTATCACTCCTTTCTTTCCCCTCTTTGCTTCTCCCTCTCCTTCTACGTGTGTTTCCATGTCTCTTTCTCTATCTCTTCTTCCCTCCCTCTCACTCATTTCCCCCTTTCTTTTCTTTTCCCTCTCCTTCTATATGTTTGTGTGTCTGTCCCTCTCTCTGTGGTGGGTGTGTGTGTGTGTGTGTGTGTGTGTGTGTGTGTGTGACTCATTCTGCAGACCTGAATTTGACTAATTTCATTTTTATTTTTATCTTTTCCATTGTTTGTTGGGGTAAAACTTATCCAGTTTTTCATATGAACCTTATTAACCACTAAAACCCACTAAAAACACTTCCAACTCATCATACCTCCCCTGTTTCACCAAGTCAGCATTTTTTCATCAAAGATAATCACTACTCCACATAATTTTTTTAAGGGGGAGAGGGGTAAGAGATTCTAATGTAACCCAGGCTGGCCTAGAACTCCCTCTGTAGTCAAGAATGATCCTAAAATTAAATCCTCTTGCTTTTATCTCCCAGACTTTGGTATTATGGGTGTGAATTATCACGCTCAGTTTGTGTGATACTGGGGATGACACCCACGTCCTCATGTATTCTAGGCAAGTACTCTACCAGTCAGCTACATGTCTATCCTGAAAATCACCGCTGCAATATTATTTTCTACACGGTGGAGGGGGATGGGGATGACTGAATTCTGAAAGCTGTCTTCTGATGTCCATTCATGGGCCATGAAATATATATATATATATATATATATATATATATATATATATATGATTATAAATATATTTTAACATATGTATTAAAACTATGAATATCCTACATGTACATAATCACACACATATAAAACTACACATGTATGTATTTATATATAAGTATGTATATAATATGTGTATTGTATATATTAAAACTACATATATGCTAGAAGAGGCTGTTGGAGTTTTCATCACTATGTCAAATCCCCCAGATAACATTTTATGGTTGTGAGCCTAGCCTTTAACAGCTGAGCCATCTCTCCAGCCCCCCAGATAACATTTTAAATGGATGAAAGACATATCTTGGATCATGGTTTCAGAATTTCAGTCCACAATAACCCTCTTCTGTTGTTTCTGGGCTGTGAGGAGGCAAAGAGCATAAAGGAAGAATGCTCACATCTCCATGGCCAAGAAGCAGAGAGAAGCCACAGGAAAGAGCCAGGATCAAGTTGTAAACTTTTTCCAAGGCAGGTCCGCAGCAACCCACCTGCTCCAGCCAGGCCCCACCTCTTAAGGTTTTATCATCTCCTGGTCATCTCTGTGAATTTAGAATCAATTTATCTGACCAAAGCTGAGTTCAATCAGGTCAGGGCCCTCACCTCACTGTCTTTGTAAACACCTCAATGTCATAGTGTATGCTTTACCAGTCTCTCAAGCCAGTTCAGCCATCAACCAGGATTAATGATCACAGAGGCTTTGGTGGGCTCTTCCTTTTCTTGAGATATTAATGCTTGTCATAATTCACTATCTTACATTTTATTTTCAGTCAGAATTAATGGTTTTTAATGGAAGTTTGTTTTCTCCTTCATTAAAAATCTAGTGTGGCCGATAGAATTTTCCAAATATGGACACACTGACTTCTAACTCATCCTACAAGCTGATCTTGCTAAGGGACATTAAAAAAACACACATATACACATATATAAAATATAAACATATATTATACACATGTAATTATATATATGTATAAATGTATATATACATATGTATACATACATATATCATACACACACACACACACACACACACACACACACACACACACACACATATACCACCCTTGAAGGGAAGGGAGCATTGGTGTTCCATTCCCCTCAAGTCTGTCTAGAATTTTGAGTCACCTCAGCTTACCAATGGTGGCAGAAATGACAGCGATCAAGGATGGCTGCCAAGGTAGAAAAGAGTTCTCAGTCTGGAGATGTCTCCTAGAGAGAAGGGACACACCCTTACACGAGACACCCAGTGACATTTACTTTGGTCGTTGGTCTGGCACTCTAGTTCTAGCCATTTCTCAAATTGTTTCTTTAAAGCATCCCACAGTAACCATGTGTGATGATTAACCAGTGAGGTCTGGGATGAGAACTAAGTGCTCCCCACACCCAGTTTAGGAGTGTGGGTCATCCTGTAGGGAGCCCACTGCCCAGGTGAATGGCGAGAGGCCCAGCCCAGCCAGGCAAGGGATGTGTGGGAGAGGAGGCAGTTCTCTGGTTAAGAGGCAGATGGCGCCTGTGGATTCAAGAGGAGGATTACTCACAGAGATCTGATTTTTTTTTCTTTAATTTAAAATTACATTTACAGTTTCTGTTGTGAGCCTAGTCTTTAATGGCTGAGCCATCCGTTAAAGACGCCCATGTCTGCCTGCACTCTACCATCTTCCCGTGATGATAATGAACTAAACTTTTGAAACTATAAGCTGGCTCCAATCAAATGTTTTCTTTTGTAAGAGTTGTGTGGATGTAGTGTCTTTTCACAGCAGTAAAACCCTAAGTAAGACAGAAGTAGTGGTTAGAATATGGCTATCAGGTGTCAGGAATATGTCAGTATTAGGCAGCTTTTCATTGCTGTGTGAAGTACCTGAGCTAATCTATTTAAATAGAGAAAAGCCCCCCCCCTTTTTTTTTGCTCAACTTTATGGTTCTCCTTATGCCTAAAAGGAGAGAGAGAAAGTGGAGGGATGGTGTCTCCTATTCCCTTCCATATCCCTAAAAACTAGAAAACCTCTCACTAGCTCTGTATATTGAAAATTCCACCATCTCTCAATAGTGTCACAGGCTAGACACCACCACTTCCACACAAGGATCTTCTGGGGGACATTCAAGATCCAAACTATAGCAAAGGAAGGGCAGAGTGTGGTCTATGATGGCCATAAGCAGGCCATAGTGAGAAATCTGGCAGGTATGACACAGTGTGGTAAATAGTACTAGAGAGGAGAGTGATGGGTACTCTTGGATGGCAGAAGGCTGGGGTGAGAGTGGGGAACACATCAGAGCTTTCATGGAGGTGCACCCAGAAAGCAGTAGAACTGCCATTTATGGACCATATCAGTGCAGGATTTTAAGAAAATCCAGTCTGAGGGATCCTTTGCTAATATATATCTACGTATATATGTATATACATAAATACATGCATATATATATATGTACATATGTGTACACACATATACATATGCACACATACATATATGTACATACATATATATACACACACATATGCATATATATGTATATGTCTGCCTGCATACTCTCACGCTTCCCGTGATGATAATGAACTAAACTTTTGAAACTATAAGCCGGCTCCGATCAAATGTTTTCATTTGTAAGAGTTGTGTGACCGTAGTGTCTGTTCACAGCAATAAAACCTTAACTAAGACAGAAGTAGTGGTTAGAATATGGCTATCAGGTGTCAGGAATATGTCAGTATTAGGCAGCTTTTCATTGCTGTGTGAAGTACCATATATATATGTATATGGTATATATATATGTATATGGTATATATATGTATATATATGTATGTATATATGTATATGGTGTATATATATGTATGTATATATGTATATATATGTATATGTGTATATATGGCATGAAGGGAGTATAAATAGATAAGTATAAGGACCAGGGGTAAGAGTGCCTTACTACACTGGACACACCAATTGATTGTCCCTTATTCCCAGACATCTTCAGAGGGCCCTGTGAACCCTGGTCCACCGAAAAACAGCAACAAGAGCAGAAAAATCTTGGTTTCTCCCATTTTTGGTCTTCCAATGGCAAAGCCCTTCCCATGGGGGTGTTGGCTTACATGCATTTCTGGTTGGAAGCAGATACAGTGGCCTGGCTGTTTACCCAGGTCTGTGTTTATGAGGTGCTGTCATAGACTCTGATGTCCATGGTGTCACCAGAGAAGACCTGAGATGGCCTGGAAGAGGATCATTGAGCCTCTAGAGAGCCTACACACTCTGTATTGTCTAGTTCTCACAGTAGCTTGTGTGAGCAGAGCCACGTCCCCTGCCCACCCCACCCCTCTGCCCACAGTTCCCTGATTTGTTGATGTTCTAGTCCTTGGAAAATAGAATATGTCTCTATTTGGAAACAGTGTCTTCCCAGTTGTTATTAAGACATAAAGTAGGATGAGCTCATGAGGGAAGGACTCTGTCTCCATGGAGGAATTGTACTGTTTTGTAAGAGGGTGTTTAAACCTTCCTTGCTCCTAAGCTTTGGCCCTGGTATGATACAAGAAAGCCCTCACCACATACCAACCACTCAGTTCTGGACTTCTTAACTTCCCAAACTCTGAGTCAATAAATATATATTTAATGCTCTTTAGTGGTTATTTTTATTCCCTTCTGATGATGCTTAAACTCCATATAAAGAGTTCACCTTGGCTTCCACGGCACAAGTATTGCTCCCAAGCCTGCCCCCACCATCCTCCCCATTTTTCTGAAAGTGAAACACTTTCTGATGAGGATACACTCTCTCCTCTGTTAGAACACAGGTCTGGAGTCAGAGGCTGGATCTTATAGCCCGAAGATATCAGACCATTCCCCTCTGCAGCTCTCTCTGGGACAGAGAGTTAAGAAGCATCTTGAGCTGTGGTTTGACAGCTCTCAATTTATGGTACCTGCTTCCTCCATGCTCTTTATCATATGCGCTGTGTCGAACTAAATCAATCTTGTGATGTGAAACGTCATGACACCCCTAACAAATTGTAAAAGCCAGGCCTCTCCTTTGTTCCTCAGAGGCTGCTGGGAAGACAGTCCTGAAGACATCTCTCTGAAGAGGCTCCCCTGGTCTTCTCTCTTCTGCCATCCTTCTCATGGCAGAGTACTCTCCTTCTCTTTCTTAGTCTCCCTTAAACATTTTAAAAATGTGTATAGCTGTTTTATCTGTATATATGTTTGTGCATGCAGTGTCTTCAGAACCCAGAAGAGGGCCTCAGATCCCCTGGGACCGGATTTACCTGGGACTGGCTGTGAGTGTCCCCTGAGCACTGTCAACAGAACCAGGGTCCTCTGCAAGAGCAGCCAGATCTCTAACCTGCGGAACCATCTCTCTTGCCACAGTTTGTGGCCCTTCTTATTAGCATATATTCATTGTGCAACATGATGAATTTCACTGTGACATTTTTCAGACATGCCTGCCATGCACTTCGATCACAGCCACTGCCCCGATACCTGCTTTTATTCACCTCCCTCCTTCCCCTTGGCCTGTGTTATCTTCCCAAGGAGACCACTCTGCACTTTCACACCTTCAAAATAAATCTAGATTCTGCATTTGAGAGAGAGCACGACACATTTGCCTTTCCCAAGACTGGCTTATTTTATTTAAGCTGGTGCTCTCTAGTTTATCCATTTTCCTTCAGGTGACAGTATGCTTCTCCTTTGTGTGCCCACTATGAATAAGCTCACCCCTCCCAATTTGTATGTTGAAGTCCTAACCTTCCATGTGTTTGGTTTTAGGGACAGAACCCCCTGGGAGTTGATGTTAAGTGAGTTCACAAGGATAGAAATACAAGTGCTGTCTTTTCCTTTGTCCTTTTCTGTACACACACATACACACACACACACACACACACACACACACACACACACACACACACA
>NW_026591273.1:0-5134 GCF_907164565.1 Psammomys obesus | reverse complement strand
CACACACACACACACACACACACACACACACACACACACACACACACGAGAGAGAGAGAGAGAGAGAGAGACAGAGAGAGAGAGAGAGAGAGAGAGAGAGAGAGAGAAGCCACATGAAGACACGACTGAAAGTTAACCATCTATAGGTTAGAAAGGGGCCCAGAAACCCACTCTGTTGGCATCCAGAACAGGGACACCCACCCTCCAGAACCGCAACATATTCAAAGAAGCATTGTTGATGCCTCCCAGTCCATGGATGCTGCATCTGGATAGCTGACTGTATGATTCTTGCAGCCTCTTCACTTCGTCATCACACAGCCTCCTCACCAGCCTTCCCTCTAGACTTTGGGGCCTATTTGTATTGTTCTTTACACAGACCCAACGTGAGACTTCACAGCAAAGTGTTTCACGAAAAAAGAAAATGAGCATCAATTACTAATAATCTCTTTAGTCCTGAGTATCTTATGAGTGGCTGCAAGATATAATGATAATTTAACTACATGTCTGCCTCTTTAGGGGGGCTGAGGCAGTCTGGAAAAGTACCACCTTCTTTCAGTGCTTATCTCCAGAAGGTGGTATAATGCCCAGCACAGAGTAAAGGTTCAAGTCTTCATCCAGAAAAGGGAGGAGCATAGGCACTGCAGCCCACTGCACGGTGCTTTGGTTCTGTGGTTTGGGCAACAGGCTAGAGACTCGAACACCCGGCACCCCAGGTACCCATCTCGTTAACAATCAATTCTAGCTTATTTTGAATATTGGTATTTATTCACTCCTTACTATTTCTAAGCTCTCCCCGTTAAGCCGTTCTTTTCTAATATTTTTGGCATAAACTTTTTGAGATTATAATGTAATTGCAACACTTGTCCCTTCCCCTTTCCCCACCTAAACTTTCTCATATACCCCTCCCTTTCCCTCTTCAAATTAATGGTCTCTTTTTTCAGTAATTGTTATTGTCTGACTATGTGTATATACATGTACACTCCCAAGTATAGGCTGCTCGGTCTGTATAATGTTACTTAAATTGATGTCTTCCGGGCTGAATGTTTGGCAACTGATTGCTGTCTCTTCCCTAGGAAGGACCTCTTCTCTCACCCCCAGCTTTCCTCAGTTGCCTACCATCCTTTGTGTAGTGACGAGACCTCATGGGCTTTCCCCATCTGCTTTGGCATGTCCATTGGTGTCATCGTTGTTTAGCTTATGTTCGTGTTTTGTCACACTGTTGAAAGTTTGTCGGTGTAGAGCCTGACATTATTACTAGGAGACATAATCTTACAGCAAACTCCCTGATCATCTGGCTCTTAAAATTGTTCAGCCTCTTCTTCCACAATGTTTCCTGAGCCTTGGGTGGGGGAGGATTTATTGTGTGTGTACCCACCGAGACATTTCTGTATATATGTATGGGCATGTACATGTCATAGCGCACACGTGTCTGACCACACGTCAAAGGACAGGCTGCAGGAATGAGTTCTTTTCTTCCACCTTGTGGGGACCAGGGATCAAACACGGGTCATCAGGCTTGGTGGCAAGTGCCTTTCACTGGCTGTGTCATCTCACCAGCCCTTCTACACCTATTCCCAAGAGAAAACGTTTCCAGGCCAGCTGCAGATTAATTTCTCCAACTCCTCTGACAAAAATTTTTGGTGTCTTTGGCAATAGAATCAAGTTCTGGAAGGCAACTGAAAGTAATGGCAGTAGCCCATATTGTTTGGGGGGGGGTATTTCTTTTTGAAAATTTTTATTTTATTTTTATTAATTGTGGTTTATTCACTTTGTATCCTAGTTGTAGCCCCTCCCCCATCCTCTCTCATTCCCACCCTCCCTCTTCTTCTCCTATGCCCCTCCCCCAGTCCAATGATAGGGGAGGTCCTCTGCTTTTCCATTTGACTCTAGTCTATCAGGTCTCATCTTGACAGGCTGCATTGTCTTCCTCTGTGGACTGGTAAGGCTGCTCCCCCCTCAGGTGGAGGTGATCAAAGAGCCAGCCCATGAGTTCATGTCAAAAACAGTCCCTATTCCCATTACTGGGGAACCCTCTTGGACACTGAGCTGCCATGTGCTACATCTGTGCAGGGGTTCTAGGTAATCTCCATGCATGGTCCTTATTTGGAGTATCAGTCTTACAAAAGATCTCTGTGCCCAGATTTTTTGGTTCTGTTGCTCTCCTTGTGGAGCTTCTGTTCCCTCAAGGTCTTTCTATCTCCCCCTTATTTCATAATATTCTCTACACTCTGCCCAAAGTTTGGCTATGAGTCTCAGTGTCTGCTTCTGTATCCTGATGGGTAGAGTCTTTCAGAGGCCCTTTGTGGTAGGCTCCTGTCCTGTTCTCTGTTTTCTTCCTCTTCTGATGTCAGTCCCGTTTGCTTTGATGAATAAAGATTGAGCATCTTTCTCAGGGTCTGCCTTCCTGATTAGCTTCCTTAGGTGTATAGATTTTACTATGATTATCCTATATTACATGTTTAATATTCACTTATAAGTGAGTATATACCATGTGTGTCTTTCTGCTTCTGGGATACCTCACTCAGGATGATCTTTTCTAAATCCCACCATTTGCCTGCAAATTTCATGATTTCCTTAGGGGGTATTTCTAATTGACAATTCCTGACATGGATCTCACTTCACTACTAAACTCTAGGGCAGTGAACACTGGCAGGGAAACTAATTTTGTTCACCAGAGCATAACTTGTGTGAGGCCCAAGGCCTGCATTCAACAGAATCTCTGGTTGATTGAGTGAGCAGGTCTCTTACACAGTAGATAAATGAACAGATGGCTTCCCTTTCTGTAGAGCAACACAAATGCCTCCAAAAGGTTGTTGGAAAGGCACGTCTCACACCAGATCTTAGTCCATTTATTTTAATTACAATATTAAGGAGTGAAAACAAATCTTGCCCTTGAAAGGCAATAAAGTCATACTTGAAAAAAATCTGGCCTCTTTTTTTTCACTTGCTCATTTTTTTTTTTGAAATAATTTTTAGATAAGCCATAAATAATGGTACTCAAATGAGATTCCCCACTTGGGTCCATCATGAAATTAGCTGCCAATCTTGGACAAGTTTCTAACCTCTGGTGCTATCATGTACCTCACAGGAACAGTTCTTCTGAGGTCCTGGGTTGGTGGCATCGGAGTTCCTTGAAGCCAGGCTCTTACTTATAATCCATTGTTTTCAGTGCTATTACTAAACAGGACAGGCTGAGGGCGAGAGATGCTGGGTAAGCCTGTGTGGCTGCAGGATTGAAGCCGCAGAGGAAAATGCAAAGGAATGAGGCTGGGTGGGTGAGAAATATTTAAGGAAGGGTGTGTGTGTGTGTGTGTGTGTGTGTGTGTGTGTGTGTGTGTACAGGTAAGTTCAAAAGCTGCAGGTTGCCATGTACCAGATTGTAGAGTATGGAAGATTATTGGTCCTGAAGCTGGGAAAGGCCACCTGGATAAATCTCTGTGGTGGCCAATTTTTTTGGAGCTGTGTGATGAACAAAAAAAAAAAAAAGAAGGAAAAGAAAAGGAAAAGGGGAAAAAATAAAGAAAGTGGGAAGGAAAAGGGAAGGAAAATAATTTCCCCATGGATTACTATGCTGTCATAAATGAATGATGCTACTGCTCTCCAGGTGACCTTGGCTGGTCAGGGTTGTAGCTCTGTAGACTTGTCTTGGAGGCTGCAATCTGCTTGGCAGCCTTGCGGGTGTTGAGGGGAGCATCAATTATTTGGTTTTTCATTGGGCAATTGCAATTCTGCTGCCTGGCCTGGTTCAGCCACTGGGATTGGGACCCCTGGCCCGGGAGATGGAGCAGAGGCTGGACATGGGTATGTAAAGAAGAACACGTGTACTTACAGTCCTCAGCCCAGGGCAGGTATGTAAGAATGGAATAGCTCAGCAGGCACCAGGGTCAGGGCAGCAACAAGCACAGTTGCTGCTATATGGAGATGTCTCCTATCCCTACCATCCAGCTTTTCCATGGGAGCTGGGATTTTAGTCCAGACCCCCAAACCAGCCAGCCAAACAGCAACAGCAAAAATATTGTCTGGTCAAGCCAACATGTGATTGCTGCACTTGGGCTGTCTCCTTGTGGGCCCCTCAATCCTTTGGTGGGCTCCTATATCCTTCAATGCTTGTGGGTGGTGAAGGCCATTTCAGCCAGTGCTAAAGGATCTTAGATATATATGTGACCTGTCCTCTACCCCCCCCCCCCCCCAGAAGACTACTGGGATGAAACACACATCGGGAAAAGGTGGCTGTGGTAAGGGCATGAGTACTGTGCACAGGGTAAAAGGGAGTGATGGATGCTGGTTTCATGTGGGCTACACAAACCCTCTCCTCCATCCTCCAGGCTCACAGTGATTTCCATAGGCCTCCCTGGTCTTGTTCCTAGGTGGTAAGGAGAAGCTGAGGGTTGACTGAGTAGCTGTGGGGCGTGGAAGGATTTCTCTCTGCACCCTTCACAGTCCTTGCCTCTGAAACAGTAGGTGCAGCTCCAGCCAAGGGGAGCAGGTGCACCACTCAAAACCTTGTTATGCACTCTCATTGCCTGCACAGCTGGAAACAGCTGGCCAGCTGAGGCCATGGCAAAGAGGGCACAACAAGAGGAGGGAGGGGACCCGGTGGAATAGAGTCCCCTGCTGGCTCCAAACTGAGTCTGTCTTGAGACTCAACACAGTCGGATTAAACAGGCAGAGGGACATGGCAAGAGGGACAGGGAAGTCTCCACTGCGTCATATACGTCTCAGCTCTATTAAAACAGTCCCACCAGACAAGCAATTTTCTAGAAGTTTCTACGGTGCAACTTCTTTTCCAAGACAGATTATGGAAGGTGTTTTAAATTCTTTTTTTTTTAATTTTTACTTTATTTTTATTATAATTACAGTTTATTCACTTTGTATCCCAGCTGTGGCCTCCTCCCCCATCCCCTCCCAATCCCACCCTCCCTCCCTCTTCTTCTTCTATGTCCCTCCCCCAGTCCAATGATAGGGGAGGCCCTCCTCCCCTTCCATCTGACCCTGGTCTATTAAAAGGAGAAAGACACTGTTCTTACTTTGAGCACCAGCTCCTCCGTGGTTTGCAAACTCTATACTGGGGACTTGCTACATATTTGGGGGGGCAGGGAGTGCAATATGCTAATTGGCCTGAGGCACTAGAGCT
>NW_026591272.1:0-2852 GCF_907164565.1 Psammomys obesus | reverse complement strand
TTCACCTGAGATTGTTGAATTTTCACCTGCAAAGAATGAACTTTCCTGTGCTATCGCTGAAATAACCCCTGTAATGATGGAATTTTTCACCCAGGATTGTTGATGTTTTATGTCTGTCATGTACATTTGAGTCTGCATGTCCAAGTTAGTCTGTCTTGTCCAGTGGAGCCTGTCAGGTATAGCTGAGCCTGTCTTCAGCTTAGCTTTTCTCATCCAGCAGAGAATGTCATGTCCAGTTGATCTTATGTCCTGCTGAGTCTGCCTTGTCTGGCTGAGTTGATCACATTAAGGCTATCTACAGCTGAGCTTGTCATATCCCACTGAGCCTGTCCTGTCCAGATGAGCTTATCTGTAGAAGAGCCTGTAATGACCAATTGAGCCTGAATCAAGCTGAGCCAGTCTCAAGCTGAGACAGTCTCTAGCTGGGCCTGTCATGTACATTTGAGCCTGCATGTCCAACTGAGCACTGTCCACTGTCCACTGTCTTGTCCAGTGGAACCTGTCAGGTGCAGCTGAGCCTGGTATGTCCAGCTGACCTCCCAATGGCATCCCAATGGTACTAGTAGGATATCACAAAGATATTGTGCCTTCACTATCCTACCACAATAGAGAATTATGACATAATAGACTGGTGACCTCACCATGGTATTATTGTGACATCATAATTGTACTATGACATCACAATGGTAATATTGTCTAGTCATAATGGCATAATGACATCACAATGGTACTATTCGAACATCAGAAACAGATTGTGACAACACAATGCTACTAATGTGATTTTGCAAGAGTATTATGACAACACAATGGTTCTAGTAGGACATCACAATCTCATAGTGACATCTCACTGGTTTTATTGTGACGTCGCTGAGAATTATGACATAACAATTGAATAGTTATATCACAATAGGATTGTTGTGACATCACAATTGTATTATGATATCCCAATGTACAATTGTCAAGTCATAATGGCATCATGATATCACAATGATACACAATGCTACTTTTGTGAAATCACAAGGGAATTATGACATCACAATTGTTCTACCAGTACATCACAATCGTATTGTGACATTACAGTGGTACTAATGTGACATTGACAGAGAATTATGATATTACAGTTGAATTATGACATCACAGTGGTAGTATTGTGACATGACAATTATACAATGACATCACAATGGTCATATTCTGTACATCTGTGACATCTCAAGGGGATTATTATAGCATAATGGTACTAGTAGAACATCACAAAGGTATTGTGACAGCACAATGGTTCGATTCTTGCATGACTCTAGAACTATGACAATACAATTGAATTGTGACATCACAATCGTAGACTTGTGACATAACAATTGGTCTATGACATCACAATGGTACTATTCGCTAGTCACAATGGCATTCTGATATGAGAAAGTTGCTGGTGGGATATCACCAATTTATTGTAACATCACCATGCTACTATTATGATATAGCAAGGGTATTATGAAATCTCAATGGTGCTAGTAGGATGTCACAATCTTATTGTGACATCACAATTGTTCGAGTGTGTCAATACCAGAGAATTATGATATAACAATTGAATTGTGACATCACAATGCTACTATTATTACATCAGAAGTGAATTATGACATCACAACGGTACTAGTAGGACTTCACAGTAATACTGTGACATTACAAAATTACTAGTAAGACATCACAATCATATTGTGACATCAGAGTGGATCGATTGTGACAGCAGTAGAGAATTAGGATATTACAATTGAATTGTGACATCACAATGGTACAATTGTAACATCATAATTGTACTACGTCATCACAATGGTACTCTTCTTTAGCCAGAATAGGATTACGACATCAAAATGGTACTCTCTTCTACCTCACAATAGTACTATTATGACATCACAATTGTGTTATGATATCACCATGTACAATTGTCTAGGCATAATGGCATCATGACATCACAATGGTACTAGTAGGATATCACAAAGGTATTTGGATACCACATTGCTACTACTGGGACATCAGAAGGGTATTATGACATGAAAATGTTACAAGTAGGTCATCATGATCTATTGTGAAATTACAATTTTGTGTTTGTCACAATCCTAGAGAATTATGTCATTACCATTGACTTCAGACATCACAATGGTACTATTATGACAGCACAATGCTACTATTGTAACATCGGAAGGGTTTTATGAAATAACAATGGCACTAGTATGCCATCACAATCCCATCATGACATCAAAATGGTAAGATTTTGACATCACTAGAGAATTATGACATTACCTTTTAATTGTGACATCATAATCATACTATTGTGATATCACAAATGTATTATGACATCACAATGTTACTAGGCTCTATTCACAATGGCATTATGACTTCACAATGGTACAATTAAGACATCACAAAGACATTGTGACTTCACAAAGGTACTATGTGACATTGCATGTGTATTATGACATCACAATGGTACTAGTAGAACATCACAATCATTTTGTGACATCACAATGGTATGATTGTGACATCACTAGAGAATTATGACATTTCAATTGAATTGTGACATCACAATGATATTATTGGGACTTTACAATTGTACTACGACAACACAATGGAACTATTCTCTAGTCAAAATTGCATTATGACAACACAATGCACAATTAGGATATCACAAATATGTTGTGACATCACGATGCTACTATTTTAAAATCACAAGTGTATTATGATATAACAATGGTACTAGTAGGACATCATGTTCTTATTGTGACATCATTTTGTTGTGACTGTGACATCCCTAAATAATTATGATATTACAATCATATTGTGACTTCAGCATGGTACTGTTG
>NW_026591271.1:0-5406 GCF_907164565.1 Psammomys obesus | reverse complement strand
AGAGAGAGAGAGAGAGAGAGAGAGAGAGAGAGAGAGAGAGAGAGAGAAGAACCTTAGAAACCTAAATGAAACTTGCAGAAAAATGAACATAATGCCTCCACTGTTTAGTGTGCCACTCCAGAACTGTGTTGTAATGTCGGGGCTAGCCCGCCCGGGGGCATTTCAGTCTGGGTAGAGCATAGGCAGGCAGAGCAGTTGTGTTTATCTCCAGCAGTGCTCACTCACTCCTTGGGTGCCCTTGCAGACTGCTCGTGTGCGAGCCTCCGGGGCCTATCGACACTGTCGGTATGACGGAATCACTATTCTGGGCAGATGACACAGAGCCCAGGGACTGTCTCCTGTTCTCTGAAGATGGCTGTGTAATAGGATCACGGCTTCATCAGGCAGTTCAGGCCACACTTTGGAGCAGCTGGCCTGAGGGGAATTATACCTGAGTGAGAGAAATTGATCCCAAGCCCCAGCAGCATAGACCTTGTTTCAGCTCCTCAGACAGGCCACACTTTGTCACCTTCGCACAGTCTGGTCCTTCCACTTGTGACTCTAATGTTTCCTTTCTTGGTCACTGGGTCTGCGTAAGTGGATGTCATGTCTCTTGTGGAGAACCTTCCTTTGCAGAACTCTCAAAGTGTTTTGTTTATTCCAGTCCCTGATGTAAACTCTGCATTTACAAACAGAAGGTATGTGTGTATGTATGTGTGTGTGTGTGTGTGTGTATGTGTGTGGTGTGATATGTGTGTGTGTTTGTGGTATGGTATGTATGTGTGTGGTGTGTATGTATGTGTATGCGTGTGGTGTATGTGTGTGTGTGTTGTGTGATATGTTGTGTGTTGTGTATGTGTATATTTGTGAGTGTGGTCGTGTGTGGCATGTGTGTGTTTCAGGGGGTATCACACAATCCAGGCACATAGGAGGCCTTCCGTACATGTCTGTGACCTGAACCTCTATGCTGAGGACGGCCAGGAGGAGGGAAGGAAGCTGTGCATACAGGCGTCTACAGTGGGCCAGGTTCTCCCTCGGCACACAAGCTTTTACACAGTGGCTGCTGAAGCTCTACCATGGTGCCTCTTTACAAAGGGAAGCCAGGAGCTGTTGGAGGTACCATGGCTTGACAGTGGTGTGCCGTGCCCAGTCCTGTCCTTCAGTGACTCCAGTCTCTACAACATCTCATATTGTAGCTGGTTGTGGTGGTGCCTGACTTTAATCCCAGCACTCAGCATGCACAGGTAGGAGGATCTCTGTGGGTTTGAGGCCAACCTGGTCTATGTAGCGAGCTCTAGAACAGTCAGTACCACACACACACACACACACACACACACACACACACACACACACTCACACACACACTTAAAACAAACTTCCTCTTGTCAATGAGCCTCTGTTTTAAGCCTTTGCTGGAGACAGAATTATGGGTATATTGGGCTCTCAAAGCTCAATATCTTGGGTTTCTAGAAACATCCTTGCTAGGACAGCAGCCTCTTTGACTTCTGGGCTGAGTTGACCCATGCAATAATTCAAAAACTTCATCGTGTTCATCTCCTTGAGTGTGTGGCCTGACCCTTAAACTTGATTTTTGTTTTCAGTGATCTTCCAGGTCGGGTAGTCAGAGTCAAGGACATTAGCTCCGTGTTGACCCTACTGAGCCACGTTTTCTTTGTGAACTTTCATCTGGTAATAATGTTGGAGTGAGTAGACTTTTAAAAAAATATTTGCATATCTCATTTCCTTGTCTAATCAGTGCTGTGAGAATAATGTCCCACTTTTCATGCTCGAGCGAACAGCTGTGGCAGTGTGTAAGGCTTCAGGGGCCGGCTCATGCAGCCGTTTCCCTTCTTACACTTCCCATCTCATCCCAGCTCTGCCGCAGCCCGCGTGCTGGACTCTCTTAAAAAAGACTGATCTCACCAGCAAAATGATCCCTTCTTGTACATAACATTTGTCTTCAATTTAAAGGGCACCTTTGTCGCAGCTGCAGCACGGGTCTGAACATCCTTTTTGGACCTGCTTCGTGAAAGGTATACTGTGCCCAGAGTCTGCTTCAAAAGTCCTTTTAAGGAAGGAGGAGAGCCAGGAGGTTTAAGAATGGCTTTTTCTTTGACGTGTCTTTGATTATTCATGACCTCACAAGTGTTTAGCTTATAGATCACAACTAGGCTGAAGATGCCAGGTACCTCTTTTCAATAATAAGCACAGGATTCCCCCCTCCTGAAGGTGTCAGCGGGGGTTGGTGAGCTTTTGTGGTAAATAGAGCCCTCTACCTGTGTCACTCTCAGGAATCCCTCTGTAGATTTCAGCATGATCTTAGTTATTTCCTGATACCATCTGAGGGAGGGGTGTCCTTGAGGCTTGAACCCAGGGGTCTATTCTCTGCCTTCAGCTAAGGGAGTCACTAACATGTCGTTTGAATGCTCGCTGAGGATGGGCATTTGAAAGAGTATGTAGAGGGAAAAGAAGAAATAGAAAAATCAGTGCTGCCTGAGAGAGGGGGAAGGGGGACTTGAGGAAGGGTCATTGCACTGGTTAGTTTTCCTGTCTCTGTGACAAAGTGACTTAAGGAAGGAAGGGTTTTCTCTGGCTTCCAGTTTGAGGGGTGTCAGTTCATCATGACAAGGAAGCCATGGCAGCAGCTGCTTGAAGCAACTGGTGACATCGCAACCACAACCAGAGCCAGGAAGCAGAGGGTGGCGAGTGCTTGCGCTCAGTCTGCTCTCTCCTTTTTCTTCAGTCTAAGGGCCAGCCTACGGAACGAGCCATCCATAACCTCAGCTAGCCTATTCTAGACAGTCCCCCATGGGAATGCCAGGCACTTTTCTCCTGGGTGATGTTAGGTCCTGTCACATTGCTAATTATCCACCGTAGTCACAGAGACACAGGCCTGACTCTAAACACAGGTGGGAGCTTGACCTTGACCTCAACGCTGATATTTCTTCCTCACAGCTGGGGAAGAAAAACAGTTTGGAAAGAAGAAGACCTATGGAGAAACTTTTAAGGTGGGGCAAGAAAGTTGAGGCTGCCTCAGAGGATGACTTCTGTCCTCCAGGTCGAAGGGGTTAGTAAGTTGGCATGGTGGGAAACTTAGGAAGAAGCTGGTGATAGTCAGATCTTGGTTGCTGAAAACAAAAGGTCCTGAGAAAACAAGCTTAGAAGAGTTTGTTTGGGTTCATAGTTTTGGAGGTTTCAAAACATGGTTGGGTGGCTCTGTTGTTTGGGGCCCATCGTGAGGCAGTTCCTTATATATATCAGGTTCTAATATAGACAGCTGTGAGCCACCATGCGGTTGCTGGGAATTGAACTCAGGACCTCTGGAAGAGCAAACAGTGCTCTTAACTGCTGAGCCATCTCTCCAACCCCTAGCAGAAACTTCTAATGAAGGACATTGAAGATCTTTAATATATCACCGACCAGCCAAACCAAGGTATCTGCATAGAAAATGCAATGGCAGGAACTGTCTGGATTTTACCCAAATTGTGATCTTAGCTGCCATCACTAGCACTGTGTGTTTAACACCCCTGCCCTGGTTAGGTGGCTAGGGGAGGTATATTAGTGACTTCTTGTCGCAGGGACAAAATTCACGACAAAAGCAACGTAAGAAAAAGAAGCAATTTTCTTTCAGTTTGTGATTTTAGAGGCTAGCATCCATCTTGGCCAGAAAGACACAGGTGAAGGCTTGGTCCATGGTGATGGGAACTAACTATGGAGTTTTTCCCACCTACTGCCAACCTGGAGCCAGAGAGCTTGGGCAGAAAGTGGGTTTTGGCTATAATGCTCAAAGGTCTGCCCTTACCCGGTGACCTACTTGAACCATCTGTCTTCCACCCTAAAAGGTTTCCACAGCGATCTCAAACAGCACCACTGGGTACTAAGCTTTCAAACATACATCGATGGGGGACATTTCATATTAAAGTTGAAAAGCTTTGGCTTTTTCTGGCTTCGTGTCCTTTTGTCCCGAATGTGGAAGAGATCCAAGTGAAACATTTAAAGGGGTATATCTCTTCTCAGGTGCTGTTCAGGGTGTTTTCCCTTCCCTTCCTTCCTTAGTTCCTAGTCATCAGTGAGGGTGCTGGGAGATCAGACAGTTTGGCTGAGATGTAGATGGAGCCTTCAAGCGGGCTTGTCTGGGATCCATGGAGAATCTGGACCACTGTATGTAGCAGGGTTGAGACAGTCCCTCACTTGTGTGGAGAGGCTTCCTTCCCCTAGGGGAACAGCTTAGAATCCAACGCCTTTGAAACTAGGCAGTTCTGTGGCTGCCCTGCATCTCTTCCCCGCTTCAGGTCAGGTGTCATGGACTCAGCTCAGTGATGGTAGTGTGTGTAAGTGTTACTGCTGGCTTTCAGGTGAGCAGCTCATGTTAAGATTAGCTCATGCTAATCTACTTCCTAAAGGACGGACTATCGACAGGTATTATTTGGAATTCTTCTGCATCAAAAATTTGCTTCTCCTTCATCTTTTATTTGTTTATTTATTCAGCCACGTCTTCTTTTTCTTTTGTTTCTTTGGCTTTTTGAGATAGGCTTTTATGGAGCCTAGGATGACTTCGAACTCACATCTGGTTAAGGTTGGTTTTGAACTCCCACTCCCATCTTTCCAGTGCTCAGGTTACAGGTGTGTACCGCTGTACCTGGTTTGACTGTTTCTTTGTATCATTATATATTTATGGACGTTTAATTTATGTTTTGGGTTAAAATTTAATTCCATTTCATTTTATTTCATTGCTTCAATTATTTCAGTTGTGCCTACTGGAAATTCTTTCAGCTGGCTTGATTCTCTTTCGCATGGTGTGTGTGTGTATGTGTGTGTGTGTGTGTGTGTGTGTGTGTGTGTGTGTGTTAGATCTTTCTTTCTAGCACTACAGGGTGCTCCACATTCCTCTTGTATTTTCCGTGTACCAGGGCCCATGATTTTGCCAAAGAACCCTGGTTTTTCTTATTAGAGAACATTCTGAGAAAGCACTATCTGGGTCCTGTGTGTTTTGCTGCTGCAAGGGAAATACACGTATATACCTGAGTGTGAGTGAGTGTATCCACTTCCATCTCTATTAAGCTAAACGTGAATTCACGTTATGCCCAAACTCTGATTATTATCCCATAGATATTCTAGACTTTTCCATGGTGACTTGCGTGTGTGTTACCTGCTCCAACATGGAGAAGCCAGGCTTCAGCTACCCACCATCCATTGTAGGGGTGGCTGGCTTTCAGAACTGTGAACCCCATGGGAAGTGTTTCATTACAGTTTGGCTTTGCAGCTCCCTGTAAGTTTCTTTCATGCATCTGCTGACGTAGTATCAAACAGGACAGTTTCTCCAATCCTAAATGTTGTGTGTCTTTCCTATTCAATCTTCTTTCTTATTCAAGCGTTTTCTTTCTTTCTTTCTTTCTTTCTTTCTTTCTTTCTTTCTTTCTTTCTTTC
>NW_026591270.1:0-13220 GCF_907164565.1 Psammomys obesus | reverse complement strand
CACACACACACACACACACACACACACACACACACACACACACACACAAATAATAAACAATTCTTTAAAAATGTTTTCAGTTAAATGGCCCAACAGTTTTATTTCCAGATACATGTATATGTCTGTATATATGTGTGTGTGCTTATACATACATATATACATATATGTGTATAACACACAAGTACACACATACACATATAAACATTGTCCATATGCTCATTGAAATGTGTACATCTATTTGTCTTGAATAAACTTAAGCACAGATGTTCATAGGATAATTATTCATAATATTCCCAAACAACTCTCACATCCATCAGCTGATAAATGCTAAAGACATCTGGTATACCTATTTAGTGAAATATCCATTCATTAAAAAGTACTGATATAGGCTGGAGTACAGGTGAATCTTGCAAACCTTGTGCAAGTAAAACAAGCCAGACACGAAGAAACATATAATTTTATCCCATTGATGTAAAGAGTAGGCTTATCTGTAAAAACAGAACGTTGGTTACCGAAAACTGGAGGTGGAGACTACAGAGAATGACCGTTGGTGGTGTGGGGTTTCTCTTAGGATGACGAAAATTCTGGAGTTGAGGAAGAATAACAGTTGTAGAACTTGTGAATATTCGAAAACCCACCAAATACAAATGTGTAAACAGCCGAATTTTATGGGATGTGAATTGCATCTCATTTTTTTTTTTTTTTTTTTTTTTAAGCGAGCCAGTGTGTGCACACTCAGGCACTGGCTTTGGTCTGATAGTGGTGGTCTTCCTGCCATTCCTTTTTGGGAGCTGCTACTGCACCGCAGGCTGACAGTGGTGGAGAACCCGCCCTTCCCTTCCACGGGTCCCGTCCTTCCCAGCATTTCTCCTGAGAAGCTTCCGGGACGCTCATTTCCGTGTTCGCAGGGGAGTCACATGGTATCCCTTCCAGTCGTGCCACACTTCCCTTTGTGGCATGGGAAACCCTGCCTTCTCCTTTCATCCTTACGTCCTCACACGCTTCCTTCTGTCCTCACAGGTTTGGTTCTGTGGCTCCCGACGGACAGTACCGTTCACCTATCCAAAGCAAGAGTGCAAGATTCAATGCAATGCTGGCAACGCTGACCCCTACAAGATTAGCAGTGGCTTTCCAAGCTATGGGAGCCATGAAGGTAGTAGACTCTGATTTCAACTAAATCATTGTCTCTTGTTTCCAGAATGATTAACAAGGTCAGATGCTAAGATTCTCAGTAGTGGGGCCGGAGATCATCATTATGTGCTGAAGAGGGCCAATTGACAATGAATATAGGACATTTCTGCATCCTTGGGACTATATTCCATCTATCTGTATCTCAGAGGTGTGTTGCTAGGCATAGCTGGAGAAGTAGCAGAACTGCAAGAACCCAGAAAAATGACCCAGAGAAGAGTCATTTAAGAAGAGTATGTCTGCTAGAAAGCAATTAACTATTAACTCATGTCAGAAGACCATTATCTCTTTGCCTAGTTCATTAATGTGTATTTCTCTACACATGCTATCTGGCTGTGACATTTACCATTACAGGTTAGCATCCATGAGGCCAGAGTGTTAGAAGCCATCTCTGCCTCCCACCCTTCTCCCTCCCGTACATTGCTTTGGGCAGAGCCCTGATTCAGGGCTGTGTAAAGTGTAAGGGACTGTCTGCACAGTATCTCTCCTAAATGTGGAAGACTTCCAACAGCCGCCACTCAGCAAGCGATCTTCTGGCGGCAGTTCTGGGAGCAGAATGATGTATGTCGGTTAGTAGAAGCAGAGGTTTCTGGGAAGCACTGCACCCTAGGCATGTGGGAGATGGCGTGAGGACGTCCACACAGCTGGAAGTCTTGTATGTGCCCGTGTGCATACCTGGCGCTGGCTGAAGCCAGAAGTGGGCATCCGATCTCTTAGAACCAATGCTACAGATGTTTGTGAGCTACCGCATGGGTGTTGGGAAGCGAACTTGGGTCTACCACAAGAGCAGTAAGTGTACTTAACTGTTGTGCTGTCTCTACCGCCTGAGACTTAATTTTAAATCACACCAGATCTGCACAGTGGAGACAGCAGCTGCAGGACAGGTGTTTTCATTTTCTGTTCTACCGAACATTGTCATGGGGCTAGCGCGGATTGTCCTGTGGATCTTGAGAGCCATATTTGGCCCCGCCCCTTGTGGGCAGGCTGACACTCTTTGTTCCTGTCTGTGTAGGCGTATGATGGTGAGTGGGCCCTGAATTCAGAGGACCTGGACTCTAGTCTTATGTGTTCAGAAGTGGGGCTGTAGATAAATCCTTAGTCTTCTCTGAGCCTCAGTTTTATCATCGATAAAATGGACCTGATGATGGTGAGGTAAGAGCATGGCACGGAACAGCAGTCCTGTAGTCCAGAGCAGTTGGTACGTGGCTATTATCACGGCTTCTGTTACTGGCAAGATAGAAGTTGCCTGTGGCAAAGGAGTAAATGGCCTTTCCCATGCCTAGAACACTTGTTCCCAAGTAGGGCAATGTGAAATGCCTTGGGTTCTTTGGTATCTAGAATAAACAACAGCACTAGAATTGTTTACTGGTCTGCCAGCCAATGGGATTATATGCTGTGTTTGTCAACTTTCTGTTACTATACAGGGGTTGAGGGTGGGTGGGTTCTGAGACAGTTATAAAAAGGAAAAGGTTCTGGAGCTGCAGGCCACGGTCAGGCATCCTGCCGCTTTAGGGCATTGTGAGTTGAGTGCGTGCACAAGAATGCTCCTCATGTCATGACATCTGGGAGGCAGAGAGACTTGAAGGGTCTGCTCCAGCTACCTGTGTCTGCCTGTGACGACATAGCTGATAGGAACCAAACTGAAGGGAGAAAGGGTTTCCTTTACCTCCATACTTCCAGAGGGTATGGTTGTGGCGGGGACTTGAGACAGATGGCTACAACGTGTCCACAGTCAAGAAGCAGAGAGCGGTAGAGGCTTGTGCTCAGCTCACTTTCTCATTTTTCTTCAACCCATGGGCTAGTACTCACATTTAGAATAGATTTTCCTACTTCAGTTAACCTAATCTAGCTAATCCCTTACAGAAAAATCCCAGAAAATTGTTTTTGTGGTGATTCTAATGCCCATCAAGTCGGTGGCCAATTGACTGTAGGCTGAGCTCACAGTACTTCATGGGGACAGCCCTGGTGATCTTGCCTCCTTCTATTGGCCCCAGACTCTAAAACTCAGTTTTCCCCATCAGTGCTACAGGCTAGATACCAAACTGTCAACTCGTAGGTATGGGGGGGGGCAGCATTCTAGGTCCCAACTGTAGTGTCCAGGCCATGGGGGGTGCTTCACAGTGCCTAGAGGGGGTCAGGCCTTGTACATACTGCTGTGTTGCCCAGTGAATGGTGTTTCCAGTGGCTGTGTGGAATACTGAGTGTCCCCAGTGGAGACGGTTCTGACAGCCCTCTCGGCAGCTCCTCTTCCCCTGCCGCTCAGACATGAGACGGGTGTTTCCTCGGCTGAAACTTAAGATGCTTCTGTTCCTTCTTCTGTCGCTGATGAATGGAAAATGGATCCTTCCCTCCTGCGTGCATTCTTGATGCATTAGGGAACTGTCACCCAGGCTGCTCACAATGATGCTAGCTCAAGGCTGGGCAGGCCCACTCCTTTTAAACTTTGCCCAGCTGTCTGACTTTTCATGACTATCTCTCATTTCCATGGCATTCCTCAGCACGCTGAGATTGCTCTCAAAGGTTTGCCACAACAGCCATTCTCTACTCTGTGCCCAAAACGCCAGGCTCAATTAAATGATCAACAGGAAAAGGAGGAAAAAGAAGCCAAGATGTTTGGGATGGGGAGGCTTCAAGACCTTTTACTTGGGGTAGCTGGGAGGCCTTTCCCAGCAAGGAAGGGAGATGAGGACAACACCGTGAGTGTGGAGTGTGGAAACAGAGTGAGTGAGGATGTAAACAAGAGCCAACCTATACTTTTGGATTGATTCTGCATGGAGGTAAATGTTTTAGCACAAAACCCATTGGTCTTCACTTGTAAAGGCACAAAGGAGACTCTTGGGAGCTGCGCCCCATCCTAGCAGTGTCTTGTCTGGGGCGGGGGTGATGTTATCCACAGCAGTTTGCTCTTTGAGAATGCCCGTGTGCAGCAGGCAGGGCCAGCTGTATGTACCTAGCCCCCAGCCACCCTGTCTCCTTCTGTGACCTTAGAGCGCGCAAGAACCAGGTTCTTGTCTCATCTTGAGGGTCCTCTACGACCCCCTACTCCTGATCCCCTTCTTCCCATTTGGTCCTCTCTCCTGATGGCTTCACTGAAGGGTGTGCTGGGTGTTTCCTGAGTGTAGGGGGTGGTACCCAACTTACAGCCTTACATGAGATTAGTTTCACATACATCTCAAAGCTCTTGAAATTGTGCCTTCTTCAGCAATACCAGCCCTGTGCCCTATCCCAGTGCAGCCTCTATCCAAGACACGGCAACTCCCCTTGTGGGATTCCTTTTGGTGATAACAAAAGGTTGCCGCAGTGACACTGGGATTTAGGGTCCTAAATCCCGCATGAATTTTGGGAGGTGGGTCACGGTTCCATTCAGCAGACATGACCAACCCCAATGTGACTGTGTTTGGGCATTGTGTGTGCAAAGAGGCACCTCAAAAGAAATGCAGTTCGTGAGACCAGGATCCAAATTTACTAAAACTGCTCTCTACCAGAGATCTCCATGTGTCTGCAGACAGGGGAAAGGTCATTTGAGGACAAAGTGGGAGTGGCTTTGGTAAGCCACTGGCACCTCAATCTTGGGCTTCTAGACTCCAGACTGTGAGGGGGGGGGGATTTCTGTTATTGAAGTTATTTGGTCTGTTTTACTACCTCAGCAGGCTGGTATATATGCCAAAGGACCCAAAGAGTCGATGAAGCGCCTCCTTGACAGGCTGTTTGTCAGTCAAGACCGCAGCTGACTGGAACCATCTCTGCATCCTCCCCTCATCAAAGGGCCCGGCCCTGAACTAGGCAAAGAGAAGTGCTCTATGTGAGGTTGTCAGGTGAATAACTGAGTGGAATCGATGTGAATGGAAACAGCTGGAATGCGTGTCTGCCCCAGATGCTATAGGGAGGCCATTATGAGCGCAGCCCTGGAACCAGCCTCCCTGGGCTTTCACTCTGTCCCCATGACCTCAGAAATCACAGAGTCTCTCCCTTTCTTTAAAAAATAAACAGACCTACTGTGAGACCCGGAGGAGTTAGTACATAGAAAGGGCTTGTGTGCGTGTCTACATATACCAGAAACATCATGCATGTATTGTCATGGATGTGGGAGCGTGCAGGACCAAGTTCAAGTGCACTGACTATTACAAGGGCAGCTGAGGTGGTTCGGGTGAGAACTATGGGTAGTGGCACAAGCTCACTCTTGGCAGTGGATACTCAGAGCTTAGTTGAATGATGACTCAAAATGTGGGTGAGGGGAGGAATTTGCCAATGAGCTATGCTGGCTGTGTGGAGGCCGCAGACAACAGTAGCCACACCACCCTCCTGGAATCGGTGAAGTACCTGATCTTGAGAGAAGAGCAGAGCCTGGAGGAGCCTCTTCAAGTGTGGTAGGAGAGGTGGCGGCAGCTTCTTCGGTCTCTAAGACCTACAGGGATGGCGGGAGTCAGGGGGAGACTGCTTTCAGGGTGACCTCCCCACAGCCTTCCATAGGCTTACAGCGTCAGCAGTGAGCAGCAGGATAGGGTCTCAGGAGGGCCTTGACTCCACTTGCCCCACACTCGTTTCCGGTCTCTCATGCTGGGCACTCTTCCTCGAATGACTTTGCCAAGATCTGATTGTAAAAAGAACTCAAGGGTATGAGTGTGTCCTCAGTCTCCTACAGTGGCTCATGGGTCAGGGAAGACTTTTCAACCCCCAAGTGGGCTAGAGTTTGAGCAGTCCTTTGGGTCCTGTTCAAATAGAGATTTTACTGTTATTGACAGCATATTCAGTGGCAGCGAGGCCTATGCCGTCTTGTTCAGTCTCAGTGCCAGGTTTAATTGAGTGCTAAATGTCATGCAAGATTGTTAGCCTTCCCCTCTCTTCTTACCATCCTTCCATTTATCATTCATTCCATTTATCTAACCATTCACCAATTCATCCACCTGTTCAGAACCTACCCCCACACACATCCGTCTGTCCATTTACCTTCCATCCATCATTTTTTTGCATTGTTCTATCTAGTCATTCGCCAATATACCAATAGAGCCTTCCATACATATACCCTTTTGCCCATTCACCCATCTGTCCCTCCCCCTCCCCTCCTTCCCTCCCTCCATCTATCCATTCTTCTACCCTACTGTATGCTTTAGTGGGGCTAGCACTGATTGCCCTGTGGATCTTGAGAGCCACATTTGGCTCAGTTACTTGTAACTGTCTGACAGTCTGGCGTCCATTTTTTGTTCCTGTCTGTGTAGCTGTATGACGGTGAGTATGGGCCCTGAATTCAGAGGACCTGGACTCCAGTCTTACGTGTCCAGAAGTAGGGCTGTAGGGAAGTCAGTAGTCCTCTCCCAGCCTCAATTTTCTCATCAATAAAGTGGAACTGATGATCCTGCGGTTGAGGGGAAGGGGGCATCTGTATGCATTTTCCCGGTCTCTGGTGTGGACATTTCCAGGATTGACCACCAGAGGGCAGCAAATACCAATCTGCAGATTGTTTTCTTGCTGTGTATTTGCTCTGCATTGGGTGTCAGAAGTGTTTGGAATTTTGCTGTTGTCATCAGTGTATTTAGCTTCTTATCACCGTGAAAATGGAGGTGCACCATCTGTGTGATTGCCAGGCTCAAGATCAAGCTTGGAAATAATTTAGGCTTATTTTAGGACTAAATTATTTTAAATAATTTAGGACTTCAGGGCATAATTTGACTCATAAATATCTCTTTAAAAAAAAAACAAACCCAACAAAACCAAAGCCCTTTTCATCACTTTGGAAGGATCTGAAAACGCTTACGCATGGTTGCGTTGACTATGGCAACTGTTTACATTTTCACAACAGAAACTTAAACATTTGTGTTTTCCTTTTGAGACAGGGATGTCGTGCTGGCTGGCTTGGAACTCCTCTAATAGATCAGGTTGGCCTCCAACTCACAGAGATTCCCCCTGCCTCTGCCTCCCAGTCACTGGGATTAAGGGCATGTACTCAGCAACATCTGTATTTTAACATCTGTATTTATCTCCTGAACTTTGCCCTGAAGTCTGAGAGGCTGTAGATGAGCCAGAGATAAGCATGCGTGTTTAAAGCAGGTGTTTGGGAGGATGTCCATTTTGAATGTAGTTCCTTGAATGTGGGCCGAGTACCTTCCTTTTCAGCACTGCAGTGGCAATAGGCATGACCCAGAACAGCTGTGCACCCCACAGAGCCCCAGAGGGCACCAAAGGAGCTATAGACCATGAGAGGAAGCATTCAGGGTTACCCTGGCAGGGAGACAGAGATGGTGATGGAGAGCTGGCTAACGCCTCATAAAGTTAGAGCCCTGGGGCATTGTGGGTTGGAAGAGACCTCTAAGCCCTGAATCCCAGCATGTTTGGGATTGCATCTAAGGATTCAGACACGAAGAACACGAAGTTGGCCGCCGAGCTATGCCCCACTTCCACTGTGTGTCTTTTATAGAAATATTTCTGAGTGAGGCCTCTTGATCCCTGGCAGAGTAACCTAGAGCTGGCTTGCAGCCCATCCCTCCTGAGTCACATATCCAGGTCACGTTCACAGACGGACACCCTCAGAGCCTGTGGCAGGCTTGGGGCTTTTCATTGCTGAAGGACAGGGAAGTCCTTGGGCGTTCCTCCCTGTTCGTTGTGGCGCAGGAGCTTTCGATGCTGCAACTGTGCCAATGATTCAAGGATCAGGGCTCCTTGTCAGTGAGTCACAGAGGCTGAGCAGGCTTTTGGGAACCCAGCCTTCTGAGGCCCTGGGTGCAACCATGGCAGCTATAATGGGGACCATGACACTGCCATGGTGTGGACTGTTTACACATGTGCCTGGGTCCTGCTGGGAGGGGACTTCTCAGCACTACAGCCTACTTACCTGGGACAGCAGGTGTCTGGGATACAGCTGTGGAGATCTGCATGGCTCCATGGAAACTGTCACCTGTCATTGGGGATCTTTGTCTATGCCACCAGGAAGGTTGGATAATGGTTTCTGCCTGAAACCATTCCCACTTGGGATGAGTCCTTGTGAAGAATGCTGTCCGCTTTCTTCACATTTCACTGTTTCATGCTTCTGTCCCTTGCTTTAGCAGATTCGTAGAGGAAAGGATCCAAAGAGAAGAGCGACAGTCAAACGGTAGCTGGCTTCTGTTGAGGGCTTCCTGTTAAGGGACAGTATTTTATGCGCAGTCACCCATTTAATCATCTTAGCAGTCCTGTGAGATGGATATTTTCACAATTCTTGTGTTTAGTTGAGAAATATTGTGATTCAAAACAACAGAACAGTTTTCCCAGAGTTTGTCAGGACTCACAGTTCACTGGGGTTCAGTTCTTACCCAAAAGCAGGGCAGTTCACAAGGGATAGGTCTTCTGTGGCTTGCAGAATCCTTAACCAATAGCTGCTCCTGGATCACTGTGGCTTATAGTCATATTTACTTTGATTAATTTAGCTCAACCAAAAATTTACAATTGTCCACATTGAAAATCGTGGAGATTCTGCTCAAACTGGAATTTGTCAGATGTTAGCTGACCAGTGGCAGGACCAGAATCCAGGCTTCTACACCACCTAATTGATCTTTAGTGGGATGCTGACGTTTTCTAAGAGTGATGCCTTTTCTTGGTCCCAAGCATCTGTACCCCAGGAGGGCTAAGGAAGGGATAAGGCCGAGACAGTCTTCATGTTGAACTTCTTTATGGGGAAGTGCAGGCGATGTTTTTAAAACTACTTTATTTGGGGTTCCTAAAGTCTCTATCTCCCTTCCAATCTCCCAACTCTACATCAGAGAGAAAGAAGGTTAGAAGGGAAAAGGGACATAGACCTCTTTAGACTTTGCTCTGGCTGGTTTGGGCCATCGGGTTCTTTGGAAAATACCAATCTCAGTCGTCAGGATTTCTAGCAGTCCAGCAACATTAAACAGGAAAACAGCAGTTGTGGAGCAAAAGCCTTCTTTCTCATCTGTCCGTCTCCTCAAAACTCTCCTTCTCTCTCCAGGCTCGTATTTATACCCGCTCAGAGTCCTCAGAATCCCACTACCTGCAGCTGGCAGAGACCATGTCTCTCTCTGAGTTTACAAGGCTGTTACTAGCTGACAAGGACCACACCCCTCTATGAGGCAATTATCAGCTGGGGACAAACTAAAAGCGGACCCATAGCTCACTCTTGGGATTGAAACAAAAACATTTTTACATAACCTAACTGAGTTTTTTTTTTTAACTTTTATTAGTTATACTTTATTCACTTTGTATCCCCCCATAAACCCCTTCCTTCTCCCCTCCTAATCCCACCTTCCCTCCCCTTCTTCACACATGTCCTTCCCCAAGTCCTCTGATAGGGGAGGTCCTCCTCTCCTTCCTTCTGATCTTAGTCTATCAAATCTCATCAAGAGTGGCTGCGTTGTCTTCTTCTGTGGCCTGTAAGCCTGCTCCCCCCTCAGGGGAAGGTGATCAAAGAGCAGGCCAATCAGATTATGTCAGAGGCAGTCCCTGTTCCCATTACTATGTAACCCACTTGGACACTGAACTGCCATGGGCTACATCTGTGTAGAGGTTCTAGGTTATCTCCATGCATGGTACTTGGTTGGTGTATGTGTCTCTGGAAAGACCCCTGTGTTCAAATTTTCTAGTTCTGTTGCTCTCCTGTGGAGTTCATGTCCTCTCCAGATCTCACTGTTTCCCACTTCTTTCATAAGATTCCATGCATTCTGCCCAACAGTTGGCCATAAGTCTCAGTGTCTGCTTTGATAGTCTGCAGGGCAGAGCCTTTCAGAGGCCCTCTGTGGCAGGTTCCTAACCTGTTTCCTGTTTTCTTCTTCTTCTGATGTCCATCCTCTTTGCCTTTCAGGATGGGGATTGAGCGTTTTAGTCAGAGTCCTCCCTCTTGATAAGTTTCTTTAGATGTACAGATTTTAGTAGGTTTATCCTATGTTATATGTCTATATGAGTGAGTATATTCCGTGTGTCTTTCTGCTTCTGGAATAGCTCACTCAGGATGATCCTTTCCAGTTCCCACCATTTACCTGCAAATTTCATGATTTCCTTGTTTTTCATTGCTGAGTAATATTCCATTGTGTAGATGTACCACAATTTCTGTATCCATTCCTCTGTTGAGGGACATCTGGGTTGTTTTCAGCTTCTGGCTATTACAAATAAAGCTGCTACAAACATGGTTGAGCAAATGTCCTTATTGTGTACTTGAGCCTCTTTTGGATCTATGCCTAGGAGTGGTGTGGCTGGATCTTGAGGAAGTGCTATTCCTAGTTGTCTGAGAAAGCACCAGATTGAATTCTAGAGTGGTTGTACAAGTTTACATTCCCACCAGCAGTGGAGGAGGGTTCCCCTTCCTCCATAACCTCTCCAGCATGTCTAACTGCTGTTTTTAAAGAAACCAATACTTCCACTGCAGGGAAGGGACTACTTATGATGGGCGTTTATGGAAGGTGTTTAGAGGAATATTTAAAACCTCAATCCATTGTAATACTGTTCTATGCCTCATCTACAATACACTTTAGCAGGTCAAAAAAAGTTTACATTTCATTAGACATGTTTTAAATTTTCCTGGGCTGTTTTAATCAGACACCACAAAGGCCTGAGAAGAGAAACAAAATGAGAATTTGTGGGTTATCTGTATTCCTGAATTTCTTGATTTATTAATTTGAGGCATTTCTACATCCTTGCTGTGAGAGATAAGAGTTCAGTTCAGTTATGCAAAAACCCTGTTCTTCTTTTCCATTTCACCTTTTTTCCTTTAGTTTCAGGTTTTCCCATCATTTTTAATTTTTATAAAGACTACCAGATGACCTACAAATATCCTGCAACCTTCCATTTCCTATCCCAGCAACTCTATTTCTTGGTTTTATCCACTCCCCACTTTGGTCTGAGAAACTATTATTCATTTTTATATTGTGAAAACTAAAACATTGACTTTTCTTCTCCATTTATCACCTAGCTTTTGGTTTTTTATTATATAATTAAGACCTTGGCTATGCATTTGTCCACAGGAGAACTATGTAGAATATGAGGCATATATTTTCTCTATATACATCCAATGTCAAAATACTTTTACAATTTAAAGAACAATATCATATTATCAAAGTCAAATATAATAACACTTATACACTTATAAAATTAATCAAATTTATACATTCTTGACATTTACATAATTATATTTTTGTAAGGTTTTTGTTTTCACCTGTAGTTTTCAGTTGCCTTTTCCCCCCTCATTGGAAAAAAAAAAAAAACCTTAAGCAGGTATATCTTCTATTTCCAGCTCATTTTATCTGTTTTTGTTTGTTTTGGTAGACTTCTGGTAATAGTTAATCTTTTTTTAAAAAAGAACCCTCTTATCTTTTTGTTAGATTTTCTCTAGTTTTGTTGCAATACACAATAGACATCTTGAAGGGTATGAAAATAACATTTTGACTTTTTATATGTCTTTATTTTGCCCTTGCTTATTACTGACAGTTTAACCGAGACTTGTAAGTTGAAAATAACTTGCTTTAAAACCTTAAAGGTATTTCTCTGCAACCATTTTGCACCCAGTCTGTTCACGGGAAACCCTGTGTCTCCCTGTAGTGTATCTGAATTTTTGTCTCTGTAAGCTCTTTCTCTTAAGTCTTGAGTGTTCAGGATATTTTTCTTAGTGATGTGTGTAGGTCTGGACTTTGATTCATCCTGCGTGGCACTTGGCAGGCGCTTTCAGCTTTAAAGCTTATGTCTCCTTTAATTCTGGGGAGTTTTTCTCTTGACTTAGAATCCTGTTCCCTAAATCGTCTCTTTTCTCTAACAGCAGTGCGGTTGACTAGGAAAATAAAAAAGGTTGAGAAGCGGCGAGACCAGCAGTGACAATCGGTGTGACGTAACTGCCGTTATTTGCAGGATGGGAGGAAGCGCCCAGGTTAGCGTCAACCATTCACAGCGTCCTCCAAAGACCTTGCACTGAGCTTTGAAACTCAGGTAGAAATCAGTTGGCAAACAACATCGTGAAAAGACATTCCAGGCATGAAGGAATGCATGAAGTCACAGAGCAGGTGAACACTGAGGTCCAGTTGTGGTGCCGTGCAAGAATTAACACGGCCTAAGTTTCTGTGGGGTGCTTGAGAGGAGACGGATGGTGGGGAGGCGGCAAAGGAGGCTTGCACGATGGAGAAAGGTGAGATTTACGTTTTCAGACTCATGGATGGAGGAACAAAGGGTGACAACTGGGACTGTCATAGAGACTCGAAAAAGACATGTGCAGGGACGTAGTAGGGCAAGGAAAAGAGTGTGACATATGTGGAGGGGCAGAGTGGGAGGCACCTGGGGTCACTGGAATGATGGATCAAGGATGGGAGAGTCTGGGTTTGTGACTATGGGACTTGAACTTGTCTAGGGAGTTGAGGAGAAGGATATCTTCCGCACTCCCATAGCAGACATCTTCTTTAATGTTCAACTGGCCCTGCTCCACCCTCTACTCAATCCACCGTGCAACCACTGAATGACTTGCCTCACTGAAGAATTTAGGAAAAAGAGGACAGATCCTATCTTTTCTTGGCTACCACTGTTCCTTCTGAATTTAGAACAAGGCTTAGTACTTGGTACCTAGTAAATAAATCATGAACACATGATGGATAGGTGGATGAGGAACCGTAGTAATGAAGGGAGGGATTTCTTTGGTAGAGGATAGATCAGCTCAGATCATAATGCTATTGGGATTTGGTGTGGGCCATTGGATGACATTCTATTTATTATTTATTGATTAATGTTATTTATTATTTTTGTATGGGCCATTTGGTAGCCTATTTATTATTTGTTAATGTTATTTATTATGTGCTTATTGCAAGGTTGGAACTCAGGGCCTCATGGCCTCTTAGGCATGCGCAGTACCACTGAGCTACTTTCTCAACCTTAATGCAGGGGCATTTGAAATGTATTAAAAATTGGAAGCCAGGCACAGTGGCGCATGCCAGTAATCCCAGCACTCGGGGAGGCAGAGGCAGGCGGATCTCTGTGCGTTTGAGGCCAGCCTGGTCTACAAAGCAAGTCCAGGACAACCAAGGCTGCAGAGAGAGAGAGAGAGAGAGAGAGAGAGAGAGAGAGAGAGAGAGAGA
>NW_026591269.1:0-14180 GCF_907164565.1 Psammomys obesus | reverse complement strand
TTTCTTTCTTTCTTTCTTTCTTTCTTTCTTTCTTTCTTTCTTTCTTCTCTCTCTTTCTCTCTCTCTTTCTTTCTTTTGCTTTATTTCTTTCCTTCCTTCCTTCCTTCCTCCCTCCCTCTTTCTTTCTTTCTTTCTTTCTTTCTTTCTTTCTTTCTTTCTTTCTTTCTTTCTATCTATCTTTTGTTTTTGTGAGACAGTTTCTCTGGGTAGCCTTAGCTGTCCTGAAACTCATTCTGTAGATCAGGTTGGCCTCAAACTCTGCCTCCCGAGTGCTGGGATTAAAGGCATGTGCCACCATGGTCAGGCTCCAAACCCTTTCAGCCTGGATCTGTTTACTATCTCCACAGAGATGCAGCTTCCAAAATGTCCTAGAGAAAGAATTACACCGCAAACAGGCTTTCTAGATTAGCTTCTTTCGCTGAGCACTTTAGGGGCAATGTGCACTTTAGGATTCAGCCACCTGTACAGGTTTTCCTTCTGCTCATGTTTTCAAATTATTTGTGTAAACCCCCAGAATTCACTACCTGGTTGGTTATGCTGGACCAGCAGCCTCATGGGAACCTTCTGCCTCTGCTATGCCTCCCCAGTGCTGAGATTTTAGGCACACACTGCTTCCCCAGCTCTTTGCATGTGTTGTGGACATTAATGCAACTTCTAACGTAAGAGACCAAACTACATAAGATGTCCTTGCATTTTCTACAGTGCTCTGAGGCCATGGTAGATAAATGCTGGGCTTCTGGCCCCGGTGGAGACCTTTCTTGGAACTCTGAAAAGAATTCATTTTCCTGGGTGTGCCCTGGCTTCTGCCTCTTTGTGTTGACTGGAGGCCTGGAATGAGCTTCCGGGCATTTAATGCAGGACGGTGTGGAAGAAAGGATGCTAGTAAGGGTCCTGGAGGTGACGAAGTTTTAGCACTTGTTCCAGGGTGCATGGCCAAGTAGGGGCCAGGCCCCCTGATGCTGGAGGACACTGAAGGGCCCAGCCATTCTCTTAGAGCTCAGTGGTCTTATTTAATTATCTACTTCCAATTTGGCTTTAAATAAATCAGCAATGATGAAAGTCTTCTTTGGAAAGAAAAGTGTCGCTCTTTGTCTTTGTCTCCATCTTATGCAGGGGTCAAAAACTTCCCAGAAACACCACTGAATGTCCCTTCTTTGTTCACACATCTCCAGGATCTTTCATACCATCTCCAGTACCAAATTCTCATCCTTCTCAGGAAGTCTTCAAATGAAGGGGCAGTCTCCCAGGACAGAATGGGAGAATGGAGACACGGAAAGGCTGAGTATTTGATTACATGAGTAGGAAACCCAGGACCGAGGTTTGGGGGAACTCTCAACATAGGCTATCACCAACTCGACCAACTGACTTGTTGCTCAATGTTCATTTTAGGTTTCTATTTGGGTGTGTGTGTGAGGGGTTGAGAGGATAGTGAATATTTTCCTATGTGCTTGATATTCATATTTCTTTCTTTAGTGGCTTTTTGTTTTATACTGTTCTGGAATTTTTATTGGCTAAGTGTGTTTAATTACTTTTCCTCCACAAAAGCAAGTCAAAGAAAAAAAAAAGGCTAATATGGACTCACAGTTTGAGGGTATAACCCACCATGGCAGGGAAGTTAGCTGTGGGAGGTTGAGGTACCTGGTTCCATTGCACCCAATTTAGGAAGCAGAGCATGCTGGGTGCTTGTGCCCCACTGGTTTCTTCCTTTCATGCAGCCCGTGCTCCTTTACTGAGATCTTCTCACCTCAACCAACCAGACGGTCCCTAACAGGCACGCCCGGAGTCTAACCCACCGTAACTAACCCTCACAGGTGTCTCTCAGATGGGTCCAGATTCCATCAAGTTGATAGAACTGTCACACTAAGCTCTTTGCACCCTGTCCTTCTCCAGCGCATCCCGCTGTCAAGGGCATCCATGCAGGTGGAGCTCTTTGGGGCTTTGCCAGGCTGGGGTGGTGGTGAGAAGTGCTCTCATGCCTCAGAGAAAAGCTGCAGAGTTTGATTGAAAAGCTAGAGCTTGATTCTGGTGGTGGGTGTGGGGCAGGAGAGAGACGAATAGAAGGATACATAATCCTGCATTTCCCATTGTTCTGTGCCTGAGGACTTAGAACAGCCTGTTTTCTTAGGCTGACGGAATGGCCTGTCTCTGGGTTTTAGTGTTGTTTCTGTTAACAACCATCAGTTTTGCTGCTTGCCTTTCACACCTGCCTTTCAGAGTTTCAGAGATGAGTTACTAGGTTTTTTTTTTTAAGTTAAGTAAATGTCTACTTATTACACACACACACACACACATACCATACCATAGGCATGCACACACACACACACACACACACACACACACACACACACACACACATGCACACAGACATGGGTATGCTGTTCTTTTCCTAAGTATAGCTGTGTCATTTTCTTTCACTCTCTGAAACGTTAATTTCCAGGAATCGAGGAAAGATAGCATCATGAAATAAACTCAGTAATGACAAATGCGTTGCTATTTTCCTTCCATGTCCTGCCTTGCTGTCTTTGCCTCCTGTTAGAAATGACAGAAAAAGGTGAGGGCTGTAGTCCAGGCGCTCTGAAGCCTGTCCTTGGCTTTGATGAAGTTGGCCCATCCTTGCTTGGTAACTGGGTGGGAATACCTCTCCCTGTTGAATGGCTGGTCCCCTGCCAGCACTACAAGGCCTGAGTTCACAGTGACTTCAGTCTTGAAGTTGAATTTAGGACATTGAAATGCCATTTAAAGGGCACAGATGGGAGATGTTTCACTCTGAGCTGTTAGCGTCATTTCCATCACCAGCACCTGGCAGTCAGTGCCGACTCATCAGTGCTGAGCACATGGCTGAAATCTTTCCATACATCATCACATCATCAAATGTGACCCCAGGAGGACCAGAGAAAACACTGGCATTTCTGATTCAGTGAGCCAGGGCTTAAGGATTTGCATTTCTCATGAGTTCCTTGGGCGGGCTAACGTGTTTCAATTAATCTGCATAAATGAGCCCTGTGAAGCAGGGAATGTGGTCCACATTTCACAGGAAGGAGTCGGCAGTAAAGGTCAAGGGACTTGGATCCAAAACTCTTGGTTATTCACCACGAGCAGCTCCTATCTCAGCAGTTAACTTATCAAAGAAAGGAGGAAGGGCCCAAGGAAGCCCTGGGAAGACAGTCAGAGCTCTAGTGAGCTGGGGGTGGAGTGGGGAGTGGGCTGATGTGATTTGAAAGTTAGGCAAGAGGCTCAGAAGAACTGAGGGTACCTATGTGAAGGACCAGCCTGGGAAGGTGCTGGAGGGCAGCCTGAGGGCACCATGGAGACAACATGGAGGCAGCATGGAGCCAGCATGTTTCTCAGGAGGAAGTGTCTAGGAGAGCAGGGAAGGGATTAAAGGAGTCTGTTCCATGGATCATTTTCTCCATGCCCAGCCACCTTCGCCCATAACATCTCATGGCTCTATATGGAAAGCCATGTACACTAAGGCTGCTCATGGGTGATACTGTGTACACCACAGCCATCTGTGTGATCTCTCTCTGTCTCTCTCTCTCTTCCCCTCTCCTCTTCCTCTCTCCCTCACTCCCTCCATCTCTCCATCCCTCCTCCTGTCTCCCCCGTGCCTCTGTTTGAGTGGCACTCTGTGTCCCATCTCTTCTCCTCTCAAGTTCCTTTTCCATGTTTCTTATGAAAGATGGAGGAAACTTTAAAATGTCCAGACAACAAATGATAAGGATCTCTTTTGAGTTGATTTTGTGACGTTTTCATATTTAGGCACTGGAAACAAACAAACAAGCAAGCAAACAAACAAACAACACACTCCAGTTAGAGAGATCCCTGTGTACATGTAGGAAAGGGAGGAAGGGAGGCCTTTCAGGTCCCACCCAGGCTCTTCCAGTCTTAGCATGAGCACGTGTATTCAGATCTGGAGCTTTGGAGAGGGTTGGCAGCGCGGAGACGTGTCTGGTGAGATGGTAGACGGGTGGTTCCCTTGGTCAACTCTTATCAACATTTTCTTTATGGCTCATACAGTATTTGAAAGATACTCAAATTATTTTTTGAGTATTTAATTAATATTCAAAGCATTTTTTTAAAAATAATAAATCCCCTAGTGTCGGCTTGTGTTGAGAAATTGAGAGCTCTGGCTTAGAGGTTGGGTGCCCCTGAGGAAGGGCCAGGCTCCTGGTCATGGCACCTTCAGCACAGGTCTTGGGGCCCTGGAATGTACTGTCACTGGGTTAGATAGAAAGTTCTGGACTTGGAACACCTTCCACCTGTTGGGTTGAGGGACTTGGGGCTGACTGGAGTTTCCTTTTTCACCTGTTAGCTGTGTGTGTGTGTGTGTGTGTGTGTGTGTGTGTGTGTGTGTGTACCAGGACCTGTGGTGGAATAGATTTTTGAAACAGACACCTCCTGGTAATCCATAGATTTTGGGGAATATCTCCCTGGCACCTTCTGTGATAATTGTAATAATTTCTATCCTTTCTATTTAAAAAAAAACTATATTTTTTAAATGTGATTTTTATAAATTATTGTATTTTACAAGGGCCTTGTTGTCTGCATGGTGCTTTATAGGGCATATATGGCCACAGCTGGAGCACTTGTGGGTGTTTTATGGCAAATTATTCTCAGATTACCCTTTAATGCAGGAAGGGCTGCCTGTTGTCTGAGCTCCCCGGGTCATACAGAAACCCCCAGCCTTGATACAAAACAGCTGTCTGTGCTCCAAGGAGGAGCATTTCAGGCAGAGGCAGAAGGGAAAGGATTTTCATAGCTGGTGGGGGTTTCGAGAAATGTTTAAACTACTCTTTCCTTGCCATTAAAATGTGATTTAATTTTGTTACCAACAAATTGTGTAAATCCAAGAGAGAAGCACTGTGAAGGGAGTTTGTTCAGCGTGTTCTGGCAATACTTACAGCATGTCCTGGGGGGGTGTTCCCCAGGGAGGGCAGCGCAAAACTCCCGCTGACCTCCGTGTCCCTGGGCCTCAGTCCGGCTGGGCCAGGGTCAGAGGCCAGCCCCCAGACCTCCCTCCCCTTTCTCCTCTGGGCCCCTGCTGAGACCAGCAACAAAGGGGCCAATTGTTGGAGACATACCCTTGTCTGAGGGGCTCCATCAGCCTCTCTGAACGCCAGAGGTATAATAGCCATGCGTGTTGGTGTGTGTGTATGTGCACACGCGGTGGTTCTTGCTCACACGTGCAGGTGGCATCTGTTCAAGCACATGCACTCATACCATACGTATGCACATGTGAAAAAGCAGGTGGACTTGTATGTACCTGCAGGGTATGTTTGTGAGCATATACAAATGGGTGCACACGTATATGAACTAATGTGTCCACATGCATACTAATGCGTTTGTTTGTAGATGTGTACATGCATGCGTGCGTGCATGTGTGTGTACATGTATGCGTGCCTGCGTGAGATGCATGAAACCTGCATAAAGAATTTCTGAGTCTCTGGTGCATCGTGGCAGGGCTGGCGGCCTCAGGAGCTGGACTGGCCAACGGTGGCTCCTAAGGCTGTGGAACAAAGGATCTGGCTCATTTCTTAGCAGGTTGCACAGCTGCCTTTTTGCAAAGGCGTTCGCCCTGGTATGGAAAGCTTGGAGATGTTTCTCCTCCCTTGCTTTCCCTGTAGGATGTGGCCAGCGCAGGCATAAGCAGTCTCCTGACACAGTGGCTCTCAGCTGACTTTGTCTCACTGGCCCATTCTGACCTGGGCTTCCAAGGCAGGCCCTCCAGACCTCTTTCTGCTGCTTTCCTGTCCTTTTCCGGGATGCCTGTTGGATCCAGTACATTCTGTATAGAACAACCGTGAGATGTCCTGACCTCATCAACACTGTAAATTAGTCCCTAGTGAGCTACAGGGCTCTCTCCTGTTTCCCATCGTCTTGGTCCCTAACATAGACTGTTCACAGACATCTGTTGAGATTCGTGACTAGTCTGGTCCCTGGTATGTACCAGCCCTGTCTGATGGAGTCTTCATGGCTCAAATTTTCTTTCTTTCTTTTTTTTTTTTTTTTTTTAAGAAAATTGTCCTTTTAAAAATGACAGTGAAACGCATGTGACTCTGGGGAGACAGAATGGAAATGCTCGAATTCTCTCACCTGGTCTACCTCTGCAACAGTTCTCAGGTTCTCAGGCCTTTCACCAGCACAGCTGCCACGGAATAGCTTTCCGCTTTCTTTCGCTCTTGTCCCTCCCACCCTGTTTCCTCTCTGCTCCCAGCAAGAGCTTATCTTTCAACTGTGGAAAAGCCACCAATTAAACTTTACTCCAAAGCTTATCAAAATATTCAGTCGGTAAAATTATCTTATAATTAGCTGAACTCTAAGCCAGAAGTTTTTAACCGCGGGAAATGTAACGTGACCCGGCGTGTGGAGTCTGTAAGTTGCTCATCCTGACCTTGGCTGCAGTCACTGCTTTTCATTCTTTCCCCACCGTTTCCTCCTTGCTATGTGTGTTCTTAATGGTCCCCAAGGCCCCAAAGAAAATAGACTACTAAGTTTGGCTGAGATAGATAATAGAATAAATTCAGTTAAACGTAATATAAGATCAAGTTGATTTTTAATTTTTTGTGCATGAACACTTATGTACTCTTTGTGTGAATATATGTTCTTGTACATGTGTGTGAGTGTGTGTGTATTTGTTGGGGGATATGTATGTGTGTGAAGGCCAGGGGACAAGCCCTGTTCACCTGTTTTATTTATGTATTGGATGGGACCTTTCTCTGGTCTGGAACTCACAAGGCAGGCTAAGCTAGCCACTGAGTCCCTACTTGCCTGGTCCTCCCTGTAGCTGGGATCACCAGTGCCTGCTACCATATCCAGTGTTACTAGTATGGTATTGAATGGGGGTACTGAGCCCAAGTCCTGCCTGCAAGGCGAGCACTTTATCAGCTGAGCCATCTTCTTCACCCTTGCTTTTTTTTCTTTAAACTCATACCTACTTTCCCAGATGCTGATGTCTTGCCATGACTGGGTCTGCATTTTGCATGACTGAGTGGTAACTCAGAGCTGAGTTATTCTGGAGCCTTGCTGTTCCAGCACTATCCAGGGTATTCTGCAGTGTTGCCAGATGGACCGCGACTGGACTTTCTCGTCTCAGCTCTTGCAGTTTGCAGAGCTCTCCTCCCTCTCCGTCCTCCACTCTTTCTATAATGCCACAGATGGGAGTCATGGGAGTCCCTATTGCAGGCCTGCAGCAACATGGCAGCATCAGACATGTCATCTACATGTCACCCTCTACCCCAACTCTCGGGGATAGCAAGGAAACAGGGGTGGTGTTTGGGATCTCATGGTACGTCTTAGGCTTTCATACAGAAACAATATTATAGGTAGCACTTAGGTGTTTTTTTGTTTTCGTGTTTGTTTGGTTTTGTTTTCCAAGACAGGGTTTCTCTGCGTAGCCCTGGCTGTTCTGGACTCACTTTGTAGACCAGGCTGTCCTCAACCTCACAGAGATCCACCTGCCTCTGCCTCCCTGAGTTCTGGAATTACAGGCGTGTGCCACTGACCCCCCCCCCCCCCACTGGCATTTAGGTTCTTAATTGCTGTGAGCCTCTTAATTGCTAATGCCATGGCCGTACATTAGTGGGCTCTGGAGACTTACACAGGTTCACTGGGCAAAAAGATTAGCACTTTTCTATAACAAAGTACTTCCAAAGTTCTAAAAGCAAATTGAAAATTAAGTTTTGAGATTCCCTAACATTTTCATAGATGGTTATTACGTATAGTACTAGTTTTGTGGTTGATGGTGAGAGAGTTTTCTGTATTTGTCAGAGAGCAGGGACACACCTCTATAAAGCTATATAAACACAAATGTAAAAAACTTGCTTCATCCTTGTATTATCCTTGCAAGGAAACAATGGTTATGCTCATTTTGCAGTTAGAAAACCGTGGTACCAAGAGCCTCAATAACTTGCTGTCGCAGCTGAACTCAGCCGGCTCGCCTGTCTTGCCATCCATTGTTCACCTTATATGCACTGGCGAAAGGTCATGCCTTAGGATACTGGCAAAAGGTCATGCCTTAGGATACTGACCATGTATATTTAACAGGTTTTCAGGATACTTCTGCAGATAAAGAGGAAACCACAGGCTTGATTTCTCTACTGTCTTTAGAATGAGTCTTGACTGGCCTTGAGCTGATGGCTAAGCTCATCTCCAGAAAAGCCCTGGCCCAGCTGTCCAATCGCATGGTGGTCTGGGTCCACGTGATGCTCTTGCAGAAGGGGTGATGAAGGATCCACTCTTGGCTTTGCTGTCCTAATGCAAATGTTGGTATCAGCTCCACGCTGATACCCCATCCTTCCACTGCTGTCGCAAGACCCCCCTAACTCTTCAAGTTGCTCCTGACTAAGGATGCCTTCTGTCTGATCCACAGTGAAATACTCTTGGGTTTTTAAAAGTTGTTTCCATCAAAATACGATGATCCTTTAAAAGCAAAGTTGAAATCAAAGAGCCATCGTTAAAGGTGTTTGTTAAACAAGGCCCATTAGGAAATGTTTTAAGATTAATATTTTATCATTTAATGAGTATGAATATTTGCCTGCTCATGTGTGTACATGTATCATGTATGCTACGGCCCATGGAGGTCAGAAAAGGACACCAAACTCCCTGGAGTTACAGCCGTGAGCCACCGTGTTAACGCTGGGAATCTGTAAGAGCAGCCAGTGCTCTTAACCATCTCTGCAGCCCCATACATTACGATACATTTAAAAATAATTGAGCACACTGGGTTAATTTTCTTGTGAATTCAGCTTGTTCTCTATAGTATTTAATTTGTGTTTTCCTCTCTCTTCTTAATTACAGCTTGGACTGACGATCGCCATCCGCTATAGCCACAGGTAAAGCTTTGAAATCTTTTTTTTTTTTTTTTTTTAAATGTGTTCGTGGTTTAGAGGCTTTGGTTTTTGCTTGTGTGTCACAGGCTGGCCTAAACCTTGCAGTCCAGCCTTAGTCTCCCTAAGGCTGGGATCACAGGAGCGTGCCATAGCACTCAGTTCTGCCCTCAGTGTTGTTTAGAGACAGTCTCGCTTGTGGCCCAGCTTAACTTTTTGAATTATGAGTCTCCTGCGTTGGCTTTCAAAGCGCTAAGATCACAGGTGTGTACCACTGTGCCCAGCAACATTTTCTTCATGTTTGTGTCCGGTGCAGCTCACTGAGCCTGAGTCTGGGCTAAGGATTCTCATGTGTGAAGCCAGGCCAGGCCTGTCTGTGGAGTCCCCACTCAGCACGAGCCTTTCCTTCTTGCCTCACTGTATTCAGTAGTGTCAAAGTGCTTTTGTTGCTGTCTTGCTTCATGATTTCCGCCATCAGGTTCATGAGAAAAAACATTCTTTTCTAGCGCCACCGTTGCAATCTTGTTCTGTGACTGTTTCCAGAATCATCTTTCCTATTTGTGTGCGAGGCATAGTATGCTGAGTGAACTAAAATGAATGTTGAAGCAGTGCCTTCCTGTTCCCATGCACACCATGCTCACAGCTTCCCCAAAGCGCCAGCCTGGGCTCCAAGGCTCGCAGCTCAAGTTTATCTGGCCATCTCTTTACAAACAACCAGTTGGATGTCAGAACAAATTTTTCATCCCCAAAATACTTGTTGCAAGTTGCATGTACAGTTTTGATCAAAGTGTGAGACTCGGATAGCTGCCGGGGAGTGGAACGGGTAGGAAGAGGGAGAGGGCAGGAGTGGCCTTGGACTTCATGGAGTTCACGTATGAGAAGAAAGGTGTTTAAGGAGACATCTCTGGAGCAGTTGAAAGAAGGCTGCTCCAGACAGCTTCATGGTCGTGCAGGGGTAAAGAAATACCTTCCTCTTGTCTTGTAATGTAGGCTCATGGCTCAGGCAGATCCCATAACAGAAAACAAAAAATGAGAGAGCAATGTATGTGCTCATTTAATGTTTTATATGAGCAGGAACTTTCGTAAGAAAACAAGAACCTAATGTGAAGAGATGTGGTTAGACATGAGGTGTGAGCAAGAAGAGTACTTTTCAACCTGTGGGTTTTGGTCACTTTGTGGGGGGTGTCACATATCAGATATCCTACACATCGGATATTTATATTAGTATTCATTACAGTGTTAAAATTGTAGTTGTGAAGTACCAATGAAATAATTTTATGGTTGGGGATCACCACACACGAGGAACTGTGGTTAAAGGGCTTCAGTGTTAGGAAGGTTGAGAACCACTGAGCTAGAGGGAGTAAACTCATTCGGACCTTGTCTTTACTCAAATGCTCTCTGTGCGTTGGCATCTTCACAAGTCAGAGTACTCCTTTGGGAACTTGGAGGGCGCCTCTACAGAAAGTCTTCTGATCTGTTGTGGTGATCCTCTTTTCTGCGACTTTTCTCCAAGGTGCCATGCTTTGGAGCAATGTGTCCCAAACCCTATGTTCTGCCTGTGTGTTTCTGAGTCTGCTGTGAGAGTGGCATCTGCACGGTGCATGGTGTTTCCTCATCAGCACGGCTAGCTTGATACAGCTGATGGATCTCACTGTACCTTTAAGACACACAGCTCGCACCACACTGAGCTTTCGGCCCCAAAGTCAAGGGAATGCTGAATGGTTTCTATCCAGTGGGAGGTGGGAGCTATCAAGCAGAGGCAGAGGCAGGAATATTTCTGTGAATTAGAGGCCAGCCTGGTCTACAGAGTGAGTTACGGACAGCCAGGAATGTTACTCAGAGAAACCAAACCCAAAAAAGAATGTTTGAAATGCAGACTGCTATAGAATGAAGTAGGTAGGAGTGAGAGAGCGAGAGAGAGAAACAGACAGAGACAGAGAGACAGAGACAGAGGGACGGAGACAGAGACATAGATACGAACACAGAGACACAGGCAGGCAGGCAGGCAGAGGCAGAGACAAAAAGCCTGTGTCTTAACAGTTCTTCTCTCGAGCACTAACACATTCACTTAGACCCTGTGCCAGGCTGAATTTTCCAAAGATGGTGTTCTAGTTTCCTTCCTGATGCTGTGAATAATTATCCGGACAAAAACCAACTTAAGAGAGAAAGGGTTCGTTTCAGGTCCCAGGCTTGGGTGACAGTCATGATCGCAGGGAAGTTTAGGCGGCAGGAGCATAAAGCAGCTGGTCACCTCACAGCCACATTCAAAAGCAGAGAGAAGTGAGGGTCTTATGCTTTGTGTTCGGCTAGCTCTCTCTACTCCTACGGTCCGCAACCTCACACTGAGGAAAGCTGCCACCTTCTCGTGGGCTGGGTCTTCCCACACCAGTGATGGCCACCATGAGGCTGTGGTCTTGCTCAGCCTGTGGCCACACTTATGGAGTATATTCCATTTCCTGCAGTTGCCTGCCAGCACTCACTTGTTATTTATCTGACTGGTATAGTCTATAGATCTTCAGTATTGAGCAAGCAGTCGTGATGGCTTTATCTCTGCTTCACAGTCTGGAACTGTTGCTGGAGGGCTTGAGGGCTGGGAGCCCTCTCATTTCAGACTGGGATTTGCTTCTCTGGATGGAGGTGCCAGCTGATGTCACAGCAGCATCAACAGAGCTAGGAAGCCCTCTTTGGAAAAATCAGTCTGCTGCAGTCTTAGTGAATGAGGCAGGAAATGTAAGATACCGTCTCTTCTACAATGTGCCTGCAAGAGGGATGCCCAAAGGTTCTTGTGAGGCATAAGAAAAGATGCAAATCTTAGAGGGCGGGGGGAGTAGCCGCAGAGGAAGCGGCTCTTAAACCATCCTTGTTCCCCTAAAGTGAGAAAGCAAGGGAGAAGCCCAGCTGGCTCAGGAGACACTGGCAGTCACATGACCCTTAGAATGCACACTCTTTAAGTGGTTGGCATTTATGTGGAATAGAACAGAAACGATATGGGGTTGAAAGTATAATGTAAATTCTAGCTGCTTCCAATTGCCTCTACAGTTTTAATGGTTCCATCTTGAACCCAAACCTCGATCTCGCTTTCTCCACTGGACGCACCTCAGGGTCCCGGATGGAATGCAGGGAGGAAGCCCAACAACTGTCACTCGTGAACATGGTTTTTCAGGGCCCAGGCACACCCAACCATTAGCCTAGCATGCCCTTGCCAGCTGTTCTCTATGCTCTGGTGAGATGCCCCAGCAAAGGTGGTCTTCCCTTGTGCTGTGTTTTCAGGGATGGCTGTCCTGCACTATGTTTCAGCTCAGTCTGCCCCCATATTCTGTTTTGGCTCCAGGTCATTGGACCTGCCAAGTTATGTAAATGCAGCAAATATCAACTGATTAGCCAACAAACCAATAGTAAACAAGCTGGTGACGTTGCAACCGAAAGGATAGAGGCTGAGGAAGAGCGGCCTCTGCTGAGACTTGCTTCTTACCTAGAGTCTAAGGATCTGAGATGGAGTGGTGGCCACATAGGCCAGCAGTCACAAAAGGCTGACTGAGCATTTGGCATCACCTGTACAGGCATCAGAAGATCAGAGGACCAGGAGCATATTCTTAATTGTTTGTATTCAACACCATTATCCATCTTTAGAGCATTTTCATTCTATCAAACTGTAACTGTGTACCCATCTACTATTTTTTATAGTTCTTTTTTCTTTTATTTTTTTTAACTTTTATTAGTTACACTTTATTCACTTTGTATCCCCCCAAAAGCCCACCCTCCTCCCCTCCTAATCCCAGCTTTCCTCCCCCTTCTTCACGCATGCCCCTCCCCAAGTCCTCTAATAGGGGAGGTCCCCCTCTCCTTCCTTCTGACCTTAGTCTATCAAATCTCATCAGGAGTGGCTGCATTGTCATCTTCTGTGGCCTGTAAGGCTGCTCCCCCCTCAGGGGAAGGTGATCAAAGAGCAGGCCAATCAGTTCATGTCAGAGACAGTCCCTGTTCCCATTACTATGTAACCCACTTGGATACTGAACTGCCATGGGCTACATCTGTGCAGGGGTTCTAGGTTATCTCCATGCCTGGTACTTGGTTGGAGTATGAGTCTCTGGGAAAGACCCCTGTGTTCAAATTTTCTGGTTCTGTTGCTCTCCTTGTGGAGATCTTGTCCTCTCCAGATCTTACTATTTCCCACTTCTTTCATAAGATTCCATGCATTCTGCCCAACAGTTGGCCGTAAGTCTCAGCATCTGCATTGATAGTCTCCATCTACTATTTTTAATAAAACCCTTCTTCTATTTCTTCCCCTTCACAGCTATGGCAGCCATGTGTTACTTTCTGTTTTGATGAATTTAACTCTTCTAGATCCCTTGTGTTAGTGGAATCAGATTGTGTTTGTCTTTTTATGTCTATCTTGTTTTTACTGAGCTTCGTGTCAGGACATCCTTGGACTGCCAGGGTTTTCTTCTTCATTCAGGCCAGTATTTCATTGTGTATCTGCCTATTCATTCATCCCTCTATGGACTTGTGGGCTGTGTCCACCTTTTCGTTACAATGACTATTGCTGTTGTAAACAAAGGGCATAAATGTCTGAGTTCCTTCTTCCACTTCTTTTGGATTTATATCCAGAAGCAGATTCCTGAATCACGTGGCAATTCTAGTTTTAACTGTTTTGAGGTGTGTTCACATCATTTCCTCCTCATTGCTACTTGAAAAGAAGTTGGTCAAGTCCACATAGTTCTGGTTTCTTCAGAAACTCACAGTTGTGAGACTGAGAAATAATTTTCATTTTGCTGTCAGGTTTCAGCAGAACCCAGATACTGGGTTTCCTGCTCTTCTTTGTGTGGACAGGCAGAGTTTGGGGAGCAAGGTTTAGGGACCTTCTGTTCTCATCACCAGAATTTTTAAAAATAATTGCAGCAGAAAGTCCAGGGCCAGAGCAACGAGGATGAGGAAAACCCAATAGACATCTGTAGTGGGTGGAGAATCTGGAGAAGGCAGCTACGGTTCCACAATGGCAAATGTGGAAGGATGGTACCTCTGCAGAACAAGAGACTTGAGGCATCTTAAGGAGGAGAGGGTGAGGAGGAGAGGAAGGAGTCGGTAAAATCATGTAACCCTGGTGAGCAGGCAGCGCGTCACAGGCTGCAGGGGACAGAGGTGGGGACAGAGCTATTCTGGAACAAGAGGGGTCCCTGGGTGGTGACTAAGGTGCTTGAGGCCCCAGGGCCTACAGTGGTGCCACAGCTGTCAAATCTCTTCTATTAGAAAGAGAACCATGTGCAGGACTGAGGACACCCCACAGCACACAGACATTCACATGTGCATTTACACACACACACACACACACACACACACACACACACACACACACAC
>NW_026591268.1:0-35276 GCF_907164565.1 Psammomys obesus | reverse complement strand
GTGTTTCTGCATTTGTATGAGTTGCATGTCTTTTTTTTTTTTTTTTTTCTAGATAGAGTTTCTCTGTGTAGCCCTGGATGTTCTGGAATGCACCAGGCTGCCCTCAAACTCACAGAGATCTGCCTGCTTCTTCCTTCTGAGGGCTGGGATAAAAGACATGTGCCACCACCACCCAGCCTAAAATCTTTCAATTTAAAGACTTTTTAAAAGCAGGCACAGTGGTACATCCCTGTAATCCCAGCACTAAGGGAGACAAGAGGCAGGCAGATTTCTGTGAGTTTGAGGCCAGCCTGGTCTACAAAGCGAGTCCAGGATAGCCAAGGCCACAAGAGAAACCCTGTCTCCAAATGAACAAACAAGACTTCTTTATTTATGTATATGAGTGTTCTAGCTACCCAAATATATCTGCATCACAGAAGAGAGAATCGGATTCCATTATAGATGGTTCTGAGCCACCCTATATATACTGGGTATTGAACTCAGGACCTCTGGAAAAGCAACCAATGCTCTTAATCACTGAGCCATCTTTTCAGCCTTGGCTGCCCCTGCTCCCCATTTGTCTCTTTGTTTTGTCCTGGTCTGGTTTGTTTTTATATTCTTGTTATCATCATCATTATTATTTTAGATGCCTGTTTATTTTCTAATGAGAGAAATAAAGGGAGTGGATCTGGGTGTGTAGGGAGGAGTTGAAGAAGGGGAGACTGTAACTAGAATATAGAAAAATATATTTTCAATAAAAAGTTCTTCTGTCTAGATCTTTGCCCTGACCAGTGAAATTAGCCTTTAAATCCACCATGCGATTCAGGGTGCACCTGAGGTTTAATGTTGATACACTGTGCTTTCTTCCAGGGACTCTTATGGCATCCTCCCAAATTATTCCCATTCATCAGTTGGTCTCTTTCTCAGTCATGGCTCAGGGTTGGCTCATAGGAATATTCTAAGTCAACATTTCCTTCTCCCAAGAACAAAGCCGTCAGGATCAGACTATTCTTGGCCATGGATGGGGGCTGGCTGGGGACAATTTTTGGATAATGAAATACCCATCCTCCTCACCTTCACCATCTCCCCTGAGACCGAAAGAAAACTGTCCATTAGACCCTGTGTTATCATCATCACAAGAGTCTGCATGGGCAGGGCATTGGTGGCAGTGCCAAGGCCTAGACCAGTGGTCCTCAAGTGTGGTCTGAAGATCCATGGACATCTCTGAGATGGCTGCAGGGGCTACCAGAAAAGGAAATACCCAGTCCTCTGTGTGCCATACAGTATTTTCACAAGCTAATCAACCCAAATGGCACCTCATTGCAAAAGCAGATAGGAAAGTCAAGGTGGCTTCCATTTAGCCAGATATTCCAACAGTTTGTAAAACATAAGGTAACTCTACTCTTCTAGCTAATTTTTTTTATCTTGAAAATTGTGTTTAATTTTCATAAAACCGTTGCTTACTTTGAGTTTATTGTTATTTACAATGAATAAAGTATCAGGTTTCTCCGTTCTAATTACTAGCATGGTAAATTGCTGTATATAATCACAGAGAAAAGCTCCTTGGCATTCTCATAGTTTTCCTTCTTTTTATATTTATTTATTTATTTATTTATTTATTTATTTATTTATTTATTTATTTATTTATGCATTTGTTTTGGTGTGTGTGTGTACATACGTGTACCACAGCAGGAGTGTAGAGGCCAAGGGCAACTTGTGAGAGCAGGTTCTTTTCTTCCACTAGGTAGGTCCTAGTGGGGACCTAGTGGGGATCAAAGTCCAGCTGCCAGGCTTAGTGGCAGGCCCCTTTACCCACTGAGCCGTATCACTGGCCCCTCAGTAGTTTCTAAGTGTGAAGGGGCTCAGGAACCTTGATGTCTAAGAAACACTGGTTTAAATCATCCACAGGTTCCAGGAAGCCCACTGTCAGCAGCTTGGAGGGGAACTGGCAGAAGACCGATGGGCTGACGTTTGTATTTATTCTAACTATATATTACTCTGATCAGAACTTTAGGCATGCTCACAGAAAGCTCACTTTGGGGTGTTTTGTATTTAGAGAGAAGCAGGTTGGTGATCAGCTCTAACGTGGAGTGATATTCTAAGGTCAGATCGCTTCATCTCAGAAGGTGTTTAAGAATGGTTAGTTTTCCTGATGACCTCTGAGAAACAAGACTTTCCCAGGAAGTCATCAGAGTGTTGCAGAACTCTAGCAGAGCAGAAATATATCAAGAAGCCAGGGAAGTCAATTTGTCATTGGTCCTTCATGACATTCTGCCCCAAATACCAACCCAGGGCCTATTGGTTGTAAGGATCGTGACAGAGAAGCCTCTCCCACCCATCCCTGTGCTGGCTCCTGCCTGCTCTCCCTGAGATCTCTTCTCTCTGGCCTTGGCTTTTCTTCATTTTTGGCTTTCTGGCTTCTGTTCGTCCTGAAACCCTGGCTTTTCCTAGCACGCTGTGACAGCCTGCCCTGGATATCAGTCTCTCTGCTGCTTTTGTCAGGAGTCTTTGTCTCAGCTCCAACTCCACGGACTTGGATGCTGGCCATTTGGCCAGCCCTGGCCTCGTGGGATGCTGTGGAAGAGTTGAGCAGAGATGACAGGATGGAGTGGACTGTTTATAGAAGTCCCTCTGTATAGATTGGCATCCGAAGTGTGTTGTCATCTGTGAGGACCACAGGGATTTCTTCAAAGAGCCTGCCAGGGAGTGAGTTGCCTGCCAAGGGACTCCAGAGCAGCTGGAATCATGGTACTATTTATTTCTTGATACTGTGACCATTCTTCATAAATAAAAAAAATTATTTGAAAACTTAATTACTACTTTTGCAGTAAAGTGTTGTGTAAAAGGTAACACTCATAATTATTCGCTACTATTTATTAGGTCCCTTCTCTGTGCTAGGTGAGGTGATTTACCCATTTTAAAATCATTTACCAGCTCCGGCTGTGAGCCAGGCACCAAGGGGGAGAAAGTAAAGCAGGTAATTTTAGAGCTTATATTTTAGTATAGGAGGAGACACTATGGAGTCATAAACATATTCATCATGGTACATCAGGTAGTGAGAGACCACGTGAATAAAAATTAAAAATAATAAATTGGAGAGAGAAAAATAAAATTGTCTCTATGATGACGTGATCTTATAGTAGAGAGCCATAATTGTACAAAAATATATAGGACTAGTAAATTCAGCAAAGTTGCAGGATAGGATCAATATGTCTGCATTTCTATATGCAAAATCAAAAGAAAATTGAGAATTTTATTTACAGAAGCATGAAAAGGACAAAACACCAAGGAATAATGTATGTGTGTGTGTGTGTGTGTGTGTGTGTATATATATATATATATATATTTTTTTTTTGAGACAAGGCTTTGTTGTATAGCCCTGGCTGGCCTGGAAATCTGTTTATAGACCAGGTTGGCTTTGAACTCACAGAGATCTACCTCCTGCTTCTGCCTCCAGAGTACTGGGATTAGAGGTACGCAACCATCATGCCTGGCGTACATTTGAAAACTTGTGCATCAAGGCTGATACAGTTTAGTTAAGGGCCACTACAGTGGCCACAGCAGGATTGAGACGTGGGACTTCCAGGAGCTGATTAGACCATGAAGACTTCTCTCCTGCTTTAGTCAGTGTTCTCTCTAGAGGAACGGAACCGCTATATCTCTCTCTATAAGATGGGCTCATTAAAACAGCTTACAGGCTATGGTCCAGCTAGTCCAACAGTGGCTATTTACTAAAAAAAAAGTTTAAGAACCCAGTAGTTGTTCAGTCCACCAGGCTGGATGTCTCAATTGAAATAGGCTCTAATGCCAGTGAAGGAATGGACTTGCCAATGAGAGCAAACAGGCAAAGAGCAAAAGCTTCCTTCTTCCATCTCCTTCCCCCTTTCTACGTCCCCCCAGAAGGTGTGGCCCAGATTAAAGGTGGACCGTCACACTTCAAGTTATTTAATTAAGAAAAATTTCTCAGCTGGGCATGGTAGCTCACGCCTCTAATCCCAGCACCCAGGGAAGCAGAGGCAGAGGTAGGAGAAGCTTTGTGAGTTTGGGGCCAGCCTGTTTTACAAAGCGAGTCCAGGACAGCCAAAGCTACACAGAGAAACCCTGTCTCCTCACAGGTGTACCCAGTTGCTTGGGTTTTTGTCAATTCTAGGCGTAATCAAGTTGACAACCAAGACTCATCAAAGGATTAATGCCATTGTCTCAGAAATAGGTTGGTTATGGGAGTTGGTTCTTCATTAAACGGTGCATTTTGTGTTATGCCTTCCACCATGGAATGATTTAACAGGATGCCTGTCAGATGCAAGACTGTCAGCCTTGAACGTTCTAGGCCCGGTAAGAAGGTAAGAAATAAACTTCTAGTCTTTATAAATTACCCAGCCCCAGGGATTCTGGGATAGCAGCACAGAATAGACTAAAAGTGTCAAAATGAAGAGATAGTCCACCACATGGGAGGAAATACTTGCAAATCACAGTTCCAAGAAATCCATAAAATGTAAAGAACTGCAACTCAACTACAAACAGCTGAGGTAGATAACAGATGATATCTTAGATGAACAAAACAATGACAGTTTGTTTTAAAATGGCCAAAGGACTTGAAAAAGACTTTTCCCTAGTAAAAATGTGCAAATGACTTTTCTCTAATGAAAATATACAAACAGCCAATAAATATACAGAATGATGCCTAATATCTCTAATCGTTAGGGAATTGAAGAGCAAACCTTCAGTGAGATACATGTAGTTTTACACTCTTTAACACTGTTGCCTATAAAAAAAAAAAAGAGACATTCCCTCAAGGATGGGAAAGTGTGTTGCTGGTGCTGGGGTGAGAATGTGAAGTTATCCAGCCTCTGTTCAAGACACTCCGGTATTTCCTTAACAACTGAACATTTCTTTAAAAATTAAATGACAGGGTGCAGAAATCTTATTTCTTAATATATGCCACAAAAAGTGAAAGTAGAGTCAGGCAAATATTTGTGTGTGCATATGTGTGAGTGTCTGTGTGTGTATGTATGTATGTATGTATGTATGTATGTATGTATGTATGTATGCTTGTTTTGGTCAGAGTTCTTCAGAAGAGCAAGGCTTTCTTATGTAGAGCTGCTCCCGGACCGGTTTTGCTTATCAGTTAATTCATCACCCCTGCAGACCCACTCCGAAGCTTGTTTCTTAGTTGATTCCAGATCCAAGCAAGTTGACAACAGACATTTATTGCCACACCACGCTGACAGTGTCGCTGAGCACAATAGCTAACCTCTGCCAGCAGAGACAATGTACAGAAAGAGGCATTAATGGAAAAAAAAAAAAAAAAAAAGAATTAGTAAGGGAAAGCTGACACCTGTTACATGGATGACTCCTGCAGACATTATGCCTAAAGAGAATGAGGCTGTCAAAAGAGGACAATGACTGTGTGCCTCTGTGTGCGGTGTGTGTAGTTATCGGATTCAGGGAGACAGAGATTAGAATACTGGTTATCATGGGCTGGGGAAAAGGAGGGTGAGGAGACTTTAACAGGTTGGGATTTTCACTTTGGGAAGATTAAAAAGTCTTAGAGATGGATGGTGTTGGCTTCAGGGCACTCGGGGTATATTTAATGCCATAGGACTGGATGCTTAAAAATGGTTGAGTTAGTAATTTTTATATGATATGTTCATACTAAGTAAATTTTTAAAAACTGAGCATGGGAAAGCACTGGGAAGAATAGAAGGACAGATAGAAGACCTTGCAATTATGTGACCTGGAGAAATAACTCACATGCTGGGGAGTGGGTTGGGTGGAGACTGGGGTAACGAACAGGTAGACGGACGTGAGGGAGGAATGTACCACTCAACAGTGAGGCGCACTGTGAACAGGGAGAAGGAAGAATTGATGAACCAAGGATGAAGTGAGTTGTGTGGCAGTGAAGGGCCTTAGAAGGAGTTTGGCTTTTCTCAGGGGCAATATGATGGAGAGCTTCAAAAAGGGCTGAGTGGAGCAGGGCATGATCTACTATTTTACCAGGAACCTTTTTAACTGCTGGGCTTGAGACTCTATGAGGAGCAGGACCGAAAAGGAGATGAGTTGGGGGGACATTTCAGTCCCCTGAGAGAGCTGGTGCTAGCCAGGGCTAGACTGACCTTGGTCAGTGATGGAATTAGAGCTTCCTCTGAAATCCTATTGAGTAGAAGGAGTTGCTGATGGATGGGTAGACACAAGAGGGAGGGAAGAATGAAGACTGTTCTGTGCTTGGCTTGACATTCAGGAGGTAGTCCTTAGTTATGATGAGAACTTTGAGATGTATAGGGATAGGATGCGGAAAACCGTGAGTACAGGGGTGAATTAAGAGTTAAGCTGGATGGAGCCCCAAATATGACAGAGAAAAGGAGGCTCAAGGACTGAGTGTGGCAGGTTCTGGAGAAGGATCAGCGTGGAGACAGGGGAGGGGACTGAGCGGAAGAGAGCTGCAAGTGTTCTAGAGTATGCTGTACAAACTGGGCACGGTGACACATGCAACTATCCAAGTAACCCCAGCATCAGAAAGCTGAGGCAGGAGCGTAAAAACCTCAGGGGTACTTTGGGCCACGTGACAAGGTCTTGTCTCAAAAACAACAAACCAAACCAACCAACCAACCAACCAACCAACCAACCAACCAACCAACCAACCAACCAACCCAACAAACTCCTCCTAGAAAAAACATAAAATAAATACTATTCCCTATTTAACAGGCCCACAGGCCATGGGTCTAATGGTTAGAGAAAAGTTTAACTTATCTAAAGTTAAAAGTTAGAAGGAACAGAGGCAAAAAGTGAAACCATTCTTGCTTGATTCCACAGCCCAGATGGGGTAAAGCACCACACAGTGCTTCTGTTGTGATGAGGCAGAAACAAAGGTTGGGAGAAAAGAACAGAGTTTTCTGTCTTTCCAGTGTCCACAGTCCAGCCAGGACTAATGTGGAGTAGCTAAATGAGGGACTGTGCAAAACAGCTCACCCGGGCAAGCCAGGATGGATGGTGGCCATAGGAAGCTGCAAAGGCTTCGGCTGATAACTTCATGTAGTTACATGGGGTAGAGAGAAGCTACACTAATGAGGGTCCCTGGGCAAAAGCCATCCTGACTTTTAGGTGTGATTTGGGATCATCTTAACATGGGTATGGCTAACACTGGGTTTCCTTCCTGCCATGTGGCAAAGGTAGGCTTAAACACAGGACTCAAGGCCAACCATCAGAATCCATCGTCAAGATCAGCAAGCACGCAAGGGATGTCATCAGGTGGAGAAGTCAGGTTTCAGGTTTATGCTGGTCATGTCCAGCTGAGGTCCTGACTTCTGGGCCATATTGGGATTACTGCTGTAATGTTAATTTATCTGGTCCCTGCACTGGGGTTAGCTTTTTCTTAACCCATGTTTCAAACTTGCTTCTTCACCTTTTATTCATGCTGTGAAGCTTGAAGTCAAACGACTACAGATAGACACTATAGAAAAAGTCACAAAATTCACTGGAAGAAATACCAAAAATTCACATTATTAAGGTAAGACACATTCACTTCAGAAAAATTAAAGTTATACACTCACACACAGACTCATGATACTATATATAACTAACAATGGGGTTTTGTATGTCAGTGTTGTCTTTTTTAGTGCACTTCATGTATATTTGCATATTGCTTTTAAAATTAATTTTCTGCCCCATTTTGGAGCCAGATAGATGAGGGTTCTTACGTGGTTTCTTCATTGAGAAACCCAAGCCCTTGGGGAACTTTCTTGCTTCTCTGAGTCCCCGCTTCCTTCACTCACCTTGAAGGGCTCATGAGAGAATCATGTGACAATTTCCTCAGATGGTAATTGGGCAATATCAAGTGTTGAATGAGCAGTCAATGATACTATGATTCACCATCCAGGTTTTAAGTGGCAATCTTTTCATTTTTCAAAATGTGAAGTGACTTGAGCAATGTTTGTCCAAGGGCAAAACAGATACGAAGCAGTCATTACTTTCCATTAAGATCATTGCCAGACACTGTACTTTGCACTAACAGGAGAGAAACCTCATGTGTCAAGCTGGTAAAACCAGTAAGATTAATTCATTATTACATGCTGTCAGTATTGACTAATCCTGTGATTACTCTTTAATTGGACTAATTTCCAAATGTAGGTACACGGCTAGGGGCTCAGGAGGAGGCATCTGCTGCCAAGCGAACATGTATCATGCTTGAAGCAAGAATTTGGAAGAATTTTACTTTGTCGGAATGCTATAATAACGTTTTCACGAAATAAAAACTGTTCTTAGATAAGGCCATGGAGTGTCACTTTCCTCAGTCCTGGCCTGGCTTTTCTGGAGCAGTCAAAGTTCCTGGGAGAATAGAAACACACATCTACAGTGGTTGTCAACAAGTGTTTGTGGCTCTCTGTTCAGATGCTCTGCTCCGTCATCCCAGTAACCATCACATCACGGGCCACAAAGGCTGGGTGACTAGGTTTTCTTGAGTCTGTTGGAGGCTTTCTTTGTTGGGGAAGGCATAACATGAGACTGATTTAGGAGGGGCTCTGTTGCCATCATCACATTTTATGGGTTGGTTTCAAACACATCCGAGTTGCAAAGGACCTAGAATGGTTAAAACGACTCTGCAACGGAGCAAAGCTGGTGGGCTCTCACGACAGGCTTTCGAGGCTCATCGGAAGTGTCTAAGATTGTGTGACTCTAACATAAAAGAAGACAGATACATCAAGGGAACAGAATAGCAAGCCCCGACAGAAATGTGCAGCAGCTAATTTACTCTTGATTGTGTTGCTTAAGGAAACTCAACAAGAAAAGAAATGTATTTGTAATAAATGATGCTGAAGCAAATAGAAAAACATGTAAACCTGGATCCCTACCTCACACCACATGCAAAAGTAATCTAAGGAGTATTATATAGCTTTATAGAGCAGAAACTTTAAAATTAGCTCATAGAAGAGCAAAAAGAAATCTTCATAATTAGATGATAAGCGAGAGTTTTAGAAAGAGAGAGAGAGAGAGAGAGTCCCTAGGTCCCATTGAGCATTCATAGGCAAAATGTGATAAATTGATCTTTACTAAAAATGAAAAAAAAAAATGGTGATGACCTTTCTATAAGGACACGTGTCTCACAAATGATCTCCTTCATCCCTCTCCAGAAAAAAGAAAAAAAATAATAATGCAAAAAGGTGTCCATTCCTGGCTCCAATTTCTACTTTACGGACGTGACATGTCCAGAATGCTATAAAATCATGCCAGTCTTTATCTGTGCATAAATGGTAGTCTTGTGTGTTTGCTGCTCCACTGTCCTCTATCAGGGCACAGGTGGAAAAGCAAGGCTGAGAGAAGGATGCACCTGCTGGAGGAAACAGAACTAAAATCTTCCCAGTTTCTGTTTGGTGGGAAATTATCCAAATAAACACATTATATATATAATATTATATATATAATTATTTGTATTATATATATAATGTGTTATATATAATATATAATATAATAATATATAATATATATATTATATATTATATATATTATATATAATGTGTTTATTATATATATGTGTGTGTGATATATATTACATATATATGTGTATATATATGTAATATACATGTATATATATGTATATATATATATATATATATATACACACACACACATTATGTGGGGGGGAATTTCTATTTATAAAAAGAAAGAGTGGGGGCTGGAGAGATGGCTCAGCCGTTAAGAGCACTGTCTGTTCTTCCAAAGGTCATGAATTCAATTCCCGGCGACCACATGGTGGCTCACAACCATCTATAGTGTGAACTGACTCCCTCTTCTGGCAGGTGTAAATAGACCTGCCAGATAGAACACTCATATACATAAAATAAATGAATCTTATTTAAAAAAAAAAAAGAAAGAGGGGAAGAAAAAGAATAATTGCAAAGTGGAAAGACATCATCAGAGCATATATATTCGACAGAATTTTGTGTCTAGATACAGGACACATAAAGTTTCTAAAAGCTCAGTGAAAAGACGATACTTAAAAACGTGACAGATTTGAGCAGATACCCCACAGTGGCCAATAAAATGTGAAAATGTCTCTGGCTCTATAGGCACCTGAGAAATACATTTTAAACCCACAATGTGGTTTTTGTGCCTGCTCCAGAACTGCCCCAAGTGAAAAAGAATAGGACCGCTGGTGAGGATGTGGAGAAACTTGGATTACTCATACATCACTGGTAGAAGCATACAGTCATTGTTAAAACTCATTTGTCGGGGCAGGGTAGTTGGTTCGGCAGCTAAGAATAGCTGTTACTCTCCCAGGCTCCTGCACCCACCTCAGATGGCTCACCACCCTCTTTACCCCCAGCCCCAAGGGACCTGACCCCAAGGGCCCTTTTCTGGGCTCTGTGGACACTTGCACACAGGTGCCCATAAACACACACACAAAGAGCCACTCACACACTTGCTTTTAAATAAAAATAAATCTTAAAAAAACCATTTGGCCATCTTTTGCAAATTAAATGTAGGCCTCCATTTTAACCTAAGTTAAATTTTGTTCTATAAAATTTATCCCTAAAGATTTACAAAGAGAAATAGACCCCACATTGTATATACAATGTTCATAATGGAAACCTCTTCAGTGCCCATCGGTAGTAGACGAGATGGATTCTGTTTGTAGATGGGGGCTGCTTATGAAGAACAACTCCTGATATTCAAGAATACCATGGATGGCTCATTTGCACAAATAAAGGCAGGTCCAAAAGAGTGTTGTATTAGTTACTTTTCTCTTTATGCCAGAATTACTGACACCATCAGTTTAAGGAAGGGTAAAGTTGCTTTGGCTCACGGTTTGAGAGTACAGCGGGTCAATCATGATTGGAAGTCATGGCAGCCTGAGTTTAATGCAGTTGGCCACACCATTTTTCTCAGTCAGGAAGCTCTCTTTCTCTTTTTAGTTAGCCTGGGACCCTAGCCTGTCAAAGGTGCCATCTACATTCTGAAGGAGCCTTTCTTCAAGTCTGACCTCACTCTGACTGCACGTTTCCGTGGCGATTCTAAGTCTAGTCAATTTGGAAATGACAAATAACGACTACAAAGGCCTATTGTGTGGCCTGCAGTACGTAACAAGATTAGGCCAATTTGGTGGAGGGTGATGGAAGAGAACAGTGATTGCCTGTGGGGCTGGGAATTCGTGCAAGTGGCAATGAGGGCACCTGCTGTAGGGAGAGAAAAGGTTCCATCATCTTGATTATGTGACACTCCTCTATTACAGGTGTTTTTTTGTTTTTTGTTTGTTTGTTTGTTTGTTTTTGTCAGAGTTCATACACTGAAATTGTAAATTTCACTGAATAGAAACTTTATCTTTTTTTTTTTTTTTTTGAGACAGGGTTTCTCTGCATAGCCTTGGCTTCCCTGAACTTGCTTTGTAGATCAGGCTAGCCTCAAACTCACCGAGATCTGCCTGCCTCTGCCTCCCGAGTGCTGGGATTACAGGTGCCCTGTTAGAAACTTTATCTTAGTGATACTTATAGTATAAAGATTGTTGTGGTTGTCACGCTTCTTGTTTGGGGCAGAGGTGACAGAAAGACTAGTTGGGAGTTGCTACAAGTGTAGGTACAGCCTATTTTGGAAAGATATAAGAAGTGATGAAAAAAACATGTTTATAATCCCACGAATCAAGAGGATTAGGAGTCTGAGGTCAATATAGGGTATATCACAGAACAGAGAGGGTGGGGTTGTGGGGAGGAGCAAGAGGAGAGAGAATAGAGAAGAAAGGGAAGGAGAGTGAGTCCTCCATTGCTGTCCTTCTTATTGAACTGGGGTCCTGAACTGAGCCTGGAGTTCACTGATTTGTCTAGACTGGCTGGCCAGTGGGCTGCAGGATCTTTTTATCGTCACTTTTCTCAGGATTGTGGCTACAGACACCTTCTGCGCAGTGAGACACAGTGCCCTTTAGCTCAGGAGCTTGCCTTGCCTGAGTCATTGAGACCCTTTAACTGTGACAGCTTTTCTTTCTAAAATAACACGATGCTCGTACTAACAAAGGATACATATTCATTAAGACTAAAGAGGCCTACTAAACACTAAAACCAGAATGGAGAGGAAACACATATGCTTTCTTCAGGGACTTATACTAGAAAATGAGGACAAGGAATCTCTGCTTAGGACCCTCGATGGGCACGGCAGGGTGCCTGTGGGTACAGAGGGTTCCCTGTGGGCTGTTACCAGCTGAGAAAAGGCAACACAGATGGCACATTTCCAACAGTTCTGAACCTGTTGATTTTTATTGAGGAAATACACACGTCTTTCAGGGACACCTCTGGGTTTACTAGATTTTTTTTTTCTCCCCAGCATTTGTAGCAGAATATCACAGCACAGAGATCTGCTACATAAATGCCCTGAAGGAGAGTGTTTTAGGACAAACTATCTTCCTTCTGTTTGCGACTGAACTTACTAAGTGGATGTGTTTGGTGGTGTGGGTTGCAAGTTTGAATATAATAAAAGTTTGAATATATTATCTCTACATTTGTGAATTCACTATCATTTAAAATGATAAGTTACATGATGGTATAGTCATCGAGTTTCATTTGAATATATCAAGCGTAAATGATGGTAAATGTTGACATAGCAAAAATATTTAAAAAGATGCAGAAAAATACACTGATTAATGATTGATCCTGATCAACATAGACAGTCCAGCTAGTGCTGCCAATTTAACAAGAGGATAAATTTGCCAATAATGAATATTAATTAAACATTTAGCTAGTCAAAGTAAAGGCAAGAACAAGAGAATTTATGTGTATAAATGATGTTAGAAATATATGTCAGCAGCACAGTCCATCAAATCAAAGCCAGTCCAGGTTTCAGAACTTTGATGTGAGTTTTGAAAATGGACCAGCCCAAGTGCACAGTCAAGTTAGCACCAGAGGATGGCAAACACCTCCTGACGTTTCCCATCAGGTCTAATAACAAACATAGCTGTCTCATGTGGAGACTGGGGAAGGGAAGTTATAATAAACAATTTAAAATGCTCCAAGATGCATGAGTTCAACACGTGTGCTTGCAGTTCGTTTCAGACTTGTGAATAAAAATGGTCACAATTGGATGTTACTAATAACAAAATTATATTCCCGTATTGATACTGTGAGTTATCAGAATGAGGAAGGAATAAAACCCTCCACATACGATATTTCCAAGGCATTTACTATCTATCTGTCTGTTTATTATCTATCTATCTATCTATCTATCTATCTATCTATCTATCTATCTATCTATCTATCATCTAGCTGTCTATCTACCTACCTACCTACCTATCTAACAGTTATTTAGAAGCAGGGTTTTTCTATGTAGTCCTGAGTGACGTGGAATGTCTATGCAGACCAGGCTGACCCGGATCTTCCCTCTGCCTCTTGTGTGCTGGGATTTCAGGCATGTGCCACTATGCCCAGGAGATTTGTATACGTTTGATGCTTTGAGTTTACAAAAGCAGAACACGTGGTTGAAGGCAAAGGGATGTTTGTTCATGTGACTACAGACTCAGCAAGATGACATGGGGTGCCTTGACAGGATGATGGTGAGTACTCTCTGGTGGTACAGAATAAGATGGCTCACCAGAGTCCTTAAAAATGAGGGGCAGTGAGAGGAAGCAGCAAGACATTCTTGTAAGGGCTCTGAATTGCTGGTTTCTGACCCCAGTTTTAACACTCAGGTAACTCTGGTTGGGTAAGTCGCTTGATTTCCCTGAACATTTTCCATCTTTTATGTGGGGTCCGGGCTGTTCGCTGTTCGAAGGACCGGTAAAAACAGAGAACACTCGGTCCTTTGAAAAAGTCTGCAGATATCTGCTACAGTTGTTTTTCATTATCTGCTTGTAACGGACTCTTCGGTGCGAGCGCAGGCTGGAGCCATGCAACAGCTTCTATGAGAGCCTGGAGATCCTTTAGAAAATAATCAATACCAGATGTGCTGGTTTGAAGCCACGTTGAGAAGCATACATCTTGACAGCATGCTGTTTGATAAAATTAATAATGGCTGAGAGAAACCCTGTGAAAGCCTGAGGGAGGGGAAATATGGAGTATGTCTAGGAAGAGAGTTGAAGCCAGTGTGGAAAGAGTCATGCAAAGAAGGTTAGTTATCATCCTGCTGCTTATGGGGCGGCACACACACATGAATGTGTGTATAGAAACACACACTAAGACATGTGCACATACTTAAGAAACACATACATGTCCACAAATGTATATAGGAACATACACACATACATACATGGAGGTGCACTTGCAGAATATATGCAAGATAGCTGCGTCCACACCTCAACACACAAATACATGTGTGCACAGACAGGTGCACATCCATGCACACATGAGCCCCTGGTACTAGCTTTGTCGGTGGGGTCTCAAAAGGCCTATGAGGACAACTAGCATGAATTCCAATAATGAATAATTGCAAATTGTCCCCTCAAGGGGCCAGCACCTTCTCAGGAAATGTTTCTTCTGGCTTTTATTGAAGTGTGTGTGTGTGTGTGTGTGTGTGTGTGTGTGTGTGTGTGTGTGTGCGTGTGTGCGCACGCAATGTTGGGTATCTTTCTCTGTCACTTCCCACTGTTGTTTTTGAGACTAAGATCTCTCACTGAACATGGGGCTCAGTAATTTTGCTAGTTTGGCTGGTTAAAGAGCCTCTTGGATCCTCCCGTCTCTGCCTTGCTGGTGCTAGAGTTACAGACACCCGTCGCTGCCCCTGGCTTTTTACACAGGCGCTAAGGACCCAACCTCGGGCCCTCATGCTTGTGCGGCAAGCGCTTTGACCCACCGAGCCATCTCCCAAGTCCTGCTCTAGTTTTAGTGGAGAGCGGTACAGCGCATTGAGCTTTGGACATTGCTGATGTTGTGGATAGGGAGAGAATCAGCAGAGATGAGAGACCAGGACCTCATGGCTTTAAAATCGCAAATCAAACCCAGGGTGGCCTGTGCTTAGAAAGAGAAGAACACGGTTTTTCCTTTATCTAAAATGCTCCCAGATTTTCTAACGTCCTTTCTTCACATCAGTGTTGCTGTGCGAACGCTTGGAGAAGGTAGGCAGGATGTCCTGGCTGCCTGTGCTGCAGGGGAGATGTACTGGGAGGTCAGGGAGGAGCCTCAGGAGCAGAGCACCTGCCCACAGGCCAGAGCACTTGGCTTTCTGCTGTGATAGAAAAGAGGGTGTGGGGGCAGCAGGGAAAGATCCTTGCTTCCAAGCCTGATGACCTGACTTAGATCCTCCCGACCCACATGCAGTAGGAGAGAACTGACTCTTGCAAGTTGGCCTCTGATTTCTGGACACGTGCTGTGTTGTCCATACCCCTAAATGCATGTTAAAAAAAAAAAACCTCAGAAAAAGAAGAGGAGTCCTTGAATACTACACCCAAATGGCAAGAGACTCCGAGGAGCAATGAGGTTACTTCCTAACTTACAATTGCTTTCGTTGTTTCATTGTGAAAGCATTATATATATCACATATTATTTAAAACGTAGGCTTCGAAGATCAGAAGACCATAAGGAGACCTTCACCTTGGGTTTATTAAATTTTTCAGGAAGAAAAAAGAAAGAATTTCCTCAGCCGAAGCCTTGTCCTGGGGGAAGTTCTCGGGACGGTGGATGTGGCCATGTGCGTGAAGGTGAGAGGCGCTGGGCGTCTTACCCTCAGGAACACACGCTCCCTGCGCATGAGGACTGAAAGATACCACGAGCTTTCAGGATAGTTACCGAATGGGTGTCTGTAAAGTGGTCCACATCAGAATGCAGCTTCCTGCTTTCCCCTTTCGCTACCATCATCTGTTCTTTTGACTTTGCTTTTTGTCATGTATTTGCTTTTGAGACAGAGTCTTTCTATGGTCTAGGCTGGCCTTAAACTCCTGCCTCCGTCTCCCACTGCTGGATTACTGGTGCATGTCTGATACTTTTTGCTTGGTTTTGCATATTGTTTTCATTAATACACATATTGTCTATTAATTATTCTTTCTTCCTGCCCCCCCTCTTTTTGAGACAAGGTTTCTTTGTGTAGCATTGGCTGTCCTGGAACTCACTCTGTAGACCAGGCTGGCCTCGAACTCACAGAAATCAATCTGCCCCTGCCTCCTGCGATTAAAGAAATGCACCACCAATGGCCGGCTTCATTTGCCTTACTTTTGTAAAGACAGTACCGTAAATGTCTGTGACTTAACTCTCTTCACATAGATAATCACTGCTGAGCTGGATCTATGTTGTTGCAAGTCGTTGGCTTCATTAATTGAAATATTTGTTATTTTTATGTATGTATTTTATGTATTTCTATGTCTATCATGGAGAGCACTACCTGCTACCTGCTTTCTCATTAGCCTGCTTGGAAGCTGGTTGCATTAGCTACTTTCATGTCACAGTGGCCCAAATACCCACTGGAAACAACGTAAGGAGGAACCATTCTGGCTCATGGTTTCAGCCCAGTATGGCTGGGAAGGCATGGTGAAGAGGGTGAGGCCATCGTGGCAAGAGTGTGTAGCAAATAATGGACATCGCAATGGATCAGGAAGCAAAGAAGTGGACAGGGATAATGCATCCCCAGGACTGGTACTCTTTGGATAACCTTCTGAGATGTGGCGAGGGTGTGTGTGTGTGTGTGTGTGTGTGTGTGTGTGTGTGTGTGCGCGTGTGTGCGCGTGTACTCTTGTACATGCATGTGTGCATGCATATGGAAACCAGAGAATACCTTGGTGTCATTCCTCAGCTGCATTTTTATTATTTTTAATGTATTTGTTGAAAGAGAGAGAAGAGGGGTGGGGGAGGAGGAAGAGAAGGAGAGAGAAAGGAAGAGGAGAGAGAGAGAGAGAGAGAGAGGGAGGGAGAGGAAGAGAGAGAGAGAGAACACCGTGACATGCCTGTGGAAGTCAGAGGACAATGTGCCGGAATCAGTTCTCTCCTTCCACCATGTGGATTCTGGAGATTGAACTCAGGTCATTGGGCTTTGAGCAATACCCACTGGACTATCTCGCTTGCTTTGCTTAGGTACTCTTTTTAAAAAAAACATACAAGACAGGGTCTTTTGCTGGTTTGGAAACCACTGAGTAGGCTAGGTTGGCTGGCCAGTGTGCCCTAGACATCCTCCTATCTGCTCCCCCAACGCTGAGATTATAGACGCAGGTCATGGCACCTGGGGTGTTTTCCTTGTAGGTTCTAGGGACCAAACCCAGGTTCTTGTGGTTACAAGGCAAGCACTTTGCTCAATAAGCCTTCTGACCATCCCAACCAGGAGCCCTCCTTAATTATCTAAATAGGTCGTGGCCCCATTGGTGGACTAAGGTGAGGTCAACCAGCACTCTGCTCTGATGACCAGAATCACCTTCTCATCCTCATGTGTAAGCTAAGGCTCTGCCAAGGTTCATCATTTATCTCTTGAGGCTGTCCTGACTTCAGACGCCAGCTTTAGGCATCTCCAGTGGTAGTCTGCGGAGACTGCTGCCAGCCCTTTCTGGGCATGCTGTGGTAATTGCTTCATACTCCTCCTGATGTTGCAATCATCCTTTCTTTTCTCTAGATTATCAAAAAAGGAAAGAGACAACACCCCAAATAGGACATGTTGAATCCTATTCTTTTTATTTTTTATTAAATGTCTCAGTGTTTTTATTAGATGTCTCAGCTTCTAAATTCTTGCCACAGCTTTGCTCAGTTTGTCTCAAAGCAAATGGGCTTTCTAGTGTTCTGCCCCTAGGAACAGGATAATAGATGGTTTTGATAGCAGTGGGCACAATGTCTTCTAGAAGGGCAATTTGGATAGATGTCCATTTCTTGTCAATTGCAGTATCTCTGTCTCCAGATTTTAGTTTAAGCATCTCCTTCCTGTTCATGTCAACGCCTGCAAGTTCTTGCATCACAGCTAATGGGCTTTCATCCACATGGTAACCCAGCCAAAGGTCCAGTATCTCCTGGAGTCCTTCCTTCTCCTTCCAAATCCAACTTAACAATTTGTCTCCAGAATGTGTACTTCCTTCCATTGACCACCATATTCTGCCATTACCACTACCTGCCATCCTGACTCATTTTTCTGTCTAGAAAAATGTTTGTGCTCCCCAAAGCACTGCTGTAAACACATCAGGCCAGAGGTCACCTGCTCAGGGCCTCCCTGATACTCTTCCTGCACTTGGTCTATCTTGGTCATGTTGTCTGCCATTTGGAGACTGGCTTTGTGAGGGAAAGTTTTCACACTTTACTTGATTGTGTGAGTGGAGGTTCCACAGATTCTATGTATAAGCTGGTCAATTTCCTTTGACAGTGCAGGCTCACTGTGGCCCTAGCTGCTTACTAATGTAGCTAATGAAGGGAAGCTTTTTAAGTGTGAAAAAAAAATTTTCAGTTTTCCCATTCCCAAGGAAGAGGTAAACATTAAAAATCTAGAAGGAAATATGTCATAATGTTTACATTTACCATCAGCCAAAGAAAAAATTCAACTTGTTTTGGTTTGAGTATTGTTATTTAAACTAGACACAGAAAAAAAAATACAGTTTTGGATTGAGTCCATTTTCCAAAAGTTGGGTATAGGTGGCTCATTCAGTTACCAGTGACAGCCCCCCCCCGCCAAAAAAAAGTTCAGTTTAACTTGATTGAGAAAAAAACAGGCTTAATTGCTATAATTTTTAAAATAAGTCCATAGGAGTGTGAGACCTGACTCCTTGAACCTCTTGGCTGTCTTTCCTCAACCCTACCATCCCTACATTGGCTCCATTCACCAGCTTATACACCTGAATCAGCTGCCTCAGGACTCCATTGCTCTCGATTCCACTATGTCTTTGGATGGTTCCATTGAGATTCTTGGAGCAAGATAAGTGAACTTGGTCCATGGTGACCAAGCCAGTTGGCAACATTCCTCTATGGTCTCTGCTTCAATTCCTGTCTCCAGGTTCCTGTCTTAAGTTGCCTGCTTTGGCTTTCCTCCATGATGACTGCAACCTGAAGGCCTGAAGAACCCTGCTGGTCCCCAAGTTGCTTTTCATTGTTATGCTTATCACAGCAGCAGAGAGCAAACTGGAACACCTCTCCTCTTCCTCCTTCTTAAACTCCTGCCTCCTCCTCCCTGTCTTTTCCACCCCCTTCCCTCTTTCCATGTCTGCAGCACCTTGCCAGGACTTAGGAAAGGGCAGATAAAGACATAGCAGTAAAGGGTCCCAAGAGACACCCCTTGAATGGAGTGTGACTGGTAGGTCTAGTTGTTGGTAAGCTGTTGATGTAGCTCGTCATTGTACTGTCCTTGCTTCTAGTGTGGAATCATTCATTTGTTGTTTGGTGGTGCTGTCAACAATCTTGGAAGTCCTGAACATGTTACCAAGTGGTTTCGGCCACTCAAGGTATGATGTTTCCCTTAATAGATTGTATTTTCCCACGGAGAGTTTTTTTAAATCAGTACTTTTTTATGTGAGTGTGTGTTTGAATAATTAAAAAAAAATAAAACTAGAGTTTGCAAAAATCTTATTCTAAACGAGAATTTCAAGACTATCTTTTAAAATGTCATGCTACATCTGTCATATTTTTTTAAAGATTAAAAAATATTTATGTGTGGGGGAGCTGGAGAGATGGCTCTGCAATTAGGAGCACTGGTGGCTCTTTGAGGAAACACAAGTTCAATTCACAACAGTTGCGTAGGAGCAGCTCACAACTGTCTCTATTCTGAGACCCTCACATAGACTTACATGCAACATGCAAGAAATAAAAATGATTAAGTTAAAAACCATACATGTGTATAGATAGATGTTTTGACTCAAGGTATGTCTGTCCACCACATGAGTGCCTGGTGCCCTCAGAGACCAGAAGAGGGTGTTGGATTCCCTGGAACTAGAGTTATGGATGGTTATGGAGTTATGGAGCCATTGCGTGGGTGCTGGGAACTGAACCCGGGTCCCCTGCAAAAGCAACAAGTGCTCTAAACCACCGAGCCATCTTTCCAGCTTCATCTGTTATAATCCTAAACTCACAACCGAGGTCAACAGACTAAATTGTTATGATTGTCCCCGGCTTTCATCTCCTTCTCTTGCTGTATTGTTAATGGCCAGAGGTCTTCAGTTAGAGACCGTCTGACCGACTAACACTCTTTTACTATCTCGTGAACCTCAGGAGCAGAAGTATACAGGGATGTTTGCAATGACTGAGAAGGGTCATGGGAGCAACGTGAGAGGGATCCAGACTGAGGCCATCTTTGACAGTGACAATCAGGTGAGGAGTCTGGTCCCTGTTTCGTGGTTCAGTGCAACAGGGGAGCAGTGCAGACCACCCTATCTTTCCTGAGCCTGGCTTCATATCCTCTGCATGTTTTCTGGTGAGAACCTTAGGCTCAGAACAGCATCTGATTGTTTTAGAGGCGGATGTGAGCGCAGGCCTTTGAGAGCAATGGCAGCCAAACTTAAATATTCCCTGCCACCGGTGGGACACTACCTCAAGCTCTGTAATGTCCTCTTTAGTCTTTCCCTGTGACATTTCCATGGGAACAGTACTAGCCAGGCTGCTGTTCTTTCCAATAGTAGTGTATAAAGAAGGGAGGCGGTGCCTTTGCTGCTTCTGTCTGTTGCACACAGCAGCACACCCAGAGCCGAGGCTTCCGGATCAGGAGTTAAGTCCTCTCTCTGTGCTGGTACAGTTGTCCCGCCAATTCCATGGGGTGTTATTACTTTAGGAACCTCTGAGAAGTCTAAAATACATGGACACTCAACTTCCTTATATAAGTAGCACAGTGTTTGTGTAGGACCTTCCATGCCCTCCTGTATGCCTTACATCATTTTTTTTTTTAATAGAAGAATTTTAATTCAGAACATACCCGCTCTGGCAAGAGGTCACATCCAAAGACCTTTTAGGTCTCTGTGATGTGGCTGGAATACAAGCACACCTTTAATCCAGGAGATAGAAGCAAGCAGGTCTGAGTTCAAGGCTAGCCTGGCATAGAACAAGGAGCAGGTAAAGAAAAGCTGAGGTGTAGGCGTGGCGGTACGTGTCCTTAATCCCAGAAAATGAAGGTAAGGTTAGTTTGCAGAAGGAACCGCCATGTTTGAAAGTGATGTCTAATTGAGTGGCAGAAAAAGTGACAAATCAGAGATTTGACAGAATAGGATATGCCTAACTCTCACAAGAAGTGAGGAAAGGAAAGCCACTTAAGGGACAATGGAGAGAGAGAGAGGAGGGGGGAAAGGGGAAGAAGAAAAGAAAATGGGAGAGGCAGTTTTACTGAGACAGTAATAGAGAGACAAGTTGCAGAGAGAGAGAGAGAGAGAGAGAGAAAACTCAGGTAAAGATAGAATGAGCCAGACAACGAGAAGGAACCAGAGAATAGAGCAGATTGCTGGAGTTAGTTAGAGGCCAAGCAGAGACAATTCAGGGGCTGAGAGAAAAGCCAGATTGAATAAATCAGCTGGGAGAGGAGTTTGAGCCAGAACAGCTGAGTTGAATCAGCCAGCCTAGAACTCAGGAAGAACAAGAGAGGGTGAGCTTATTCAGCAGGAAGTCTCAGAGGCTGAAAACATTCTAGGCCTAGGTTAGATTGTATGGAGGCTGGAAGCTTCCAGGACCAGGCCTAGGTTAAGAGACAGGCAATAATCCTCTGAGACAACAATTGAAACAGGTGAATAAAAGTTTCTTTTACAGTTTTTGATGACTTCTAGTATCTAATATAACGGTGATGTTATATATCTGTTAAAGTATATCATTCTTTAAATGATAAGAAAACAATGTCTGTAGGTAGTCAGCATAGGTGTATTTCATCTAGTGATGTGGGATTCATGGGGATAGAGGGCCAATTAATTGTCTCCTGCAGTAGTTTTGTGTGTGTGAGTGTGTGTGTGTGTGTGTGTGTGTGTGTACACATGTACCCGTGCATATGGAGAACACATGAAGATGTCCCACTCTATCACCCTCCACCTTATTCCCTTGAGACAGTGTCTCTCACTGAATCTGGGTGGAACTAGGCTAGCAGCCAGGATCCTGTCTCTGCCCCAACACAGTTTGGGGTTGCAGGCACGTAAAGCCACACCAGGCCTTTTACCTCGGTCTTGGGGCCTTGAACTCGGGTCCTCACATTTGAGTATCTTGCGTTCCTTCCCACTGAGCTGTCTCCCAGCCCTATGTGGTGCCCTCACCCACGCCTCGCTTGGTGGCAAATGCTTCTAACCACTGAGCCATCTCGCCATCCCTCTTTTTCCTTATTAATTAAACAAACATGTTGGTCAAGACCTTTTCACCCTGATGCCTTGCTCCATAATGGACTACAACCAAAGCAACCTGGAAGCTCTTCTTTGTAGCTCTTTACCGCCACACTCCTCCCCTGAACAGTGGCTCTCTTTAAAGCCACTGTTGATTTATCTTATCCTCCTTTGTGGTTTCTTATTTGGTCCTGGGTATGCCTAAAGATTACAAAGGGTTCAGTGAATTCTGATGTATGTAGCCATGTTTGTGAGTGGGGTGGGGCGAGGGCATTGTGTGGCATCTGTCCATCTGGCTCTATTCTCCCATCTGCTCTGAGTTTGCGCCTATGAATCAGGAATTTTTAACGCAAGTTTCCTTGACTGGCGAATCCCCATTGGATGAGTGGCCAGTGTTTAGAATAGCATGTTCAGGCGACAGTTGTCTCAGAGGATGGCTTTCCCCTGCCCTGACGCTCATTCTCCACAGCACTCAGTGATACCCCAGGTCATTATGAGCAAGGGCTGTGCTGGGCCATGCTGTCCCAGCTTCCTTTGTATGTGATGGGAATTCCTTCCCATCAGTGCTCCCTTGAAATAGGTTAAGCAGTCCCTGCTAGTTGAGAATTCAAGTGGTAAGAGGCACTACACTAAGCTCTGAGATAACCGGCCAATGAACTGCTGTTGTCCCTGTCTCACAGACAGGGAAGCTGAGGCTCACGGAGGTTAGGAACCTGACCATATTGACAGAGTTCAAGAATCTTGGGCTGAAACAGAACTGCCCTTATGAGCGTAGCTTTGCCAATAGCGATAGTTTATTGACCTGACATCTTGTAAGTTTTGGCTGGCCAGTTTTTTTTTCCCCAAGCTGTGATATTGAGATGACCTTGCAATCATTACTGTGAGGGAAAAAAATCACCCATGGTTCTTACTTGCTTCTTCTTACAGTTTTTTCAACAAAATATAATTTCTTGCATTGGTCCCATTTTCCCCAAACAGCATAAGTGATCTTGGTACCTGATGGGGCTCTCCTCAGATGAGGAGAATGGTGGGCACTGTCTCTCCGGTGGGGGGGACTCATAAACTCCCACCAGGAGGGACACAGGATGGGTTGGGGTGACTGCTACAGGGGTGGTGACTTTCTCCGTTGGTTTCACATTTCTCCTTCATTTCCCTTTGAGAGTGTGCAGCATTTCAAATGAACCTTTTTCTCTCCCCCTTTATTTTGTTTTTGGTTATTTTTTAATTTATTACAATTTATTCATTTTGTATCCCAGTTGTAGCCCCCTCCCTCGTCCCCTCCCAATCCCACTCTTCCTCTCTCTCTCTCTCTCTCTCTCTCTCTCTCTCTCTCTTCTCCCATGCCCCTCCCCCAGTCCACTGATAGGAGAGGTCCTCCTCCCTTCCCTCTGACCTTAACCTATCAGGTCTCATCAGGACTGACTGCACTGTCTTCCTCTGTGGCCTGGTAAGGCTGCTCCCCACTTCATTGGGAGGTGATCAAAGAGTCAGCCGCTGAGTTCATGTCAGAGACAGCCTCTGTTCCCATTACTAGGGTACCCACTTGGAGACTGAGCTGCCATGAGCTACATCTGTGCAGGGGTTCTAGGTTATCTCCATGCATGGTCCTTGTTTGGAGTATCAGTCTCAGAAAAGACCTCTGTGCCCAGATTATTTTGGTTCTGTTGCTCCCCTTGTGGAGCTCCTGTCCCCTCCAGGTCTTTCTATCTCCTCTTTCTTTCAGAAGATTCCCTGAACTCTGCCCAAAGTTTGGCTATGAATCTCAGCATAGTTTTGATACCCTGCTGGGTAGAGTCTTTCAGAGGCCCTCTGTGATAGGCTCCTGTCCTGTTCCCTGTTTTCTCCCTCTTCTGATGTCCATCCCATTTGTCTTTCTGAATGAGGGTTGAACATCTTATCCAGAGTTCTCCTTCTTGCTTATCTTCTTTAGGTGTATAGATTTTAGTATGTTTATCCTATATTATATGTCTAATACACACTTATAAGTGAGTATATACCCTGTATGTCTTTCTGCTTCTGGGATACCTCGCTCAGGATGATCTTTCCTAGTTCCTACCATTTGCCTGCAAATTTCATGATTTCCTTGTTTTTCATTGCTGAGTAGTATTCCATTGTGTAAATGTACCACAATTTCTGTATTCATTCCTCAGTTGAGGGACATCTGGGTTGTTTCCATATTCTGGCTATTAGGAATAAAGCTGATATGAACATGGTTGAGTAAATGTCCTTGTTGTACACTTGAGCATATTTTGTATATATGCCTAGGAGTGGTATAGCTGGGTCTTGAGGAAGCACTATTCCTAATTGTCTGAGAAAGCGCCAGATTGATTTCCAAAGTGATTGTACAAGTTTGCATTCCCACCAGCAATGGAGGAGGGTTCCCCTTTCTCCACAACCTCTCCAGCATGTGTTGTCATTTGAGTTTTTGCTCTAGGCCATTCTGATGGGTGTAAGGTGAAATCTCAGGGTCGTTTTGATGTACATTTCACTGATGACTAAGGATGTTGAACATAGCTTAAGTGTTTCTCTCCCATTCTATATTCCTTTGTTGAGAATTCTCTGTTTAGCTCTGTACCCCAGTTTTTAAAATTGGATTATTTTATTTGTTGCTGTTTAGCTTCTTGAGTTCCTTATATATTCTGGATATTAGCCCTCTGTCAGATACAGGATTGGTGAAGATGCTTTCACAGTCTGTAGGCTGTCGTTTTGTTCTGATGACAGTGTTCTTTGCTTTACAGAAGTGTTTCAGTTTCATGAGGTCCCATTTATTGATTGTTGATCTTAGAGCCTGAGTTATTGGTGTTCTGTTCAGGAAGTCTCCTGTGCCAATGAGTTTAAGGCTTTCCCCACTTTTTCTTCACAGGTTTAGTGTGTTTGGTTTTATGTTGAGGTCTTTGATCCACTTGGACTTTACTTTTGTGCAGGATTTGCATTCTTCTGCATGTAGATATCCAGTAAGACCAGCATCATTTGTTGAAGATGCTATGGTTTTGACTCCTTTATCAAAAATCATGTGTCCCTAGGAGTGTGGGTTTACTTCTGGGTTTTTCTATTCAAGTCCATTGATCCACCAGCCTGTTACTATGCCAGTACCATGCAGTTTTCATTACTGTTGCTCTGTTGTACAGCTTGAGGACAGCCTTGTTTTCATTGGTAGGGGAATAGAGTAACCAGTGCTGTGGCTAGCTGTGAGGTAAGAGAGCGTTTTATTTTCATCCTCTATGTTAACCAGCAAACCCTGGTGAGATTTTGGCCAAAGCTTTTTACATTTTTTATTTTCTTATTTTACATTGATTGAGTGATTGCACAGGCACACCTGTCTGTACACACTCATGCCCTACAGCACTTATGTGGAGGTTAGAGGACAGCTTGCCAGAGGGGTCTGTTCTCTCCTTTCTACCATGTGATTCCTACCAGGAATAAAATTCAGGTCATTAGGCTTTGAAACAAGTGACTTTAATTGCTGAGCCATCTGACTGGACCCTTTTACTGAATTTTGAATTTTTTTTATTTTACATTATGTACCTGTTTGTGGGCATGTGTACAATGTGATTGTAGGCACCCTCAGAGCCCAGGCATGTGGGCCCCCTGGAGCTGGAGTTAGAGGAGGTAGCGAGCTGCCTGACCGTGGGTGCTGAGACCTGAACTCAGTCCTTTGTAAGCGCAGAGCATGTTCTGAAGCACAGAGCCATCTCTTCAGCCCTCTACTTTTCTCTTTTTTTTTAAAATTTAATTTAATTTAAGTTTTTTACATGTCTTAGTGTTTGCAAGTCTGACCATTTTGTGGGTCTTCACCAAGTAATCATAATTGTAACCAGCACACATGCTGGGCATTGTTTAGATTAGTTTTAACTCTGGCATTTTGGCTGATACAAACTTTCCATGTCAAGCTTCTTGCCAGAAGTGACAAACCTCTTCCTGGGATGTATCACATGTGTACAGGACGGGGCGGCCTCCTGTCGCCTCCCCTGGCAGCCCTGGGTTTCCAGGGCCCTCTTCTCCCTCCCCCTCATGCACACAGGTTGTTTTGTTGTTCTTGCCTCTTGCAAGCAGCCTTGAGTTGCTCCTTCTTTCAGAAGCCCTGGCTGGCCAGATAAGCCAAGGAAAATCTCGAGAGACTTCTCTTAAAATGATTCCACTCGTCCGTGTATTTTTTTTTTCTGAAAAGCCCCTGCACATGTTAAAGGTTTTCCCACACAAACTTATGTTAGAGATTGTTTTCTTAGGCCTCAAGACTGTATTTCTTGGCCCAAAGGGAAAGCACAGTCTATACACTTTATAATCTGAAATCTGAGATAATCCTTGTGTGACCAAGAGCATGTTGGTTTAGCTGAATCATATCTTCTACATTGTCAACTCCAATTAATTGGCTAGTTTAGTTTTCTGCCATTTCCTCTGGTCCCCTGACCTGTCGTAGGTACCTTGTACTCAATCAAGGTATTTGGTAAATACCTTCTAGTGAGAGGTTTAAGGGTGACCGAAGTGGTGAGCAAGACTGGAAAGATCTAAGTCTTCAAGGCAATATTTCCACTGGGACATTGGTATTGGTTTTCAGACAGTAGGAAAGAGAAGCCTGGGTCTGAGCAGAGACTGGAAATGAACCCTGCTTGCTGTCCATGTTTCTTCAGACCAGGGTTAGTTTCAGGGTGCTTGGGGCTGGAATCCTTGGCTATGTTACGGAGACAAACTGCGCAGGCCATTCTAAGATTTCCTCAGAAGACAGAGTCCTTTACAAGTGTTTCTGGGCTAAGGGCTTGGGCACATGACTCTTGTCCAAAAACTTGGGAGTATTTGTTGTAATCACTGACTAGCAAAATGTTCACAGGAGTTTGCCCTCTACCCTTGCAACCTCCCCACCCAAACAACACAAACACACCAACACATAGAAAAAAATCTCATCATGGAAGCTGTAGTATGTCATAGCATGTTCCGCAATATATCCCTCTGCCCACGCATCTTCTAGTGAATGTTCATTGCAATGAGTCATTGGTCTGGTTTGAGGTCTCTGGCTTCTGTGACACCATCAATATTGGCCCCTCACCAGAACTCCTGGTTATCCTGTTGCTGCCCTGTGTCCTCAAGATCCTGCGGCTTTGGATCCGCAGGGCCAGCCCTTTCACGACCCCCAACAGCTCACAGATAATGCAGATTTGAGAGTGGGCCAATATAAAGTCCTGGATGTGGGCCTGGGTGGTAGCTGGGCTGGTCAGCCGGCTGCCCCACCAGGATGAACTCTCCAGCACTGTACCTGCTAGGCCACCCAATGCTGCCACCTGCAGGAGGCAGGGTCAGCTCTACTGCTCTCATGTCCTGGGGGCTCAGCTCACCCACACTCACGCTTCCAGAGCCAGACCCACTGTGCTGCTCAGTCAAATCTCGGGGCTCACTCTTCCAAGTTCTGCAGCAGGTGAGGGGGTGGGCCAGCTCTCCTACTCTCCTACCCTCGGGGCTGGCTTACCTGTGCCTTTGCCATCAGGGTCAGGTCCACTGTATTGTCCAGGCGAGGTGCATTCCCCGCTCGCTCTCCTACCAGTGAGGGGCAAGGACAGCTTATCCGCTTTTATGACCCCAGGGCCAGCTCTGGAGACTGCCACAAGTTGCATGGGGCAAGATGGGGGAGGACATCACTCCATCCCCCAACCCCCCACCTCACAGCAGACAAGTGGCAGGGCCAGCTGTCCCTTGCTCTTGCCCTTGGGGCTGATTCAACCTCGCTCACTCTGTCAGGGTCAGCTCTACTGTGCTGCTCAGACAAGGAGCAGGCAAGGTGCATTTTACACTAACCCCCACCCCCCACTTTCCAGTCAACCTTCAAATCAAAGGTGGAGGTGATGTATGTTCATGAAGTGACAGAACAACACAAAGCTATGACAGTGGCTTTCCAGGAGCCCCCAAATCTTCTTTACGATGCAGATCCGCTGTATGCTATTCGCTGGGGTGAACTAGGGGGGAAAGGAGCCACATGGAGGCAAACACTCTGCGGCTTACTCTTCCGCGCAGGAGTTCGTGATTGACACGCCGTGTGAAAGTGCACAGAAGATGTACATCGGCAACGCCATGCACGGGAACTATGCTGCCGTCTTTGCCCAGCTCATCACTGAGGGAAGGTCTCAAGGTTTGTTGCCAGCATGAACGACCTGAAGAGTTCTCTTTGCTATTGCTGTTTTCCCATTAGTTTTTTTTTTTTTTAAAGAAAATGTGCTTCATTTTATCTTGCAAAAAAAATGCATTGCTAATTTTATCTTCTATAGAAAAGAGATTATCGGGTTTGTTACTACCTGTTGATATTACTCACTATTGTGTGCCGTGCATAGAACTCAAGGATTTGGAGAGTCAAATAAGGTCATACTGCCCGAGGGAAGGCATGAAGTTTTATTCTTTTCTTTTTCTCTTTCTTTTTCGAGACAGGGCCTTTCTGTGTAGCCTTTGCTATCCTAGAACTCTCTATGGTAGACCAGGCTAGCCTCAAACTTAGAGGGATCCACCTGCCTCTGCCTCCCAAATGTTGGGATTAAAGACGCAGGTCATCGTGGTCAACTCGGAGGTTTGTTCTTTACAGGGGTGAGTCTAGGGCCAGGTATGGTAGCTCGCTTCTATAATTCCAAAGCTTGGAAGGCAGAGGCAGGAGGACCAATTTAAATTAGAGGCCACCTTGGCCTATGTGGTGAGTTCTAGGCTGTGTACCATACACAGTGAGGCTCTGTCTCAACAACAGTGAAAAGGGGAGAGCCTAATTAGGTCTGTTTCTGTGCCTTCCTTAGGACCTCACTGCTTCATCGTTCCCATCAGGGATGAAAATGGAAACGTGTACCCAGGAGTGACAGCTATTGATATGATGCACAAAGAAGGTGAGGCCTCAGGGTGACCCCCCTCCCCGCCCGTGGTTATTTCTGCCTGTTGTGTGCTCTCCGGCCCCCACCGCAGCCAAGGAGAATCTAACCACCTTCATTTCCAGGGGACTGTGGCCGTGGGCCACACTTCCAGGAGACTGTGCATTGGTGTGTTGCTGTCTCCCAGCTTCTTGACTGCTTGGCGACAGGGAGGCTGTGTCTCTAGTGCTTTAGTGTCTCTCTTCTTGGACTTCAGGCAGGCTGCAGCTCTCTGGCACCTCTTCACCTCCACTGATGCTTGTGTCTAGGCAACGCCTGGCGAGCCTCTGTAACCCAACTGGGTCCTCACAGTATTGGAGGGTAGAGATCTGCCACAGCTGAAGCCTTCTGACAGGGGCAATGGAAGGTTCTGGTCCAGGACACTTGCCTCTGCGTGTGAATGCCATCTTCACGTGTTGTGGATTATTAATATTTATTATTGATTTATCTTTTAGTTAAGTAGCAGTTATTCCTAAACTAGCTGTACACCCAAATCACCACACGGAGACTAAGATTTATTTAATTAACCTAGAGTACAATGCTGGGCAATAGTTACTCCATCCTAAACCTCCAAGCCCTCCTAGTTTCCTACCATTCAGATTTCACCCATTATACTTGCTTTTAGTGATATCTTGGGTCTGGTTCATCTCTCCTCCTGGTTCCAAGTTGTCTCCTGCTGATCTCTCCTCCCAACTCCCTCCCACTCGCTTCCTTCTCCCACCTTATTCTCTCCACTGCACAGCATTGGCTGGTTGTTTAATTGACAATTACAGAGAACAAATGGTGACATGTTTACACAAACCTGAGACAGCTGATGCTTGAGAGAAATCATCATTTGAATGAAACAAGGATAAATTGTATACATTCCACAAGAACATTACATTCACATGAACAGTCTCCCTGTTCTCACATCTGCCTCTGGGGTTCTCCTTCTTGTAAGGACTCCCACCAATTCTATTGGGGTTCCACCTTAATGACTTTATTTTAATTTTATTACCCCTGTAATGCCTCTATTTCTAAACAAGGTCATATTACAGATACTGGGCTTAGGACTTCAATCTATGAATAGGGTAGGGGAGGACACAATTTATCCCGTAGCGTTCAGTGAGACCAAGCTTCCAAGGTGAAGCTAGCTAAAGAAAGGAACATAGGCGGTCAGATAAAAGAGAAAAGAAAGAGAATAAGGGGTAGGGGAGACACACTGGACAGTTAGGGCATAACCTCATCCCACCCTTAGCATAGTCAAGCACAGCTGCCAAGTGTGACCTGAAAGCACACTGCTGAGAGCCGAGGGACAGGCCAGTGCTTATGAAGTCACGCTGCATGTGGGGAACACTGGCAACTGCAGAAAGCCTGCACTGGGTTTTCCCATGTCTCCTGTCACTTTCACTAGTTCATCCTGTGCCTGAGGAGGAAGCACAGAACAGGAGGAAGCATGAGCTGTGTGGGGGCGGAGGCTGGCGTCTCTGTCTTCAGCAGTCCACGCTCTCTCCTGCCTGGACACTCCCTTTTAACTTTTATTCACTTATGTAGTTTTACAGTTTATTTTATGTGCGTGACTGCACGTACATCTGTGCACCACATACATGTTTGGTGCTCAGGGAAGTCAGAAGGAAGCGTCAGTCTCCTGGAACTGATGGTTGTGAGCCACTGTGCAGGGTCCCAGAACTCAACCTGGGTCTTCTGCAAGAGCAACCAGTGCTCTTAACCACTGTGATATCTCCCCAGACCCTGAACTCACTCCTTTTAATGACGTTTGCTTCTGGGGAGGGAAATGTGCCCCCACCTGACCTTGATCCTGAGCCCTGAGCATACTGTGGGCTGAAAACAAGGAAAATAACTTCATTGTCTTCCATTCTCCTTCAGGGTGGGGGTTAGGGATGGGCCAGGTGTGTCTGAGCCAGCTCGCCCTCTAGAACAAACAGACAACACCCTTACTCTGCCCCCCAAAAAAAGAGCATCCACAGTTCTGGAAATGTTTAAAGTTTATGTTTTAGGCCAAGAAGTAGCTGATCCCATCTTTGGGGTGATGCATAGCTTTCCCTTGCATCTGCATTTTAATTCTGTTCCCTCCAGGTCTGAACGGTGTGGATAATGGAATTTTGATATTTAACAAGGTTCGGATTCCACGGGAGAACCTGCTGGATAAGTGAGTAGTTTTCTCCTTAATGTCTTCATAGATGATCTACTTGTTTCCTCAAAAGAGGACTGTAGGTTTTAGATCTCACAGATTGCAGTGTTTCCATAGCTAACTGGAAAAGATAGGTAAGGAAACAGAAAATTTTAAATGCTTCACTATGACATTGACCAGATGTAATGATTGTTACAGTTTAATGGATGTTTCTAGACTTTTCTCTATGCCAATATATGTAAAAAAAAAAAAAAAAGGAGATCTACATTAGAATTTTAGCATAGAATATCCACTTATAGATCTGTAATTTTCATCTAACATTACATATCAAATGCACCATAGTACCCTGCTAAATAGTCTATAAATTATGTACCCAATCCCTTGCTGTTGGATATTTAATTCCTTTTATTTTAGTAATGATAAACAAACTGACGTGTAATACTTGCCCCCCTGTGGGTGTGAAAAGTTAAGATACCATCTTTCAGTGTTAATCAAAACACATCATACACATGCATAAAATTCTCAAAGAAAAAATAAAAATATTATGTCAAAAAATTGCCTTTCAGCAGGGAAGATTCTTAAAGCCATCGTCACTTCGAAGGAAAATGCCCAGGCATTCACAGAGTGGTCAGTACGACTCAAACAGTGAAGCAAAGGTTTCTTTCTCTAGTGTGAGCCATGGATGGCAGTCTGTAGGCATATCTTTTAGCTTTCTTATTTGGGTTTTTGTATCTTCCACCCTTCACCACCCCAATCCCTTCCAAACTCCTAACACTAGGTAGGCAAGAAAGAAGGTTAAAGGGGAAAGGGGATGTAGACCTCTTTAAATTACTTCCTGCTGATTAGGTTCATTGGGTTCCTAGGGGCAAGTCCAAATATCCAGCAATCCAGCAGTCCACCAATCCAGCAATCCAGTAACAGAAAGGCAGGGATCCAGCAATAGCAAATACAGAAACCAACAGCAGCAGAGAGCAGCAGCAGCATATGCTGTAGGCCCTCTCACTGCTCTCCCTTTTATCCCCTCTCAAGAGTTCCCAGAATTAAACTATCTGCAGGCTGACAAAGATCATGCCCCTGTCAGAGCATGAGGCACATTATAGTCAGCTGCTTCGGACAATCTGAAGCAGCCCCATACACACCCGAGATTAAAACAAAACATATTTACATCACATAACTGGGGTTTTAAAGAAGCCAAAGTTCTCACTACATTTCCCCATTTTAGCCCCCCCAAAATGGCTTTTTCTCTAACATCAGTAAACTATGTACAATAAGAACAATTATGAGAACCTAAGAATTACATTCACAATGTCCACACATTTGTATTTGGCAACCCTGGAGAAAGTATATCATTTTCTATCTTGGTGAGTTCAAAGTTCTGTACCTAAGTCACTTTCTTATCATAACTTGCATTTATCAACCTAAAAACATCTTTTTAGAACCTAAAACATTTTCTTAGATCCTAAACAACTTAATATTTTATATCTTTAATCTTAATAAGGAAAACTGTAAAACTATAACTATCTAGTTTTCAAAGCCATCAGGATTAAAGATGCTTCTCACATATTCTAGGAAACACCACATACCTCCATGCCTCAGCTGTGTTTTCTGTAAATCCTGGGCTACAGTTGTACTTAAGTCACTGGTAGAGCCAGCAATCTGGTTATAAACAAGCTGTCTTTTTCCTCACTGTGGGTTTTTTCCTTTACTTATCTTTGCTACTTACAAATTCTTGTCAAAAGATAAATGTAGTTAATTACAAAAGTCAAAGAAAATTGTGTGGAAACAAACTTAGAATGGACAAAATTCTCTTTGTCTCCCATACCATGTGAACAGAGAACAGAAACAGCAGAGACAGATGTCCTGGAAAATTTCAGCAGCCACCAGTTCTTATCAGCCTTCCCTAGAGGCCTCTGTCTATTTCCTAGGCGCTTGGCAGAATCACCAAGTCTGGAGGATGGAAGAGGGAAACAAAGTCTCAGTGGGATTCTCCCCATTTCTTATCACCCTAATCAGACTTTGTGGGTGGTGCAACCTCAGAAGACAACTGGCCAGTGCTAAGGGCTCACGAAGTGCAGTAAAGGTTAGAAAGTCAGATTCAATCAGAAAGAAGAATGACAGTGGGCTTGCATTGTCTGTAGATAATATATCACTTTGACAAGCAAGTCCTGATTTACAACATTATTTTATTACCATTGAAGTTGTCCCCATAATATAAAACATCAGTGGCCACATGGGGTTTTGAAGGAGCAGTCTTCTAGGGTCTTGGTTCATCACTTGAGTTAAAAAGTAAACCAGTTACTAGATGTAAATAAATGATTTAATACAGTCCCACTAAAAACTTCAGCTACCATTTGAATTTTTGCAGAAATGAATAAGCTCATTCTAAAATTGATATGTAAGTAAATGAAAACCAGAATAAGGAAAACCATCTTGATAAAGAAGAACAAAGTAGGAGAACTCATACTAGGAATCTGAAAGCTTATGACAAAACTGTGGGAATGTAGATTGTATGGCATTATCACAAGGGTACTTATATGGACAATGGGAATAGAGTAGTCTCCAAATAAATCCTCACATTTATTGACAATCACTAGACTTCTGGAGTACCAAGACAGGAGGCAGCAATAGTCTTTTCAACAAGTGGCTCTGAGACATGCGGCTATATTAAAAAAAAATGTTAGGCTGTTTCCTCACACCACCCAACACACACATATATAGTTCCTAGAAGAGACCTAGGGTATACATTTAGTGACCTCGGTCTCATCAGAGGGTTATTAAACATGACACCAAAAGTACAACCAACCGAAGAAAAAGTCGGTCAATTGGAGTTTATAAAAAGTTCTCAGAACTTAGCGAAAACAGTCTCTTGAGTTGAAGAAAGACTTGTAAATTAAATACATCATAGGGGGATAGCATCCAGAGTTGAAAAACTATCCCAGCTAATCAAGACAGACAACCAGTTAAAAAAAATAATCAAAAATGAATAGACATTTTCCCAAAGAAGATATTAAAATCACCAATAAAACACAAAAGAAAACTTTGCAATACCGCTGTCATTGGGAGAGTACTGTCAAATCACAGTGAGGTAGCATTCTGCGCCCATTGGGATGGCTATGGCAAAACATTCAGACAATACCAAGTGCTCGTTGAAGATGTGGAGACATTAGAACCATTATACAGTACTCACAGCGTCATAAAATGTCTTCACAAACATTGAGAAAGTCACTTAGCAATTCCTCAAAAGTTTTATGTTTGGACTAGAGAGATGATTCAGCAGTTGAGAACACCTGTTTTTTTTGCTCTTGCAGAGGAACCAGGTTCAGTTCCCAGCACCCATATAATGGCTCGTGACTGTCTTTAACTCTAACCCAAAATTTGTTCGGCCTACTAGTAATTCAGGGATAAAGATGGAACAGAAATTAAGGGAATAGCCAACCAGTGACTGGCTCCAACCCCTGACACTATTAACAGTACTCTGCTATGCTTGTAGACAGGAATCCAGCATAACTTTCTTCTGAGAGACTTCATCCACAGCTGATGGAAACAGATGAAGAGAGCCACAGCCAAACAATAGGCCGAGCTCAGAGAGTTTTGTGGAAGAGTTGGGGGAATGATTGAGGGAGCCAGAGGAGTCAAGGACACCACAGAAACACCAAAGAGTAGAGCAACCTGAGCCCATGGGGTTCACAGAGACTGAACCACCAACCAAAAACCATGTAAGGGCTGGACTTAGACTCCCTACACGTATGTAGCAGATGTGGGGCTGTTCTTCATGTAGATCTCCTAACAATTAGAGTAGAAGCTGTCTCTTACTCTGTTGCCTGCCTTTGGATCCCTTCCACACAGCTGGGCTGCCTTGTCTGGCCTTAGTGGGATAGTCCTGCTATGACTTGATGTACCAGGGTGGGTTGGTACCCATGGGGCTAAGCAAATAAGGGGATGGGAGAAGGGTATGAAAGTGGGACTGGGAGGAGAGGAGAGGGGGTGTCTTTGATCAGCCTGTAAAGTGAATAAAACAAAACAAACAAGCAAACAAAAAACTCCAGAGGATCTAATGCCGCCTCCTGACCTCAGTGAAGTCCTATACTTAAGTGGTGTGCATAAACTCATGCCAGCACACACACACACACACACACACACACACACACACACACACACACAC
>NW_026591267.1:0-3923 GCF_907164565.1 Psammomys obesus | reverse complement strand
CCTCAAGATCCAGCCATACCACTCCTAGGCATATACCCAAAAGAGGCACAAGTACACAAAAAGGACATTTGCTCAACCATGTTTGTAGCAGCTTTATTTGTAATAGCCAGAAGCTGGAAACAACCCAGATGCCCCTCAACTGAAGAATGGATGCAGAAACTGTGGTACATCTATACAATGGAGTATTACTCAGCAATGAAAAATAAGGAAATCATGAAATTTGCAGGTAAATGGTGGGACCTGGAAAGGATCATCCTGAGTGAGTTGTCCCAGAAGCAAAAAGACATGCATGGTATATACTCACTCATATAAACATACAAATGGGAATAAACCCACTAAAATCTGTACATCTAAACAAACTAAGGAAAAGAGAAGACCCTAACTAAAATGTTCAATCCCCATCCTGAAAGGCAAAGAGGATGGACATCAGAAGAAAAAGAAAATAGGAAACAACCTTGGAACCTGCTTCAGAGGGTCTCTGAAAGCCAGAAGAAAACAGGAAACAACCTCAGAACCTGCAACAGAGGGCCTCTGAAAGCTTCTGCAGTATAGACTGTCAAAGCAGATGCTGAGCCTGATGGCCAACTGATGGGCAGAGTGAATGGATTTTTGTATAAGAAGTGGGAAATAGTAAGAGCTGGAGGGGACGGGAACTCCACAAGGAGAGCAACAGAACAAGATAATTTGAACACAGGGAACTTCCCAGAAAAATCATACTCCAACCAAGGACTATTCGTGGAGATGACCTGGAACCCCTGCACAGGTGTAGCCCATGGCAGTTCAGTGTCCAAGTGGGTTACATAGTAATGGGAAGAGGGACGGCCTCTGACATAATCTGATTGGCCTGCTCGTTGATCACTTCCCCCTGAGGGGGAGCAGCCTTACCAGGCCACAGTAGAGGACAATGCAGCCACTTTTGATGAGAACTGATAGACTAAGATCAGAAAGAAGAGGAGAACCTCCCCTATCAGTGGACTTGGGGAGTGGCATGCATGCAGAAAGGGGAGGGAAGGTGGGATTGGGAGGGGAGGAAGGAGGGTCTTATGGGGGGATACAAAATGAATAAAGTGTAATTAATAAAAAATTAAAAAATAAAATAAAATAAAATAGTTTAAATAAAAAAAAAAGAAATACTGGCCTTAATTCTTTTCTTGAAAACCTGGTAGCATTCTAATTTTGTATCTAATGAGATGATTATTTTTTAACTTTGTCTATAAAGTGGATTGATTGACTGATTTTCCTATGTTGAACCATCCATATATGTTGAGATAATGTCTACTTGATCATGGTGAACAATTTTTTCATTTGTTCTTAGATCTGGCCATGAAGTTTTGTTGTTGTTGTGAGACTTTTAATGACCTATTCTATTTCACTAGGGGTTATAGGTCTAATTGAAATTGTTTATTTAATATTGATTTAACTTTGCTCAGTGTTACCTATTTAGAAAATTACCAATTCTTTTAGATTTTGTAGTTTGGTGGGGTACAGGTTTTAAAAGTATGCCGTTATTATCTGGATTTTCTGTGTGTCTGTTGTTATTCCCCTCTTCATTTCTGATTTTGTCAATTTAGATATTCTTTCTCTGTCTTCTAGTTAGTTTACATAAAGGTTTGTCTATCTTGTTGATTTTCTCAAAGAATATATCTTTGTTTCTTTGATTTTTTTTGTATTATTATTTTTGTTTCTATTTTATTGATTTCAGTCCTCAGTTTGATTATTTCTTGCTGTTTACTCTTCTTGGGAGTGTTTGTTTTCCCCTTTTCTTTTCTTTCTTTCTTTTTTTAGAGCTTTCTTGTCTATAGTTAAGTTGCTAGCATTCTTTTTTATGTAGACATTTAATACTGTGGACTTGGCTCTTAGAGCCTCTCCTATTATGTCCTATAAGTTTGGGCATGTTATACATTAATTTTCATTGAATTCTAGAAAAGATTTTTTTTCTTTCTTCGTTTATGTCTTGATCCACTTTATCATTCATTAGAGAGCTGTACAGTTTCTATGAGCTTAAACTTTATGTTTTTCTGTTGCTTTTGATATCCAACTTTAATTCTTAATAGTCAGAAAGGATGCTGGGAGTTATTTCAGCTTTCTTTTATTGTTGAGACTTTTTTTTGTGTCTGAGTATGTGCTCAGTTTTGGAGAAAGTACCATGAGGTGCTGAGAAGACTTAGGGGCATAGATATTAAGAATTGAAATGTCGGAGGCGGGGCAAGATGGCAGCGCCGGGAGGACTCTCATTCTGAGGAGCAGCACAGCAGGATTGGCACAGTGACCAGCAATCAGAACTCGCGGCCATAAAACACAAGTGGTTGTGTTTCTCAGGTGAGAGGATACCCCACGGTGGGGGATTCGATCAGCTTTAACTCACCCGGCAAAACCGCGGAAGAGATCCCCGTTCCGCCAGGCGCTTGGTCGCCAGCCCAGAGCTACCCGCCAGCGCGATCTGGTCACGGTCCCAGACTGAACTGTGGGCCCACAACACCATAGACTGGATCTCCCAGTCGAGAGATAACCCCACAGAGCAGGAAACAATTGGGACCGACCCCAGGTTACCCAGACATCCCCTGGAAAAGACTCGGGTTCCGCGGGTGCCCCAGGAGCCAGCCCGGACCCAGAGCCGGGAGGGACAAAGGCGCCTGCCTGCACAGAGCCCCGCCTGCGCGCGTGATTCGCCGCCTCAGATAGAACTGTGGGCACCAGGGCAACAGGGCACCAGACTGCGTGTCTCTGGCAGGAGGAAACCCCCAGCGGAGGGGGTCAGCAGCTCTAACGCTTAGGACACCCAGCACCAAAACACTTCCTGGACTCACGCAGACTCTAGTGCAGGCAGAAGCGCTGTGCTCTGCCGCCATTGTTGCGTTCCCCTGGGGCACTGGGACACACAGCTGCATCCTCGGACCTGCAGGAGTCGAAGAGCTATTACAGCAGCCCTCAGATACTGTGCCAGGGATCGGCCAGTTGTCCCTGGCTGGACTGCCAAAACTGTAGGAATCCCTGATCCTTCAGGGGGGCTGCACCCACAGCGTCTGGACCAGAGCAGTGCCTGTAGCCGCCATCCCAGACAGAGACACACAGCTTCTGGTCCAGAGTGAGGCACCCAGCCTCCAGACCAGAACAGTGCCCCCAGGTGCCAAATCAACCTAGGTGCACATTCTCCAGGTCCAGAGCAGAGCAATCAGCCTTTGGCCCAGAGACTTGCTGAGTGCACCTCCCACTTTCTCAGACAGAACTGTGCGCCCCAGGATAACAGACTGAGTTTCCCTGTTGGGAGAAAACCCCATAGCTAGGGAATCAGCAGTTTCTTCAAGAGGACTGTACATGGAAATTTAGTGAGCAGCAGCACACTAAATTTATAACAAGAAACCCAGCAGTGGGGCAGCTGTCTTGAGAAATTTTATGGGTAAGAGGAGATCCCCCCCTGCCTAACATAGACCACAGCTACTACTCAGGGCTATAAACCTGAGGTGAGCAGTGGCATCTCCGGAGAAACACTGGCCATACAGTGACCATAACCAAAAATCAGAGAAGGACTCCTTCAGGAAAAATCATCTTCCGGCCAAGGGGATACTCCCTACCTCAGGACTCCAGGAAGCACAGAAACTAACAGCCAAAACCTAAATCAGCCCAATGGGTAGAGGTCAGCGTAAAGGCTCAACCAACAAAAGACAGAGCAATATGGCATCTCCAGAACCCAGCCATCCAGGGGCGAACAGCCCTGAACAATGCAGCATAATAGAAAAGCAAGAAGAGGACCTTACATCTATGTTGATGAAGAGGATAATAGAGGAGACAAATAAAATACGTAAAGAATTAGAGGAAGATAAAACCAAACAGATCATGGCTATCCGTAAAGAAATGGAGGAAGATAAAGACAAGCAAATTAGGGCCATCCGTGAAGAAATACGGGAAGATGCAGCCAAACAGCT
>NW_026591266.1:0-4571 GCF_907164565.1 Psammomys obesus | reverse complement strand
ATTAGGGCCATCCGTGAAGAAATACGGGAAGATGCAGCCAAACAGCTTGTGGCCTTCAGAGAAGAAATAATTAAATCACTGAAAGAAATCAAAGAGACAGAGTTGAAGGAACTAAAAGAAAAAGAGGAAAATACAAGCAGACAGGTGAAGGAAGTAAACAAAACAACTCAAGACCTGAAGATAGAACTAGAAAAATTAAAGAAAACACAAATGGAGGAAATAATGGAGAGGAAGAATTTAGGGAAGAAAACAGGAACTACAGAGGTAAGCATAACCAACAGAATACAAGAAATGGAAGAATCTCAGGTGTAGAAGATACAATGGAAGAAATCGATGTATCTGTCAAAGAAAATGTGAAATCCAAAAAATTCCTGACACAGACCGTCCAAGAAATCCAAGACAATATGAAAAGACAAAATTTGAGAATAATAGGAATAGAGGAAAAAGAAGACTCCCTTCTCCAAGGCCCAGAAAATATTTTCAACAAAATCATTGAAGAAAATTTTCCCAAGTTAAAGGAGAAGCCAATAAGAATACATGATGCCTACAGAACACCCAACAAATTTGACCAGAAAAGAAAATCCTCCCGCCACATAATAATCAAAACTGTAAGTATACAGAACAAAGAAAAAATACTAAAAGCTGCAAGGGAAAAAGGCCAAGTAACATATAATGGCAAACCCATTAGAATCACACCTGACTTTTCAACAGAAACTATGAAAGCCAGAAGGGCCTGGACAGATATCATGCAGACCCTAAGAGAACACAGATGTCAACCCAGGCTACTATACCCTGCAAAACTCTCAGTCCTCATAGACGGAGAAAACAAGATATTCAATGACAAAAACAAATTTCAACAATACCTACACACAAATCCAGCATTACAGAAGACACTGGAAGGGAAAATACAACCCAAGAAAATTAGCTTCTGTCAAGAAAACACAGGAAATAATTAACCTTACTACAGCAAAACAAAAAGCAACCAAGCACACAAACTTATGAACACAGCCAACATCAAAATCAAAGGATCTAACAGCCACTGGTCATTAATCTCTCTCAACATCAATGGACTCAACTCTCCAGTAAAAAGACACAGATTAACAGAATGGATACGTAAACAAAACCCAGCAATCTGTTGCATACAAGAAACATACCTAAGACACAAAGATAGACATTACCTGAGGGTAAAAGGTTGGAAGATGACTTTCCAAGCAAATGGACCCAAGAAACAAGCAGGAGTAGCCATTCTAATATCTGATAAAATAGACTTTCAACCAAAAATAATAAAAAGAGATGAGGAAGGACACTTCATACTCATCAAGGGAAAATTCCACCAGGAAGACATCACAATCCTGAACATCTATGCCCCAAATACAAGAGCACCCACATTTGTAAAAGAAACATTGATAAAATTTAAACCACATATAGATCCCCACACATTAATAGTGGGAGACTTCAACACCCCACTCTCAACAAAGGACAGGTCAACAAAACAGAAATTAAACAAAGAAACAATATCTCTGACAGAGGTCATGAATCAAATGGACCTCACAGACATCTACAGAACTTTACACCCAAACACAAAAGAATTTACCTTCTTCTCAGCACCTCATGGAACCTTCTCCAAAATAGACCATATAGTTGGTCACAAAGCAAGCCTCAACAGATACAAGAAGACTGAAATAATCCCTTGTATCCTGTCTGATCACCATGGAATAAAGCTGGACTTCAACAACAACAGAAATAGCAAAAAGCCTACACACACATGGAAACTGAACAACTTGTTACTAAATGACAGCTGGGTCAGGGAAGAAATAAAGAAAGAAATTAAAGCCTTTCTAGAACTCAATGAAAATGAAGACACAACATACCCTAACTTGTGGGACACAATGAAAGCAGTGCTAAGAGGAAAGTTCATAGCACTAAGTGCCTTCAAGAAGAAATTCGAGACAGCTCATTCAAGCAACTTAATGGCCCACTTAAAAACCCTAGAAAAAGAAGAAGCAGACACACCAAAAAGGAGTAGACAGATGGAAATAATCAAACTCAGGGCTGAAATCAATCAATTAGAAACAAATAAAACAATTCAAAGAATCAATGAAACCAAGAGCTGGTTCTTTGAGAAAATCAACAAGATCGACAAACCCTTAGCCAAGGCTAACTAAAAGGCAGAGAGACACCACCCAAATCAACAAAATCAGAAATGAAAAGGGGGACATAACTACAGACACTGAGGAAATCCAAACAATCATTAGGACTTACTTCAAAAGTCTATATGCCACAAAATTTGAAAATCTAAATGAAATGGACAATTTTCTTGATCGATTTGACTCACCAAAGCTGAATCAGGACCAGGTAAATCAACTAAATAGTCCTATATCCCCCAAAGAAATAGAAGCAGTCATCAAAAGTCTCCCATCCAAAAAAAGCCCAGGACCAGATGGCTTCAGTGCAGAATTCTACCAGACCTTCAAAGAAGAGCTAACTCCAATTCTCTTCAAACTATTCCACAAAATAGAAACAGAAGGAACATTACCAAACTCATTCTATGAAGCCACAATCACCTTGGTACCTAAACCTCACAAAGACTCAACAAAGAAAGAGAATTTCAGGCCAATCTCCCTTATGAACACTGATGCAAAAATACTTAACAAAATACTTTCAAACCGAATCCAAGAACACATCAAAAATATTATCTACTATGACCAAGTAGGCTTCATCCCAGGTATGCAGGGGTGGTTCAATATACGGAAATCCATCAATGTGATCCACCATATTAACAAACTGAAAGAAAAAAACCACATGATAATCTCCCTAGATGCTGAAAAAGCATTTGACAAAATCCAACATCCATTCATGTTTAAAGTACTGGAGAGTTCAGGGATACAAGGCACATATCTAAACATAGTAAAGGCGATATACAGCAAGCCTATAGCCAACATCAAACTGAACGGAGAGAAACTTAAAGCAATCCCACTGAAATCAGGGACAAGACAAGGCTGCCCACTGTCTCCATATCTCTTCAACATAGTGCTGGAAGTCCTTGCTAGAGCAATAAGACAGTCGAAGGAGATCAAGGGGATACAGATGGGAAAGGAAGAAGTCAAATTATCACTATTTGCAGATGATATGATAGTATATATGAGTGACCCCAAAAACTCTACCAGGGAACTCCTACAGCTGATAAACACCTTCATCAAAGTGGCCGGATATAAAATTAACTCAAAAAAATCAGTAGCACTCCTGTATACAAAAGACAAAAGGGCTGAGAAAGAAATTAGAGAAACAACACCATTCACAATAGCCACAAATGACATAAAGTACCTTGGCGTAACCCTAACCAAGGAAGTCAAAGACTTGTATGAAAAAAATTTCAAGTCTCTGAAGAAAGAATTAGAGGAAGATATGAGAAGATGGAAAGATCTCCCATGCTCATGGCTTGGCAGGATTAACATAGTAAAAATGGCCATCTTACCAAAAGCAATCTACAGATTTAATGCAATTCCCATCAAATTGCCAACACAATTCTTTACAGACCTGGAAAGAAAAATTCTCAACTTTGTATGGAATAACAAGAAACCGAGAATTGCTAAAACAATCCTCTACAATAAAAGATCTTCTGGAGGTATCTCCATCCCTGATCTCAAGCTGTACTATAGAGCAACAGTTATAAAAACTGCATGGTACTGGCATAGAAACAGAATGGTGGATCAATGGAATCGAACAGAAGACCCAGAAATAAACCCACACACTTACGGACACCTGATTTTTGACAAAGATGCCAAAACCATACAATGGAAAAATGATAGCATCTTCAACAAATGGTGCTGGTCCAACTGGATGTCTACATGTAGAAAAATGAAAATAGATCCATACTTATCACCCTGCACAAAACTGAAGTCCAAGTGGATCAAAGACCTCAACATAAAACCAGACACATTAAATCGGCTAGAAAAAAAAGTGGGGAATACCCTAGAACTCATTGGTACAGGAGAAAACTTCCTGAACAGAACACCAACAGCACAGGCTCTAAGAGCAACAATCAATAAATGGGACCTCATGAAATTGAAAAGCTTCTGTAAAGCAAAGGACACCGTCATCAAAACAAAGCGACTGCCTACAGATTGGGAAAGAATCATCACCAACCCTCTATCTGACAGAGGACTCATATCCAATATATATAAAGAACTAAACAAGCTGAAAAGCAACAAACCAAGTAATCCACTTAAAAAATGGGGAACAGAGCTAAAGAGAGAATTCTCTGCAGAGGAATATCGAATGGCAGAGAAGCACTTAAAGAAATGCTCAACCTCATTAGCCATTAGGGAAATGCAAATCAAAACAACCCTGAGATTTCACCTTACACCCATCAGAATGGCCAAGATGAAAATCTCAAGGGACAACACATGCTGGAGAGGTTGTGGAGAAAGGGGAACCCTTCTCCACTGCTGGTGGGAATGTAAACTGGTACAACCACTCTGGAAATCAATCTGGCGCTTTCTCAGACAACTAGGAATAGCGCTTCCTCAAGATCCAGCCATACCACTCCTAGGCATATACCCAAAAGAGGC
>NW_026591265.1:0-1346 GCF_907164565.1 Psammomys obesus | reverse complement strand
TAATTACCTTCAGGATTGTGCTTGGGTGAGTCTACAGTGGGTAAAAACAGACTAGCAGATTTTACAAGGCTTAGTGGATACTGGTTCTAAACTAACAATGATTCCAGGAGGCCTCAAAGGCATCCTGGTTTTCCATTTAATGCAAGAGATGGGTATCAGGTGATTAATGGAGTCGTGGCTAAGATCTGATTCACAGTGGGGCCCTATTGTACATTAACAATATTTACTATTGATTTATCTTTTAGTTAATCAGCAGATATTCCTAAATCAGCTGCATACTCAAATCACCACACAGAGACTAGGATGTATTTAGTTAACCCAGAGTACAATGCTGAGCAATGATTACTCCCTTTTAAACCTCCAAGTCTGCATAGTTTCCTACCATTCAGATTTCACAAATTATACTTGCTTTTAGTCATATCTTAGGTCCGGTTCATTCCTCCTCATGGTTTCAAGTCCTGTCCTGCTGATCTTTCTCCTACTCTCTTACTTACTTCCTTCTCCTCCCCTCTGGACCAGGATGTCCCACCCTATTCTTTCCATTGCTCAGCATGGAGATGGTTGTTTTATTGACAATACAGAGAACAATTGGTGGCATCTTTACACAAACTTGAGACAGATAATGTTTAGAATAAACATCACAATGCAATGTCCGGATTGAAACCAGATAGTGGGGTAGAGAAGTCAGCATTTGAGTGAATAAGGGTAAATTGTATACATTCCAAAAGAACATTATACCAACAGGGCCCAAAACTCAAGCTTTGGTTATTTCTACAATCCCAGGTTATGTAATTAAGTGATACAGTCTTAGAAGGTAGCAGTGCTGAGAAAAGAAACAGCTCTCACCTCAAAAGTACCTATGGTACATGGACACAGATTAAGGCTACCCCAAAATTCTGTGTTCTAAAGTAGAAGCAATTTTATAAAGTTTTTATAGTGTTATAGAACAAAAAGAATTATAAATCAAGGCAAATGTAAAAATGCATTGGAAGGCATACGACAAAGGTGGACACATTGAGACAGGAAAAGCCTGTTCATAACCCCAAGATCTTATCTGATGACTTTAGCTCTTGGGTTAGTGTTAGTTGGTGTTCTGCTCAATTATAGCATCTGATAGGTTTCTACAAATTATCACAAGATGTTAATTTAAATTAATGGCTTCTAAAATGGCTTTCAATCTAGTACCATGAGGCATTAGCTCAGATAAAGAGTGGGCCAAGGAATGGTTGTTCCAGACACTAAGGTTGGCCCAAGATAATGACATGAGCATCCGGTCCTACAAGGTCCAATCTCTCCACAGTAACAAAATTCCAATCCATCCACAAGTCTCTGCCAACACAGACTCC
>NW_026591264.1:0-1127 GCF_907164565.1 Psammomys obesus | reverse complement strand
GTAAAAGTGGACAGCTACAGTATTGCAACCTTTTTCTGGAACAACCATAGGAGACATGAGTGAAGGAACTTATGTAGATCTTTAAGAATTACATATGATTGTGTATTTGGCAAGGTAGGAGAAATGGCCAGATGTGAAATTGTTTAATGATTCATGAGCTATTCCACTAGACTGGCTGGAAACTTAACTTAGAACATATTGGAAATATGGTTCTTGAACATTATTTTTCTAATGCCTAGCACTCTTCTTTACACAGGTTAGTGTTAATTGAGTGTTGTAGGCAGTTAAAATTTACTATTGTTTTATCTTCTGGTAATGCCACTGTTAATCCTAAACTGTATAACCAAATCACCACACAGAGACTGGGTTTTTAGTTAACCTATAACACAATGCTGAGCAATATTTACTCCCTCCTAAACGTACAAGCCCTCAGTTTCCTAACATTTAGTTTTCCCACATTATACTTGCTTTTTGTGAAATCTTAGTTCTGGTTCATGCTCCAAGTCTCCCAAGATCTCTCCTCCAGCTCTGCCTCCTAGCTCCCCTCCTCTCTCTCCTCCCACTCCTTTCCTGCTCTCTAGCTCCTCCCCTCTTTCCTGTCCTCTGGCTTCTCCCATTGCACAACATTGTATCTAGTTGCTTTATTTTGTCCTGTTTACACAAGAGTTGAGACAGGATGCTTATAATGAGTATCACAATACAATATCCGGATTGAAACCAGAGAGTTGGGGGTGGGGAAATCAGCATGTGAATTAACAAGGGTAAGGCATATATTTTAAAAGAACATTATACCAACAATTGAGTCTTACATTTGGGCTCAGAGTGGGTCATTTCTTCAGTGAATAGCATATGGATGGTTAAACATGAGTGAGTTGGTAGCTCCTATTGCCTACATATGCAGAATTCACAAATGATACAGAAGACATGATATAACAATTTCAACTAAAGTATAGTATCAGAGTCCTCTGCTATGGTAGACAGAAATTAAAGGGATTAAACAAGTGATGAGATCTACATATTTGCCATTGTATCATAGTGTTCTTCACAAGACAGTAGCATCACTAAATGAAAGCATCACTGTGAATGAAAGATGCAGTAAATTCTTATGGGAATGAAAGATAAATGAT
>NW_026591263.1:0-1680 GCF_907164565.1 Psammomys obesus | reverse complement strand
TAATTACCTTCAGGATTGTGCTTGGGTGAGTCTACAGTGGGTAAAAAGAGACTATCAGATTTTTCAAGACCTAGTGGATACTGGTTCTAAGCTAACAATGATTCCAGGAGACCTCAAAGGCATCCTGGATTTCCAGTTAAGGCAAGAGATGGGTATCAGGTGATTAATGGAGTCGTGGCTAAGATCTGATTCACAGTGGGGCCCTATTGTGTGTTAAAATATTTACTATTGATTTGTCTTTTAGTTAATCAACAGATATTCCTAAATCAGCTGTATACTCAAATCACCACACAGAGACTAGGATGTATTTAGTTAACCTAGAGCACAATGCTGAGCAATGATTACTCCCTCCTAAGCCTCCAAGAGCGCATAGTTTCCTACCATTCAGATTTCACCCATTATACTTGCTTTTAGTCATATCTTAGGTCCGGTTCATCCCTCCTCATGGTTTCAAGTCCTGTCCTGCCAATCTTTCTCCTACTCTCTTACTTGCTTCCTTCTCCTCCCCTCTGGACCAGGATGCCCCACCCTATTCTCTCCATTGCTCAGCATGGAGATGGTTGTTTTATTGACAATACAGAGAACAATTGGTGGCATCTTTACACAAACTTGAGACAGATGATGCTTAGAACAAACATCACAATGCAATGTACGATTGAAACCAGATAGTGGGGTAGAGAAGTCAGCATTTGAATAAACAAGGGTGAATTGTATACATTCCAAAAGAACATTATACCAAGAGGGCCCAAAACTCAAGCTCTGGTTATTTCCACAATCCCAGGTTATGTAATTAAGTCATATAGTCTTAGAAGGTAGCAGTGCTGAGAAAAGAAACAGCTCTCACCTCAAAAGTACCTATGGCGCAGGAACACAGATTAAGGCTACCCCAAAATTCTGTGTTCTAAAGTAGAAGCAATTTTATAAAGTTTTTATAGTATTATAGAACAAAAAGAACTATAAATCAAGGCAAATGTAAAAATGCATTGGAAGGCATACGACAGAGGTGGACACACTGAGACAGGAGAAGCCTGTTCATAACCCCAAGATGTTACCTGATGACCTTAGCTCTTGGGTTAGTGGGAGTTGGTGTTCTGCTCAATTATAACATCTAATAGGGTTCTACAAATTATCACAAGATGTTAATTCAAGTTAATGGCTTCTAAAATGGTTTTCAATCTAGTATCATGAGGCATTAGCTCAGATAAAGAGTGGGCCAAGGAATGGTTGTTCCAGACACTAAAGTTGGCCCAAGATAAAGACATGAGCCTCTGGTCCTTCAAGGTCCAATCTCTCCACAGTACTGAAATTCCAATCCATCCACAAGTCTCTGCCAACACAGACTCCTTCTAGAAATTTTGATTCACAATCAGACACAGCCTCTTTTGAGGAATTGTCATTCATAACAGAATCCACACTTTTTTTTCCCCACATGCTCTGTGGAGGCTATTATGATTGGAATGAACAAATGAAGTTGCTTTTACCAGGGAAAATAGTTAACCAAAAACAATATCACATTATAATCAATGCCACCATCAACAATTAAAAAGATGCAGAGGTAATGTTTCCAAACATATCTCACTATAAATTATTTGACATGTATAGAAAACAGATGCAGAATTCCACAGTGGAGCAATCACTCATAGAGTGTGACTGTTGACATGGTGAATATAGTGAAGAAGT
>NW_026591262.1:0-1089 GCF_907164565.1 Psammomys obesus | reverse complement strand
CAACCTTTTTCTGGAACAACCACAGGAGACATGAGTGAAGGAACTTACTTAGATCTTTAAGAATTACATATGATTGTGTATTTGGCAAGGTAGGAGAAATGGCCAGATGTGAAATTGTTTAATGATTCATGAGCTATTCCACTAGACTGGCTGGAAACTTAACTTAGAACATATTGGAAATATGGTTCTTGAACATTATTTTTCTAATGCCTAGTACTCTTCTTTACACAGGTTAGTGTTAATTGAGTGTTGTAGGCAGTTAAAATTTACTATTGTTTTATCTTCTGGTAATGCTACTGTTAATCCTAAACTGTATAACCAAATCACCACACAGAGACTGGGTTTTTAGTTAACCTATAACACAATGCTGAGCAATATTTACTCCCTCCTAAACTTACAAGCCCTCAGTTTCCTAACATTTAGTTTTCCCACATTATACTTGCTTTTTGTGAAATCTTAGTTTTGGTTCATGCTCCAAGTCCTCCAAGATCTCTCCTCCAGCTCTGCCTCCTAGCTCCCCTCCTCTCTTGCCTCCCACTCCTTTCCTGCTCTCTAGCTCCTCCCCTCTTTCCTGTCCTCTGGCTTCTCCCATTGCACAACATTGTATCTAGTTGCTTTATTTTGTCCTGTTTACACAAGAGTTGAGACAGGATGCTTATAATGAGTATCACAATACAATATCCGGATTGAAACCAGAGAGTTGGGGGTGGGGAAATCAGCATGTGAATTAACAAGGGTAAGGCATATACTTTAAAAGAACATTATACCAACAATTGAGTGTTACATTTGGGCTCAGAGTGGGTCATTTCTTCAGTGAATAGCATATGGATGGTTAAACATGAGTGAGTTGGTAGCTCCTATTGCCTACATATGCAGAATCCACAAATGATACAGAAGACATGATATAACGATTTCAACTAAAGTATAGTATCAGAGCCCTCTGCTATGGTAGACAGAAATTAAAGGGATTAAACAAGTGATGAGATCTACATATTTGCCATTGTATCATAGTGTTCTTCACAAGACAGTAGCATCACTAAATGAAAGCATCACTATGAATGAAAGATGCAGTAAATTCTTATGGGAATG
>NW_026591261.1:0-1799 GCF_907164565.1 Psammomys obesus | reverse complement strand
TGTTTTTACCTGTCACTTCCATTTTGTGTATATTAAGTGACACAAATTAAGTATCCTTTCTCCCTCTGCTCCTATTTCCTGTTATGTCTGCTTGTTTGTAAACTCTAACCAGATGCTGAAAGTTAAGGCCAGGAGGCAGGTTTTAGGTATGGTGATTCCTTGAGCAGTGGTTCTCAACCTTCCTAAAGCAGTGACTCTTTAATCCAGTTCCTCATGATGTTGACCCCGACCATAAAACTCTTTATGCTGCTATTTCATAACTGTAATTTTGCTACTGCTATGAATTATAATGCAAATATCTGATATGCTGGCTATCTGTTATTTGACCAAAAGAGGGTTTTGACCCACAGGTTGAGAATCACTGCCTTTCTTTAGTCTTTTGATAGCCATTCTTACTGGACTTATGCAGCCAGTGGGCAGATTTTGTCATACTTGGTCATTTGTATAATTTATGGAAAATATTAATTCAAATTTTTCATCCTTGTTAGTTGAATTTTTGGTGTTTGAAAGATCATCATATATTTTAGCTATTCATATATTAAACCTTATTTGCTTCATGTTTTTGAGCACTTTCCTGCAAGCGTGTATGTACCACTTGCGTGTAAGTGCCCAAGACGGTGAGAAGAGAGTGGTCTAATCGTCTAGGAATAGAGTTATAGGCCATTGAAATCTGCTGTGTGAATACTGGAAATTGAGCCTTGCCTATCTGGAAGAGCAGCCAGTGTTCTTAACCATTGAGTCCTCTCTCTAGTCTAGTCTCCTCACTTTATAATTAGTTTGGACAAACTGTAATATAAATGTACATGCACGCCATAGGAAAGGATGGCATGAGAACGCCTGAGGATTCTGTAGGCAACAAGATTTATTGGCTCATGTCTCAGCCAGTCTCAGAGCGGTTCCCATGAAGAGGGATCCCCAATTTCTGTTACTTGTTTTTGTTGTTGTTGTTGTTTCTTTCTTCACATCTGCAGCCTAGATCTTCAGGAGGTCTCCTCTGATCAAATCTAATCTTGATTAATTTTTAAGGAATCCATAGCTGTTCTTTTCCTGTTGAAACAAAGGCAAAACTTCTCCCTCAATGAAACACATTTCCTGCCTTAAATTCTGAAGCTAAGACATCCTCAAAATAAAAACGCTGTTTTATTCCAATGGGTTTTTCCCCCATAACACAGCAGGAAGTAGGACATCTATCAGTGTACAAGAAGAAACTGCTATGCTTAGTCCTTTCGAGAGAGGCTCTCCAAACAAGGCTGTCCAGGAAAGGGCTGGAGAGATAGCTCAGAGGCTGCGCTTCCAGAGTTCCTGAGTTCAATTCCCAGCAACCACATGGTGACTCACAACCATCTATAATGAGATCTGATGCCCTCTTCTGTTGTAAAGGTATACATGCAGACAGAATATTATATACATAATAAATGAATCAGAGAGAGAGAAAGAGAGATTGTCCAGTAAGGCACAGGCAGAGGAGAATCAATGTGATCGGGGCTTTCCTAGTAGAGGCAAGTGTAAGGAGATGATGCAAAAAGGCATATACAGTGTTGGGGAGGAGGCTTGTGATATAGTGGCCAGGTGATAGCTGTCCCAGTGAAGGGAGGACTGAAGGAGGAAGTTGTGTGTGTGTGTGTGTGTGTGTGTGTGTGTGTGTGTGTGCGCGCGCGCGCGCGCGCCTCCCCTGGCCTTGGGCTTTAGGTAGGAGACATTATACTGTCTTAGGAATGTGGCAGCTATCCCCGTGGAGGGAGGGCTGAGGTAGGAAATGATGTGTGTGTGCTCCCATGTAGGTGTATGTATGGGGGAGG
>NW_026591260.1:0-4623 GCF_907164565.1 Psammomys obesus | reverse complement strand
GAAATAAACCAAAAACTTGAGGCTATCATGGAAAGACAGGAATCCACATTCAAATAGATAAAGGAAATGGTGCAAGACATGAGAACAGAATTAGAATCCTTAAAGAAAACACAAACAGAGCAAAACCTAGAACTGGAGAACTTAGGGAAAAGATTAGGAACCACAGAGGTAAGCATCACCAACAGAATACAAGAGATAGAAGAGAGAATCTCAAGGGATGAAGATACAATAGAAGAAATTCATACATCTCTCAAAGAAGTAAAATAATAAAAAAAAACCTCCAAACATAAAACATCCAAGAAAACAATGACGCTGTGAAAAGATGAAATCTAAGAATAATAGGAATATATGAAAAAGAAGATTCTAAGGCTCCAAGGACCAGAAAATATTTTCAAGAAAGTCATGGAAGAAATTTTTCCCAACTTAAAGAAAGAAATGTCCATAAACGTACAAGAGGCCAACAGAACACCGAATAGACCAGGCCAGCAAAGAAACTCCCCATGTCAGATAATAGTCAAAACACTAAATCTACAGAACAAAGAAAAATATTAAAAGCAACAAGGGAATTTTATCCTATATTATAAGGCTAATATACACATATAAGTGAGCATATTCCATGTGTGTCTTTTTGATTCTGGGATAGCTCACTCAGTATGATCTTTTCTAGTTCCCACCATTTGCCTGCAAATTTCGTGATCTCCTTATTTTTAATAGCTCAGTAGTAGTCCATTGTGTAAATGTACCACAAATTCTGTATCCATTCCTCAGTTGAGGGAAATCTGTGTTGTTTCCAGATTCTGGCTATTATGAATAAAGGTGCTAGGAACATGGTTTAGCAAATGTCCTTGTTGTATCCTTGAGGATATTGGTTTTAAGCAGACCTGCATCAAAATGTTCTTTGTTTGTTTATTATTATTTACAATTTAATCACTTTTTCATCTCTGATCACACATGACATATTGGGTTTTCCCTTATCTTGCATTTCTTTTTTATTTGTGGTAACTATGAAGAAATTGAATACAGGGGAATTTTATCACATAAAATTCCATTGTTAAGAGAATTCTGGAACAGTCTCAAGTGCACACGTAGCAGCTCTTTTTCTGGTTCAACTAGTGCTTTATTCCTTAAGCTGCTAATTACTGTGGTAATCTACCTTTACTGACTTTACAAGTATTGCTTACAACTACCTGTTCTCATTTATTACAGCCGTGAGAGACTTTATGTCTTTAGGAGAAAAGATACAGGATGTACACATTATGCCATATTATGTCATTGATAAGAATTGAAAAGAGTAAGAATATTGGTATGAAATGTTCTCAGGTTTGAATTCAGGCTCTCCTCCTGTTCAGTTCTGTACTATTGAACAGATCCTTTATTCTTTATGTCTATTTTGTCTTCCCACAAATGAAGACAATAACATCTAAATAAAAATATATCTTTATGTATTAAATGAAATGATGATCATAAAATTCTGAATTCATTCACAAAAGGGTTGAATAAAATCTATTGTTAGTGCTCCAATTATTGTTGCTACTAGTTTTCCTGGAGACTTTTTTCCCAGATATTGCCATTCATGCCTCCCTGTCACCGTCTAATTATTAATAAATGTATCATTTTCTGGAAAAAGTTGTCCTGATGCACATAGTTGATACAGCTGTGTGCCCAACTGCAGCTACTCACTATCTTATTATTTGGTTTTGATTTCATCACAACATATGCCAATAATTTCTTTATGACTTTATTTTCTACTCCTCAAATAGAATTCTTAGTCTACCTGAGATTTGATCCATTTGTGAATTGCTGTGTCTCTAGTACTTATCAATGGTTAGTATACAACATACTCACTACTTAATAAGACAATGACTACTGTTTTCTCCCTGTTTCCCATCTTCCTGACTCACGTGGGTCACAGAAACAGAGACCTTCAGACATGAGCTGGGGACAAGACTCAAGCTTCATTGTCCTCCATCCAGAAGAGAGCTGTGTGGTGCCAGCCCATCTTTTAGCTTGGAGATCTTTCTTCTGGCTTCCCATTTGCATGGTGCACCTGGGTCATAGACACAGAGCCTGAAGTAGGGGAGCTGGGCACAGGACCCAAATCCCATTTTCTGTTATTCTGAGGAGGCATGTATGATGCCTGGCCATCTTCAGCTTGCTGCTATTTCTGCCTGATCCCCATCTGCATGGCCCATGTAGGTCACAGACACCTAACCCATCAGAGACAGCAAACTCACTTGAATTGAATTAGACATGGGAACCAAGCCCCATTGTAGCCCATCCCAAGGAGGTCCATGTGGTTTCTGGATGAGCTCTCAGACTTGGTGATCTTTCAGACTGATCCCAATCTGCCTGGCCTAAGTAGTATATATAGAGAGTAAACCCAGTGAAGGGACCACTAGGCCAGTGAACACCAGAGTCAACCAGATGTCTAAAGGCCAGAATCAGAACACAAGCAGCAAAACTCAGGGCCATATGGCACCACCAGAAACCAGTGATCTTACAACAGCAAGCCCTGGAGATATTATCACACCCAAAGACCAAGAAAAGGATTTCAAAGGTTATGAAAATGATAGAGGCTTTAAAAGAAGAAATATGAAGCTCTCAAAGTAGCACAGGAAAATACAGTCAAACAATTGAAAGAATTGAACAAATCTCTTAAAGGAATTTAAACAAATACAGAAAACTACAATCAAACAAGAGAAGGAAATGAATAAAACTGTTCAAGACCTAAAAATGGAACTAGAAACAATCAGGAAAACACAATCTGAGGCAATCCCAGAGATAGACAACCTAAGAAAGAGGACAAGAACTACAGATACAAGTATCACCAACAAAATACAAGAAATGGAAGAAAGAATGTCAAGGATCGAAAACATGATTGAAGAAATGTATTTATCAGTAAAAGAAAATGTGAAAACTAAAAGTCTCCTGACATAAAACATCCAGAAAATCTGGTACACTGTGAAAAGACCAAAACTAAGAATAATTGGAATAGAAGAAGGTGAAGACTCCTAGGTCCAAGGCCCAGAAAATATTTTCAACAATATTAGAGAAGAAAACTTTCCCAGAATAAAGAAAGTGAGTCCTATATAAATACAAGAAACTTGAAAACTAAATAGACTGGACACCCCCCCCCAAAAAAAATCACCCCCTCAAAAAAATCACCCCACCACATAATAATCAATACACTAAACGTACAGAACAAAGAAGGAAAATTAAAAGCTGCAAAGGAAGAGGAGTCCATGATGACAGAAACTAGCATGCTCCTTATTTGAGGAGCACAGTATCTGAAACTCTGAAATTGGTGAGTGGAGGGGCAGCTGAAGCCAGAACATCCACATTGAGTCTTCCTGGGTGAGAGGGGACAACTCATGAGCTGGGAAAGTTTGGACCCAGGTCACCCATGGACATCTGATTGGACTGAGAGTGGTCAATATTCAATCCCACTGCACTTTCCCTTGCCCCAAGCACAGGCCTCCCTGATCAGCAGAATCAGCAGTTGTTGTCCAAAGCACAAACTTCCAAACCCGGTGAGAGAAATGGCACAGGCCAACCTCCCAGGGCTACAGCTGTAGCTGGGCAATGGCTAGTCCAAGCAGGAGCCTCCATGTCCTGTGACTGAGATGGCTACAGATACCCCCCAAAAAAGCATCCCGGCATGGTGGCCAAACACTGGACACCACTGAGATGATGGATCTCCTACACTCTCATTTGTCCCTGCTGGCTCAAAACTGAGAGTAGAGAACATGGGGAAACCCTGTGCTTTCTGATTAGGTCTGCCATTAGTGAGTGCATGCAGAGCCCCAGATCCAAAGTCCCTCTAACTTACTAGCCAGACATTAGATCCCTCTCACCAACATCCTCACTGTGGGCAAAATAGGGATCCTTGGGATAGCATTCTCAGCATTGAAGCCCCTGTACTGTGGGTCTACCAGTGGAGTACAGGAAAATACTTCCTGGAGCCCAGACAGAGCTGAATGCCAGGAGAAGAGTACAGTAGGCCTGTAGGCCACTGAGGTATTCAAGGCACTTGTACATGCACATTGTGAAGGCAGAGAGTGCAAGTACTTCCTCCTGCAATTAAGTTCCACCCTTCAAGTCATCTACAAACATTAACACACTGTCCTTCAAGGCATACTTCCATACACGCATCCAGGCTTGTGCACATGCACATGCGAAGATCCTCCATTACCTACAGCTGAAAGAGCAATATCCACTCTTAAACCACTGGACTTCTCTCATCTTTCTCATGAATGCTCTAGACAACAGAGATGGACCCAGTCTGGAGTAAAAACTCCAGAAACAAACAGGGAATGTTGAGGACACGCAGCTGACTAGGTGTTGGCATTAGAACACATCCAACAAAAATCAGGATATTATGACTTCACCAGCCACACCTAAAATCAATGGATATGCTAATTCATTGGAAACACAGGAAAATTATCTCAAATCTATGCTTACCCAGTTATTAGAGGTACATAAAGAGGAAATGAACAAAGCTCTCAAAATAATACAGGCAAACATAGCCAAAAAAATAGATGTACCCATTCAAGCAAAAGTAGTGCCATATAGAGAGGAAATAAACCAAAAACTTGAGGCTATCATGGAAAGACAGGAATCCAC
>NW_026591259.1:0-17505 GCF_907164565.1 Psammomys obesus | reverse complement strand
TATTATTGCCAAAGTAGTTTATTCTTTATGGTCTGCAGGAGCATGGATCACAGGCTTCCACATAGTTTCTGTAGTCAGCATAGATCACGAATAGGGCTCCCAATTGCAATAGGGCCACAGACCCAGACAAGTCCATCCAGTGCAGCTAGAATCACGGATATCAACATGCATTCAGGCTGCAGCACAGATCATAGACATTGCTGTGGCCATCAGTAGTAGCATGGGCTATGGACATCAACACAGTCCCAGCCACTTTCTAAGACCACAGACCCAGATATGGCCCAGACACTGCAGCAGCACAGACCAGACATCAGCATGGTCTTAGGTGGGCAGCACAGGCCACTCAGATGGGTATGGCCACAGTGGCGGCACAGCCCATGTACCTCAACATGGTTTCAGGCATCATTGCAGGCCAGGGACCTCTGCTTGGCCTTTGGTGGTAACATGGGCCACAGGCATCAACCCAGACCCAGATATCACCGTGGTCTCAAGTAGCAGTGCAGGCCACTCATGTTAGTATGGTCTCAGGGGCAGCATCATTCTTGGACATCAACTTGGATTCAGGCTACAGCACAGGCCATGAACATCCACATATCATTAGGTTATAACAACAGTCCTCAGACATCAACCCAGCCCCAGCCACATCAGGGCCACTGACCTACCCTTGGCCCTTAGCAATATAACGGGATATGGTTGTCCTTGAAGGAAGTCCAGTCTAGAAAGTGGGACTGTTCCTCATCTCAGGCCTTCATCATTGCCCAGAGGTAAGGTGATCCTGTAGCCAGGCATCTTGTTTGAGAGCTGAGTATGAAACTGCTTAAGCTCCAGGCTACTGCATACCATCCTATCAACCCCACTGGGCAACGACATGATCTAGGATCTATGTCAGACCTCTCTAAAGCCTGTCACCACTATCATGTCACTATCATGTCATGTTCTGTGTCTCTCTGCAGTGCATGCATGATGCTGCTCCACTCTGTTCATCTCTGCTCTTCCATCACTCCTATCACTTCTTGAAGGTTTTTTTTTTAGTTAAAAATTTCATACATGTATGTACATATCCATGGCAAACTCCCTCTTCTTACTTCTCCAGGACATGCCCCCAATATATGTCCTTCAATCTTTCATGTCTTTTGCTTTTGTTCCCACCCTGTAAACCATGGAGTCCAATTAGTGATGCCTGCTGGAATAGTAACTGGTCATGTTGGCTTGATCTTGCATGATTAGCCATAATTGCAGTGAGTTCATTAGTCAGCAGTTCTGTTGTATCCAGGAGACATTTCACAGCATTCCTCCCCATTTTTTGACTTATATTCTTTCCCTGAGCCTTGAGAAGGGAGTACTGATAGAGATATCCCATTTAGGGTTCAGCATTTGGACCCATTATGAGTCTTTGCATAACTACTGTGTACTCCAACAGAAGATTCTCTGCTCAAGGTTGAGAGTAGAACTGTAAACATAATGTTTAAAAAGCAGATGGACAATGTGTGCATTTAGTAAGACAACATTGGTGGATTTTCTGTTAGAGCCCATGATCTCTCCAGCCATAAGCTTTGGAACAGTTTTGCAGTACCAGGCATGAATTCCCTCCTATGGAGCAAGCATTAGATTAGTCAGAAGGTGATTAGTTACCCCCATGTGGTGGTTTGAATAGGAGTACCATAGGCTTTAAATTCATGGTCATTAGGGAATGGCACTACTTGAGAAGGGTTAGAAGATATAGAGTAGGTGTGGCCTTGTTGGAGAAAGTTTGCCACTGGGGGGTTTAGCTTTGGGCTTTTATAAGCTCAAGCCAGTGTCTCTTCTGATGCCTTCGGATCCAGATTTAGAATTGTCTTATAAAATAGTAGGTTTCTTGAAGAGTTTATCATACCTCCTTAGTTTTGGTTACCCTTCTGTAAACTTTGTTATTCTATTTTACCAGTGGGCACATCTTGTCTACTAGGTTGGTATTGCAGCATTCAGGGTTCACCACTGGGTAATATAATTTTTTTTTCTCCTAGTGGCTTGCATAGCAATGTTAAATACTTTGAGGGCTAGCCAGCAGGAACTTCGCAGATCATTTCCAGATTGACTTCTGTATAAATTGCTGCAACCAAAGTGAATTGTATCTTCAGCAAGAGAGTATTACCTAGTTACAGTGAGCAACCAAGAGCAGTGGCAGTAGCAGTAGCAATAGCCTGTGTTGCTTTGGGGGCCTACCTGACCAGTAAGTGATAAGAAAACAATAACTCATGTCTTCTAGGAGAACTATAGTCCACGCATGTGTTCCAACTCCTTTTTATTACATTTTAAATTTAGCTTACAAAGCAGTGGGTTTCCAAGGCTGAATAGATTGCTTATGGGTTAAGAGTACTGACTGTTCCTCCTAATGATTGTGTTCAAGCCCCAGCACCTACATATTGAATGACAACAAACCATACTATAGTTCTCAAGTCTCTCATGACCTCTTCTGGCCGCTTGTGGCACCAAACATATACACATGCATACAAAACACTCATATTTTTAAAATAAAAATCAAATTCTATGCACCCCTTTCAAAACAAGATTTTGGCTGTCCTGGAACTCACTCTGTAGACCAGGCTGGCCTCAAACTTAACAGAGATCCACCTGCCTTTGCCCCCTGAGTGCTGGGACTAAAGGCATGTGCTACTGCTGCCTAGCATAAAATAAATTTTAAAGAATTGTGGTGGTTTGAATATTGTAAATTTGAATGCCTAACTACAACTTAGAATAGTTTTGAAACAGGCAAGGAGGTATGGCCCTGTTGGAGTATGGCCCACTTGAGGTGGGCTTTGAGGTTTTAGAAGCTCAAGCCAGTCCCAGTGTCTCTCTCTCTGCCTATGGATCAGGATTATTAGATGCTGGGATCAGTTATTTCTCCAGCACACCCCTGCCTGCTGCCATGCTCTTTGTCATGGTGGTAATGGACTAAACTTATAAGCAAACCCCCGATTAAATGCTTTGTTTTATAAAAGTTATCTTGGTCATAGTGACTCTTCATAGCAAAACAGAACAGTGACTTAAGACATGAATTATCCTACAAAGTAGTAGTTTCTATGAGAGTTTATCATACATCCTTATCTTTGGTTACCCCTCTCCATATCCTCCACTCTCCTGTTTCACTCCTATCCTTAAACTTTTTCAGAATTTTCCCCCCTTTCATATAACATGTGTTCTGTACCTTTTACAGCCCTTTTCCTCTCCTCTCATAAGCCCTTTCGATGCCTTTCTAGTGTCCTCTATAGGCACTCTAAATTAAACACTCAAATCTGAACGTTTGAAGCTAGGATCCATACATGAGAGAGAGCATGAGTTTTGGGTTGCCTCATGTAGTATATTTTTTGGCTCATGTATCTGAGCTAAAAATTGTATGTTCTTCCAGTTCATATAAAATTCAGCATATCTGTACCACATTTTCACTCGGCACTCATCAGTTGATGGACATACAGGCTGATTCCATTTTGTAACTGTTGTGAGTGGAGCCATAGTCAACACAGCTGTGCATGATTCTCCATAGGAAGACGGGTGTCCTTTGGGTGTATTCTAAAAGTGGTACAAGTAGATCATGAGAGTTATGTGTGTAGCTTTGTGAGGCACTTCCATACTGCTTTTTATGGGGTCTGTACCCATTTAGAATGTTCCCTCCTTCCATATCACATGTACCCACCAACAGTGGATCAGTGCTCCCCCTTTCCACATCCTTGCCAGCATTTGTTGTTTGATTTCTTGATCATAGTAATTCTAGCTAGAGTTAGATAGCATTTCAGTGAAGTTTTAACTTGTATTTCCCTGGTGGCTAATGGTGTTGAACGTTTTTAAAAATGCTTATTAGGTGCTGGACTTGGTGACACACACCTTTAACCCTAGAACTTGGAAGGCAGAGACAGACCAGTTTTTGTGAATTTGAGTCTTGTGTGTAAGCAAGTTCCAGGACAGTGAGACCTTGTCTCAAAAAAACAAACAAAAGGCCAGGCACAGTGGTACATGCCTGTAATCCCAGTAGAGGAAGGCGGATCTCTGTTAATTTGAGCATAATCTGGCTTACAAAGAGAGTCCAGGACAGCCAAGGCTACACAAAGAAACCCTGTCTCTAAAATCCAACCAACCAACCAAAGAAAAATAATATAAAACGCACAAAAAAGTTTATTAATAGTTTGTATGTTTTCTTTTGAACTCTGTTCAGTGCTATGGCCCATTTTTTTAAAAAGATTTATTTATTATGTATACAATGTTTTTTGAATGTACACCTGTACGCCAGAAGAGGGCATTAGATTTCATTATAGATGGTTATGAGCCGCCATGTGGTTGCTGGGAATTGAACTCAGGACCTCTGGAAGAGCAGCCAGTGCTCTTAACCTCTGAGCCATCTCTACAGCCCATAGCCCATTTTTTAATTGAGTTGCTTTCTTGATGTTTATTTTCTTAAGTTCTTTGTATCTTCTAAATAATCCTCTGTCAGATACAGATCTGGCGTTCTGTAGGCTGACTTCTTCACTTAGTGAGAATTTCCTCTGATGAAGAAAAGCTGTTGAGTTTCATGAAGTCTTATTGATTATTGACCTTATTTCTTGAGCAATCATAGTTTTATTTTAAAAGCTCTTAAAGTATATTCCATTACTTTTTTCTCTTGCAGGTTTTGATCTCAGGTTGAGATCCTTTATCCACTTGGAGTTTATTTTGTGCAGGGTGTGAAGTTGAGATTTAATTTCATTCTACATGTATATATCCAGTTTTCCCAGCGTCATTTGTTGATGCTGTCTTTTCTCTGATGTGTATTTTTAGCATCTTTGTCAAAAATAGGATAGCTATAATGGTGGGGCTTTGTATCTTGGCCTTTTATTATTTTTTGTTTGTTGATCAATAATATCTGATAATACTGCTGTGGTTCTATAGGATGATGAGATCAGGTGTGGTGAAACCTTTAGTATTATTTTTGCTCAGGGTTGCTTTGCCTCTCCAGGATCTCTTGTGCTTCTACATGAATTTAAAGATTGCTCTATTTCTGTGAAGAATGTCACTGAAATTTTGATTGGAATTGAAGTCAATCTGTAGGTTTCTTTTAGTAACATAGCCATTTTCATAATATTGATTTTTCTTTCTAGTTCATGAGCATAGGCTATATTTCCATCTTCTGGTTCTTCCTCATTTTCTTTTTTCAGTATTTTAAAGTTTATTTATACACACACACACATATATGCAAACATACATATGAATTTCATATACTTGGTTGGGTTTATAATAAGTTATTTTTAAAAAATAATTTATGATATGTTCTTTGGTACGAGGGTATCAGATCTCCTAGAACTATAGTTATAGACAGTTGTGAGCTGCCATGTGGGTGATAGGAATTGAACTCAAGCCCTCTGGAAGGGGAGGCCAGTGCTCTTTACCGCCTAGCCCATCTATCTAGCCCCAACCATTTTACTTTTTAAAGGTTATTGTGAATTATATTTTCCATTGCCTTCCCAGTTTATCATTGATATCTAGGAAGGCTAATGATATTTTTGTGTTGAATTTGTGTCCTGCCAATTTGCTGCAGTTATTTGTCATTCTAAGAGTTTTCTGGTGGAGTCTTTAGGGTCTCATATATGGAACCCTAACATCTACTAATAGTGCTGTTTTGACTTCTTTTTCCCCTGTTTATGTTCCCTGTATTTCCTTGTCTTATTGTTTTAGCTAAGACTGCTAGCACTCTATTGAATGAGAATAAAGAAGATGAACAACTTTTTCTTGTTCCTGATCTTAGTGGGCATGATTGGGTGGCCCTCCCCATTTAACATAGTGTTGGCTTTAAGTTTGTCATATCTTGCCTTTATTATGCTGAGCTTTATTCTTTCTACCGAGTGTCTTTAGGACTATTAACATGAAGGGATGTTGTATATTGTCAAATGCCTTTTCTTCATCCATTGAGATGACTGGGTGATTTCTGTTCTTGAGTCCATTTATGTAATTTATAACATTCACTGATTTACCTATATTGGTCCATTTCTGTATCTCCAGAATAAACAACCTGATGTGTGTGCATGTGCTTCTGTGTGCTTATTCATGCATGTGTATATCAGGGCACACACGTGAAGATCAGAGGATAACTGCATGAGTCAGTTCTTTTCTTCCACCTTTGACTTAGAAATTGGACTCGGGTCATGAGGTTTGGTGGCAGATGCTTGCGTTTATTGAGCCATCTCACTGACTTAGATGTGGGAGGCTTAAAAGGAAAGTGTTTTTTATTTTTTTTATTTTTGTAATTAAAACATGAGTTAATTTAAAAGTTAGCCTTAGCTTGTAGGAAGGGTGGACATAAGGGAACAGAAGTGCAGAGTTGGGGTGGAGACAGCCTTAGTATGGGTGTGTTCTTCCTCAGTGTGCACAATGGTAAGAATAGAGCTTTGACACACACAGACAGAGCAAGCCAGGGTGTCTACAGCCAGACAGGAATAATATAGATGGATGACACAGCAGCACAGCTTAAAAAAAAAAAATCCTCCAAAGGAAGGATTCCCTCCCACAGACTGATCCTCTTCCCCACCCCCACCCCCAAATCCTCACCACCCAGCCTTTTTGTCTGAGGACATTCAGAATATGCTACAGAAGACTATGACCAGACACCCCCCACGGCTAATGGCATAGACCCCATTTAACTGGCTCAGACTCGGCCAGGATCAGTCCCAAGTGGGCATGTTTCCTATGACCTCCTTGCTTTGCCTTGCAACAAGGGCAAGAACGGACAAACGGAATGCTGCCAGCCTGCCTGGTAGAGGTGTAAACAGGTTTGGCCCTTGAGAGAAAAGAGACATTGGGAAAAGATTATATGGGAGGAAGGAAATATTGGTAAAGAAAATGACAGAAGCTCAAAAAGCTGAATTTTGTTGCTCTAGTTGATAGAGGTTGGGGAGGTCACTGAAATAGGTTCTTCATTTTGGGCAGCACCTCTGAAGCAGTTAAAAGTGTTAGTGGTAGTCAAAGTTTGTCAGCCGTCGCCCTGAGGGATCCTGAAAAGACAAATGCAAGGGAAACAGCACTGACAGCAGATGATGTGAGCTCCTGAGTATTGAGTATGGATTGAGCATTAACAGTTTTGAGATTTTTTTTTTCTCTTCGTGTGGCTTGTCAGATACTACTTTGGGATTGTTTTCTCAGTCTGTGCCTTTAGTTGTAAGAGGGAAAAGAGCTGGGCCCTTGTGTCCACTTGTAGCTAATATCTATTCTATTGGTGAGGAAGGAAGCCTGGGAAAAATGGATTTTCCAGATCTCCCTATAATACATGAGTTGTGGGCCAGGCCCTGTGAGCTGTACCTGAAACAGCCTGATATATCTACCCTTTTCTCCCACAGCTGTCCCCTCTTCTTTCTGATAAGCTGCTCCAGACAATCCCAGAGCACCAGGTGTTGTTCCCAAGGGTCCAAATATGCAGTGTTTTTCTGATAGTTATCCCGTTCCTAAGTGGTAAACACTGCTGTGTCAGGGTGCTTCTCAGAGGCTACTTGGAGCATATAGATACTATTTATTTACTTACTTATTTTTGTTAGCAGGATTGTGAAGCTTCATATTAGGCTGCAAAGCCAGGGCTTGAGCCAGCAGCTGGAGAGAGTCCAGGACTAAAGCGTTTTGGGGTTTGAGGTGGAGAGCAGAAGGAGAGAGAGCGGCAGGAGGGCAGAGCAGTACAAGCAAGCAGTCCACATTGCCTTCTGCTGTGCTGTCAGCAGAGCAGACTTCAGTTGTGCCAGAGGGCTGCCTGGCCACCATTGCCGAGACTGGAGGAAGGGCGCTGCCTCACAGCCCTGACTTAACCATACTGCACCGGACTATTCCAAGTAGCTCTTGTGCTCTCTTTCCCTTGGAGGCAAGTCTCCTCCCAGCCGTCCCCTCCTGCTCCTCCCCCGTTCTGTAAGAGATGATGCGATTCTCTATCGCTAGGCTCAGCTGGCTGATGTCACTGGCAGCGGGAAGCATCAGCAGCCTGATCACATGCTAGCTAGTCTGTAATGCAGACGGGATAGGGGTGTGTGTGGGGAGGGGGCTATATGGCAACTGTTCTTGCTTGAACGAAGCCAAAAGTACAGAGGCAGTAGCTGCAGCATCCAGGCAGCTTGGATGTCTTGCTCCTGAACCTGGGAAAACTATTATTGCTGGTATTTATTGCTGATAGTACTGGGGAAACAACCCTTAACTCTAGGGGTTTGTTTTGCTGTTCTTCTTTCCAAAGCAGACTTCCAGGACTCTGAAGAAACAGTTACAAGCAGGATGCTTTTCCCCACTTCTGCGCAAGAATCTCCCCAAGGCCTTACAGATGCAAATGGCTTGTGTCTTGGCCTGCAGTCACTCAGTCTGACTGGCTGGGACCGACCCTGGAGCACCCAGGACTCAGACTCCACAGCCCAGAGCAGCACACAGTCGGGTAAGTGCAAGAGAATAACGTGTCTGGCTGGGGGAGGGGGACGAGAGGGGTGGTGAGCTAAGATACCAAAGCAACAGTTGTTCTCTTCCCCTTTGCATCACTCCCCCAATATACACGCAACACAGAGCTGTTTTGCAAGCGTTGGTAGCTGTGAATGTTTCATGACAGATATAGATGGCTGCTGGTAGAGGCAGATACGGCTTTTTTACTTGCCTTGACAAATTCCCTGGAGTTACTAGTCTACACCTGAGGTGGCCCTGACAAGGGTCCCCAAGGTTACAACCTTATGCAGAAATGATCCATCTAAGCCTCTGGTGCCCAGGCCTGTCTTGGAGATGATGAAGCAAAACACTTTTATGTGGGGGAGGGGACTTAAGGGACTGATGACTGGATGACCAGATTCTGTTCAGTGGTTTTAAAACTAGAAAGCTATATGTGAAGATTGGGTAGTCCTGAGTCATAGCAAGAGAAGATTAACAGCAATTTTGTTTGAATATTGGGATTGCCTTAACATTAGGTTAAGAGCATCAATCCTGGAAAGGGGCTGCCTGGGGAGGAGGTAGGGTAGGCTGATTCCCAGATACAGAGAGGAGGAGGTGGTCCTCCCACCCTGTTTGTTGAAGGAAACTAATGGATGAGGGGCCACTCCCCTTTAGGATCCCTTGTCTTGATATAGGATTAATGGGAAAAAATTAATATAGGTTTAATATAGGATCCCTTGTCTTGATATAGAATTAATGGGAATAAATTACGGACAGTTCTTGACAAACCTTTGACCTGCTTCTACTCAGACCTTCCCATTACCTGTTTATTTTCTTCTTGTATTTGGGAGAAGATTAGTCACATGAAAATTTCAAGATTGTCCAGAAAGAATTGTGAACTTAAATGCTACAGTATTAGTCAAATCATACTTTACTTTAAGTTTTGTCACAACAGAAAAGTATTATTAGATTCTATAGGAAAAGGGAAAGTGAAAAACTGGAGTGTATGTGGCCATTTGCTATTGATGCTGACAGTAGGGTACACTGAGCTTGCTGTTATTTCAGATACATCTCTGGTTTAGGACCAGCAGTCATAGCAGCAAGGTACTGCTATGTTCATTTCTCTGGCCTCCACCCTATGTGGTGCAGGTGTTATTTTAGAATGCTTTGCAGAGTCTGGGACTCTATATGTTTGTTAGTTCAGTACCCTTTTGTTTTGGTAAAATGCATTTGGAGAAGAGGAAGGTTTTTTTGTTTTTTGTTTTTTTAATGGTTTGTGGGTAGGATCTGTTGAAGGTAAAGTTATCTTGAGTGCTACCTGCCTTTATACTATTCCAGCTTTGTTTGGAAAGGTAGATAACTACTTTGTTTCCTAGGCCAGGATATGTGTTATTATTCAGTGTTCTTTGCTTTGGAGGCCCCAGTACTCCTTTATATGTGTTCTTTGAAACAAGTCTTGTCCTTTCTTTAACTCCTTTAGGATTTGAGCAAAAGAAGAGTTCACATAGGAGATGAGCACCTGTATATGGTCATCAGTGTCTGATTTATGTTGACATCAACATGGGTGTGGTCTTTTTTGGCTCTTATTTCTCTTAGCTACAAAGTTAGCATCTGTCTAAACTGTAACTAAGCCCACAGAAATTTAAATGTGTCCATCTTGAAGCTTAGAAAGTCTGCCCTAACATCTAAACAGTAAGGTGATTTTCTGCTCATGGCCAACCTAGGCAATGTAGCAAGACCTTGTCTTACAAAAGAAAAGAAAAAGAAAAGTTGGGTCTAGGTATAATTCTGTCAGCTTTCCCACCCTCTGAAGAACCTGATCTTAACCGCTGTTGGTCTGAAAATGGAGGTGTTTTTTTTTTTTTTTTTTTTTTTTTTTTTTTTTTTTTTTTTTTTTTTACCTCCCATCTCCAGCACTTTAGAAATAAATATTACATGATTTTGTGGATCAGGGAAGGAAATGCAGTCTGAACTTCAGAATTCATAAAGACCTGAGACTGGCCCCAGTGCAGTAGTGATCTGGCTGCAAGGGCAGGGTTAACATGGGTATCTCCTGCTTTCTGGGGCTAAAAAGCACTCCCATTCCTTACCTCCATGCCATGTTTGCCTTTAGGAGCTGTGATGGTAGTCTTCTCCTTTTCCTAAGCTTTGTGCCTTCGTGGAAAGCCCATATGAGGGTGCCATCTCCTAGAGTAGGATGGAGTCCTCCCACCAGCCAGCTGCAGTGCCAGATCGTGCACCCTTGCCAGCAATGCGGGAACACTCAGCCCACATTCCAGTGCCCACACTGCCTTCCCATCTGAAAACCAACTCACTCAGTTTCTTGAGGAAGGGAGGAGATAGTTTAGTAGCTTCAGGAAATTTGTGAGTTGTACTTGCAAGCAGCCTGGTATCCTGTTGTCTCTGTTGCAGTCGGATGCAAGCTTATTGCTTAGACTCTGGTGAGTAGTATTTTCCCAGTAAGTTGTAGCCTCACACCTGACTGTCTTCTACCACTTGGAAGTGTTTGACAGTGCAGGCGAGGTTGGAGAGTAGGACTCTTGACTGAAAAATCTTGACTAAAAATGCACTCAGTGTTATTAAATACTGTATGCCAGGAGCTGTGTTGTGCACTGCAGGTGCATCAGTGAATAGGATAAAGTCATTGCCAGTAAGAAGCTCTAGTTGGTCCAGTAGGTAAAGGCACTTGCCACCATGCCTGACAACTTGAACTTGATCCCTGGAACCCACATGTTAGAAGAAGAGTGCCAACTCCCAAAAGTTGTTTTCTGACCTACACGTGTGCATATATGGGCACACACAAAGAAGATAAATGGAATTTGATTTTTTTTTAAAGAAAAATCTCAATGAATATCAAAGGAAAAGTCCTTTATCAGGATGCAGGGCTGTGGAAGCTGTCCTAAGTATTTTGGGGTAGGGAATAGTGTAACATACAGCTACCATATATCTTTTTTTTTTTTTTAATGCTGAACACATCACACCATTTTAACTCATATAGATGAGGGGAAAGGCTCACAGAAGTTACAAAGTACCAAAGTTACATACCTTTTGTCTGGCTCAACATTCTAAACCTGGTGTCTTTGTTCTAAAATCTCCATTCTTCCTGTGAGGCCCCTTTCTGTGACCATAACTTTAATATGTTAGACAAGAAGACTTAAGGTGACCTTATGTAGTGCAGGGGCTGTGTAGCCAGGGTGGTATTCTCCCTTGATGAAATCTCTTAAGGTGAGGGCGCTTGATGGACAGTTTCCACTCACTTTCCACCCTTGGTCCCAGGTCATCAGCTTAACCATCCACTGGATTTGTCTTTCTGCCTTTTCCCTTCTGTGTGCAGCATTACTCAGCAGGAGAGTGGAGTGACTTTTTGAATCTACTTTGAGGGACCTGGAAAAAGAGGAACTCTGAATGACCACTTTGTGTAGAAACCCAGTGGCCAAGTGAGATGCTCAGCCTAAGGATGCCAGAGGATATGGACTGTCTCTTCTAATTCCCCTTTAGAGGTCTCATGGGATTAACCTGTTCACCCCTTTGGTGTCTGTCCTGTTAACTAGCCAGTTGAATGGAATATTGTCATATGCAGACTTCCCTGCTGATCCACAGGTTAGATCAGCCTGGGAAGATAGAAATGTCTTCGCTCTGCTCTCTCAACCTTTTTCAGTGTTGATGAGACAGCATTCAAAATAGGGTTAGGCTTCTAGAATGTGGAATAGGGTCTTCCTGGACTCAGATAAATTCTCTTGTAGATTTGCTTCAACTTTCTACAAGCAGCCTTACATTAAGGGTACATAGAGGAAAGAACGCTTCCAGTATACAGCTATATATCTTAGGCTAGAAATAATAGCTCCTGGTCTAGAGTTTCTCTGTGACTACTCATACTAGGTAACAAATATTTGATGATGGTGTTGTGGGCCTAATCCTACTTGAACTGAGCTTAAGCTAGGTAAGAGATGTGTCTTGCTGTACAGACATCTAGTCCCAGCCCCTGCTGCTGTTGCCAGTGCTGTCCTCAGATCTGGGCACCTTTATACTCATGGAGAGGGAGGCTTCAGAACATTCCAACAGTGACTCAGCTGAAAATCCAGGTACCTGGCATAGAGAGAAGGGTGCAAGTAGAGAAAGTTAAAAATCAGCCTAAAAATAATTACTGCTGATTTGGTCTCTTGTACTCTGAAATGGCATTAATGAGTTGGAACTTTCTGCCAGGTTGGGCTGTAAAGGGACAGTCAGGTCACTCTAGGGCATCTGACTGTGGGTCATAATTTCCAGAAACTTGGCTCATTCTATGGCCTGAAAGAGATCTCAAACCAGCTTAATTCAGATTCTCCTCTTGTTGACATTGATTTATCTTTTGCTTTATCAGCTGTGCATCTTCTTTATATGTATTTGTGTGTACACATTATCTGTGAACATTAAAAATAAAAGTGAGCTCATGTGGATTTGTCTTTAACAAAACCATAATGAACTTTGGGCAGTTAAAAATGGCTATATTCACTTATTAAACTATTATTTTTATATTCCAAATTTGTCCTTTGCCCAGTAATGCAGTAATGTCTTTGTGTGTGTGTGTGTGTGTGTGTGTGTGTGACTCTTAGCCTTTAATGACTGAGCTATCTTTCTAGCCCGAGAAATGTCTTTTGGAGCAATTGTCTTGCTTTTTAAAATACATATCTGCCTAAAGCAGTAGGCCTCAGCTTCCTTTGTTTCTGTTCAGTGTGAGCTTTTTACAAGATGCAGCTAGTTCTGGCCATCACTTTCCTGAAAGTATCATATTTCATGTTATTCTTTTTATATTCTTTATTGTTCATGGTACTGTGTTTCTCTGCCTCCCTGCTTCTCCCTCTACTCCCACACAGTGTTTTTAGAAATCAGACTCTTCGTGAAATGTCCTGTATAGCCATTTTGGCTTCCTACATCCGTTAGTGTTAGTCTTCATCGTACTGTAAGAGTTTTATTTATAAGCTCCAATCTCTAAGATAAATAATTGAATATGAAGCATGTTTGGGTGTAGTAAGGGAAGTAATTAGAAACTTAAAGTAGCAAACTTAGGTTATTTTTAGATTGGAGTTTTCAGAGCTTTAATGTCTATATACAAACCTTACAGGAATCTGTTAAAATGCAAATTCTGGTTCAGACTTCAAGTGGTGTCTAAGGTGCATTTTAATGAGTTGTTGCAGTGGTCATAGCTAAGTTTTGAGACCTTGCCTTTAGATACCCTGCACTTCTGGTAGGTGAGATTTCTCATATGCAGTTGATGATCCTAAAAGATTTTAACAAAAAGGAGATGTGCCAAGGACATGAAATCCTGATAACACTTATAACATAGCTAATAGATGATGCACATCAGAAGATGGAGCTTCAAGTCAGAGGGACTCAGACTCTGCTCTGCTCCCGGGTGCACATCAAAACTTTGTTAAGATGGGCTGATACTTCTTAGAATTTAGGGAAACATTTGTATTTCCCCAGATTGCTTCTGGCATGTGTTTTTGATGTTCAGTAAATGGAAAAGTTGCTGTTAGTAGGAACTTGACTGAACCTGGTCCAAATCATGAAAGAGGTGATTGATCATCTCTTGAGAAAGTAGAGTTTACTAGTGTTGGTTGTCACTGCCATTTTCTATTTAGATAGAAATAGAAAATTGTTGCCATAGTAGAGGATTTCTTTTGTTGTTTGATACAGGATATCACTCAAAGGACTGGCTTAGAGCTTGCTGTGTAGACCAGGCTGTCCTGAAACTCCTAAAGATCACCTACCTAGTCTCCAAGAACTGGGATTAAAGGAGTATGCCATTATGTCAGCCCTCACAGTAGAAGATTTCTATAGATAAAATTCCTGTTGCTGACAAGGTAATTTGTAAATGCCCCAAGATACTAACAGTTTGCTTGTTAGCTGAGGTAGTTTATATTGGAGCCCAGTATGGATGACCATGGCCTGGAAACATAAATTCAGGTTATCCCAAATACTGTATTCCAATGTGTTAACAGAGTAATGAAGTTTTTATAGTAACAAAAGACTATCATAAATTAAGTCATTCAAAAACTGCACTGATGATATCCAGGTGTAGTAGTTATATATCTTAATCCTAGCACTTGGAAGATGAGAAGATCTCTAAAGTTTGAGGCCAGCCTAGTGTATGTAGACAGTTCCAGGCCAGCCAGTGCTACGCGGTGAGACTCTGTCTTAACAAACAAACAAACCAACAAACAAACATACATGATTGAAATGCCAGGTAGAGAGATTATCACAAAGCTAGGAATTCTCTGCTATAGACCTTAGATGTTATCTGATGACCTTCTTAGCCTTTGGGGATAGTAATGGGTTTCATAAGGATAGTTTACAGGCTATGTGCACCTTAATTTACCAGTGGTTCCATTGCTGAAGAAAATGGCACTCCTCTCTCAGCTGCACATAAACCCCCAGTGAGGTGGGTCTGATGCTTCTAAGGTACTGTGTGCTGGTGGAGCCTGTTCATTCTCTCAGCCGCATCTACTTAGCGTTATTCCTTTTTTCCCTCTTCTGCTTGCAAGTACTATCCCTTCTCAGATTTTTTCAATGTCTTCCTCTCTTTTTTTCTTTCTCTTTCTTCCTTCCCTGTTTCCTCCCTTCCTTCCTGCCTCTCTCCTTTCCTCTCTCCTGTCCTTCCTCCCATCCTTCCTCAGAGTTTCTCTGTGTAGTCTCCACTGTTCTGGAACTCACTCTGTAGATGAGGCTGGCCTCAAACTCAGAGATCCCTCTGCCGTTGCCTCCTGAGTGCTGGGATTAAAGGTGGACATGACCACTACCTGGAGTTTGTTTAAACCCTAGGTCCAGCTATCAACCATGGATCTCTCAAATGTCCATTTGGTTAAATCTATCCAGTATTTAGACTTAATACATTCTAAGTTAGCCACTTACAGTTCCATATCTTAGACCTCGTCTTCAGAACTTTTAAGAATTCGTGTTCTTGCCTTCTTCATTACTTAGAACTGTCAGCCCATGGAAATAGCTGACTCTCTATTCATCTGCTCCTGAGCCCTTTGGTCATGCTTCTGTCTTTAACTTGTAGTAGTACTTAACCAGCTCCTTAGCTCCTTTCTTGCAGTCACCATCAAATATTATTTCATGCTACATAGGAAAGTAGTCATAGCCCGTTGTGGGTCTAGTATCCATCCAGGTTCCTCACTTCTGCTGGAGAGTATGCTCTAAGTTCAGCTTAAGTGTTCTGTCTCTCAGCTGGGTGCTAGGTACTGCTGGATGTCCTCCGCTCTTCCTATGCCACCCTCAGTAGCTCCTCAGACCAGCTCTTCCGTGGCTTTTTAGTTAGCCTCCAGACAGAACCAGAAGTTTTTATCATCCTAGTTGGCTCTGTTAGGTTTTTTTATTTTTAAGATTTGTTATATTTTATGTGTGTTGAGTATTTTTCTTGCATGAAAGTATGCATTACATGCATGACTGGTATCCACAGAGATGAGAGGAATGCATCAGATTTTCTGGATTTAGAGTTGCACATGGTTGTAAGCCACCATATGGATGTTGGAAACTAAGCCTGGGTCCTCTCTCCCAGAAAAGCCAGTGCTTTTAACTGCTGAGTCATCTCTCCAGCCCCTCTTTGATTATTTGATTGTCACCTCATTGTTGACAATCCTAAACTTGTTTTTGTAAAATGTGGAGAAGGAAGGGCCCCTCTAGGGCAGTGGTTTTCAACTTGTGGGTGGCAACCCCTTAGGGGGTTGAATGACCCTTTCAGAGGGGTTGCTTAAGACCAGTGGAAAACAATGGATATTTACATTCTTAAAATAGCAAAATTAACTTACGAAGTATCAACAAAATAATTGTATGATTGGGGGTCACCACATCATGAGGAACAGTATTAAAGGGTTACAGTATTAGGGCAGTTAAAACCACTGCTCTAGGGCATTTGGAGACCATAATGATCTGTAAGTGTAACAGTACTATTTTGCAAGGGGTTGCAACACCAGAGATAAAGCTAAAAATCTACTCACCTCCTGCCTTTTTGAAGCATGAACTCAGGAGCTTGAATTATTTCAGTTATTTCAGACAGGGGTTTGATAAAACAAGGATTAGTTGAGAAGGTTATGAAGGATTGTTTGTGATGAATGTCAGAACCTAAGCATTTGGAGACATTTAGTTTCAGCATGCAGTTAAGTGCCAGTACTTGAAAACCACTTTGAAAGGCTTGGGGTAAAAGAATGTTTCCTTGAAAATCAAAATAATAAACTAACTCCTCTGTGGATATGTTTGACTTCTGAACCCTGTAGATGATGCCCATCCTAAAATTAAAAAGACTGACCACAGACTGGTGAGATATCTCAGTGGGTAAAAGCACTTGCCACTGAAGCCTGGTGGCCCAAAATTGATCCCCAGAACCCACATAAAAGTGGAAGGAGAGAACCAACTCCACAGAGTTGTTGGAGGTCATGTATGCGTACTCATATGTACATTACACATACACTACCAGTAACAGTGACAACAGCAGTAATAAAAGACTGATTGTACCTGGTGTGGGTTAAGACGTGAAGGGACTAAACTTGTCATGGCTGATGGGAATGGCATTTTAAAATTTAAACACTTTTACCACTATAGAATAAAGTTGGATGAAAACATCTTGCGTTTAGGAAATAAAAGGCTAAGAATACGCACACATACTCTGTCTTTATCTAGAAAAAAGGTTATATGCTTAGGGATAATGGACTGGCCTAATCTCATGGTAACAGCTGTTTTGAATCTTTAACATATGTTATATCGTGATCTGTCATGAATGGCCATTGTCTGGTACCCCAAGTGATGCCTAGACTTTGATTCCAGACTTGGAATCAAATTTATTTCTACACTTGGAGGTCTGGGAAGAAAACAATTCTTTATGGCCTGTGTTTCACCTAATTGCTAATCAGCATTGAAGTGGGGGCAGTTAGGCTTACTATTTATTGAGCAATTGGGTCATTTGCGTTCATCTGGAGAGATAGATGGTGCAGATGTTTAAATGAGATACCCCCTTAAACCTCTGGTATTTGAATACTTGGTTTGCTTGGTTGCTTGGGAAAGATTAGGAGGCATGACCATGCTGGAGGCCGTGTGTCACTTGGGGGGGTGGGCTTTGAGGTTTCAGAGACTCATTCCATTTAGTTCTCT